>NW_027203215.1:1885000-2369690 GCF_024711535.1 Dipodomys merriami | reverse complement strand
CTTCCAGCTTTTTTCTGTGTATGTGGTACTGAGGAATTGAAGCCAGGGCTTCATGCATGCTAGGCAAGCACTCTACCACTGAGCCACATTCATAGCCCAGGATGGTTTTAAGATTCCATCTGTTCCATTTAGTTCTTCACCTAAGTCCCTTGTTGCCCTTCATCTTTGGTGAGTTTGCTATCAGCTGATTTTCCTGGTCAGTTCCCCTGCTGACTCTGGCATGTATCTCTGTTGCTGTCACTGCTTGTCTGCAGCTCACCAAAGGGCAACCCGGGGCCTCAATGAGAAGCTAAATCAAGTCCCAAGGTCCCCTGTGGTTCCCACCAGTCCATGGCTTGGTTGCCAGCATTCAAGGCATCTAGAGGCCTAGGGCCAAGCCTGTTTATCCCCAGGCAGAACTGCACACAGGGGTCTTCTTTGTTCTGAAACAGAGTCCACCATTTGCTCCTGTCTTTTTTTTTTTTTTGTCGGTCGTGGGGCTTGAACTCTGGGCCTGGGCGCTGTCCCTCAGCTCTTCAGCTCAAGGCAAGCACTCTACCACCTGAGCCACAGCATCACTTCTGGTTTTCTGAGTGGTTTGTTGGAGATAAAGAGTCTCACAGACTTGCCTGCCCTGGCTGGCTTTGAACCACGATCCTCAGATCTCAGCCCCCTAAGTAGCTAGGATTACAGGACGCTCATGCTGTTTGAACTGTCCCTTCCAGGTGCAGTTTAGTCCTCACTTGTAGCGGGGAGGAGGCTCTGTTCTACCTTGCCTGTGTCTCAGCACCTCATGCTTCTCAAGGGACCCAGACTTAAGCCTAGGGTGTTTCCTACAACTGCTGATGTTATTTCCAAAGAAATCACTCCCTCTTTGGAGCGCTATGGCTAATTTATTCCTCCCACCCCTCTTCTCAGTAATGGGTGGAGTGCCAGCATCCCGGGCTATGGTTTCTGCTGGGGATGGAGGTCATGTACTTGTTCCTGGTGATACAGCAGTTGCTTTGAACTGGTGGAGAGACCCAGAAGAGGAGCTAGCCTGGCTCCCTCAGACCCAAGACTTCTTTCTGCTTTATCGGTCACTAGGATACAGAGAGCCGCCAGCAGGAAAGTTAAGGGGCTCAGAAATGTTCCGGCTCCCTCTGCTGGGCAATGCTATCCTGGCCATTAGCCCAGGATAGACCCTTCCCTCTCCCATGACCACTTGGCTTTGGTAAAGGACCCTCATATAGGTCCCTGGGGAGGGTTGAAGAGGGGGAGCCAGCATCTCAGAGTAGGAGTCTGCAGCAGCTTTGTGGCTTAAAAAGTAAAGCCAACCCCAAATGCGGTGTATACACAGAGGCCTAGGAGGTCACCCTGCCATTGTAGTCAGACTGGCTGAAAACTTTGGAGAACTTTGGGGGTGAGGGTGAGGGAACTCCAAAATGTAAGGAACTCTGAGAAAGCACAGCCAAGTCAGAGAAGAGCTCCCAGAGGCCTAAGTTCATCCTGAGGAGATAAAGATCAAGAATTTGGGGGGGGGGCAGTGGCTCATGTCTGTAATCCTAGCTACTCAGGAGACAGATCTGAGGATCGTGGTTCAAAGCCAGCCCGGGCAGAGAAGTCCGTGAGACTCTTATCTCCAATTAACCACCAGAAAACCGGAAGTGGCGCTGTGGCTGAAGCGGTAGAGCGCTCACCTTGAGCTGAAGAGCTGAGGGACAGCGCCCAGGCCCAGAGTTCAGGCCTCACAACCGACCAAAAAAAAAAGGACTTTGGGAACCCTCACTGAAGGGAAAGCATTCCTGGAGGTGAGACCCAAGTTCAGTCATCGGCGGAGGTCTCTTATGCATTAGCTCTGTGTGAGTTCTAGCAGTGGAGGAAACTCTAAATCTGACCCTGAAGAACCTCAGATTCACTGCACAGAGAGTCACATGCACACACAATATTGCATGCACTGCTGAGCAGAAATTCCTATAGTAAGTTATAGGAAGAGGGTTTTACCAGCACTGAACTGATTAGGGGAGACTTTAGGGAAAAGATAGGACTTGGGCCAAAGTTTTAGGAGAGATAAGTTAAACAGTGACAGGAAATGAGGAGTTGAAACTGAAGAGCAGCTGGGGGCTGGTAGCTCAATGCTTGAAATCCTAGCTACTCAGGGGGCTGATATCTGAGGATCGCATTTTGAAGCCAGTCCAAGCTGGAAAGTCCAGGAGACTCTTATCTCCAACAATAATAATAATAATAAAAAAGCCAGAAGCGGTGCTGTGGCTCAAGTGGTAGAGTACTAGCTTTGAGAGAGAAAAAAAAAATGCTCAGGGACAGCACCCAGGCCCTGAGTTCAAGCCCTAGGACTGGCATACAACACACGCACACACACACACACACACACACACACACACACACACACACACACACACACACACACACACACACACACACACACACACACACACACACACACACACACACACACACACACACCTTGAAGAACACTGGAATCCAGGCAATAAGGCAGAGGTAGAAGTGGGCATGGCAGTGGGGTGCTCAGGAGACCAAAGCAGGCCTGGCTGTGCTGGTGACGCGTGGACATGCTGGTGACACAGGGGACCTGACCTGCAGCTGAGGGGCTGTCATTATTTGTGGATGAAGCCCAGAAAGAAAAAGAGCAGATGATGAGGAAACCGGGCTCGGGAAACACCTATGATTGGGGGTGGCAGAAGGAATAAGCCAGTAGTAGAACTGGAAAGTTCCGATGGGCCCAAGAGTCAAAGAGGGACAACCAGTAGAGCATTGTTGCCCACGCAGTGGGAGGCTGTGGGGGTGGGAGGATTGTCACTAGTGTCCTAAGTTGCCAAGAGGGAGTGGACATCTAGAAGGAGACTTCAAGGCTTGGCCATTCTCGGGGTTGGTGGGACTGTGGTGGGCAGGTACAAAGGGGAGACAAATGTGGAACCACACTGGCCAGACTTGGGAGTCAGTCAGTGAGTGGGAAGAGTGGGTGCAAGTAGTGTGTACCCACATTAGACAAAATTATTAAGGAAAGAACCAGAGCTGGACAATCCCTATCAGTTATTGCAAGGAAAGGAGGTACTTAGGTATTCTTAGTCTCCCAAAGGGGGAAATTCTTTTCCCCAGTGGTTACTGAGAGCCACGCAGATGATGCTAAGAACGGAGAGTGTATTGAACTGAAGGTTCCCATCCTTTGAGTCCAGTGTGGAGAGCAATAGTAAACATGTAAGTGAATGGGCCAAAAAAAAAAATGGTTGTGGCTGATGACAGGGATTGTGGAGTGAGCAGAAGGAAGGTGGGATGGAACTGAGGGAAGGCTGGAGAACGTGGCGTTTCTGCTGCAACTTGGAAAAAGGAGATGAAGGTAGCCATGGGAAGAACCAGGGAAAGGACAGCCCAGGCCACCCCAAGCGCAAAAGTCCTGCAGCAGAAAAGACTTGCTGTATTGACTTTAAGGAACAGGGAGGGAAAACCAGCTGCCAGGAAGAGGTCAGGGTACGCCAAAGCCTTGTAGTCAAACAAAGTTCATGAAAGTTTTTAGCGGGAGATGACATAAAAGCACAGCTTCAAAAAGTCACATCAGAGTTGGGTGGTGCACACTTGTAATCTTTGCTACTGGGGAGAGAGAGGCTAGTTCAAGGCTAGCCCAGGCAAAGTTATCAGACCCTGTCTCAAAAACATATGAACAGGGGCTGGGAAGGTGGCTCAGTGGTAGAGTGCTTGGGTTGCAAGCATGAGGCCCTGGGTTCAATTCCTCAGCACCACATAAGCAGAAAAAGCCAGAAGTGGTGCTGTGGCTCAAGTAGTAGCGTGCTAGCCTTGAGCTGAAGAGCTGAGGGACAGCGCCCAGGCCCAGAGTTCAGGCCCCACTACCAACAAAAATAAGCAAACACAAAAATATGAACAGCTAGATGATGGTGGCTCTTGTTTGTAATCCTAGCTACTCAGGAAGCTGAGATCTGAAGATCAAAGTTCAAAACCACCCTGAGCAGGAAAGTCTGTGAGATATTTGATCTCTAATAAACTACTCAGAAAAAGCCAGAAGTGGCACAGTGGTGCAAGTGGTAGAAAACTAGCCTTGAGAAAAAGAATCTCAAGGACAGTGCCCAGGCCCTAAGTTCAAGCCCCAGGGCCAGGACACACACACAATGAAAAAAAGGGCTAGCAACATTGCTCAAGTGGTTACAGAAATTACCCAGTGTGTTCAAGGCCTGGTTGCACTGGGTGCCTTGAAGAGTCTCAGCTACTGCATGGGAGTCACGTGGCCTGCTTTAAGGTGGTCACAGGGAGATGGAAAATAGTATTCCCATGGAATGCTTTGGAAGACAGAATTGGGAGTGGTGAAGTCTTAGCATCTGGGAGAAGTGTGGTATATGGTGTGGTGGGGATTCGATGGACCAGTGCGGAGGAATACAGGGATCCTTGGGACTAAGCTGTATTCTGTATTCTTGGCTCTCTCCAGCTCATCATCCACGGCAGCTTTGCTCTGATCCAGCTGCCCCGGTTCCACATCTTCTTCCTGGTCCCAGCACTTATCTATGTGGGGGACAAGCTGGTGAGCCTGAGCCGGAAGAAAGTGGAGATCAGCGTGGTGAAGGCAGAGCTACTGCCTTCAGGTATCAACCAGGCCGGAGGCGGTGATCAGGGAAGCAGTTTAGTGGCCACTGAAGCAGCTGACAGGGCAGGGGCAGAGCCTGGCCAAGTCTCCCGCAGACTGGCATGGCAGTGGTCTGACGTAGTTGCAGGAGGGAATCTGGGGGAAAAGGGGGAGAGCGCTCTTTTGTCAGCAGACTGAACCCTTCTCACCAGAGAGTGCAGGTGCTTAGGCCTCATTCCCCTTGTCCTGATCACCCCCAGTTCCTCCTCAAGGCAAGTTTCTGGAGGTGGAAAGACTCCCCTGCGACCTTCTAGAGGCAGAGCTGAGGCGGTGGTTGGAGGTGGGGGACGCTCTCTGGGGACCACACCGTTGCCATGGTTCGTTCAGGGCAGCAGCCCACCATCCCTCCCCTAGGAGTGACCCACCTGCGTTTCCAGAGGCCCCAGGGCTTTGAGTACAAGTCAGGGCAGTGGGTGCAGATCGCTTGCCTGGCCCTGGGGACCACTGAGTACCACCCCTTCACGCTGACCTCGGCGCCCCACGAGGACACCCTCAGCCTGCACATCCGGGCAGCAGGGCCCTGGACCACTCGGCTCCGGGAGATCTACTCCCCGCCAACGGGGGACAGCTGTACCAGATACCCAAAGGTACTCAGACCCAGGCCAGAGGTGCCACATGCCCCCACATCTCCTTAATCACCCCAGGCTCCCCACTGTGTCCCTCCCTTCCCTGAACCCGGAGACTAGATTGCAAATATGAGGTGCCACTCTCATCCCTGTTGGATTCTTCCTCACTGCATGGCTCCCTACCAGGCTGGTACCTGGTGGTGAGCAAACTGAACTCTAACTCACTGCCCTCCCTACAGCTTTATCTTGATGGACCATTTGGGGAAGGCCACCAGGAGTGGCATAAGTTTGAGGTGTCCGTGCTGGTGGGAGGGGGCATTGGGGTCACCCCCTTTGCCTCCATCCTCAAAGACCTGGTTTTCAAGTCATCAGTCAGCTGCCAATTGCTCTGTAAGAAGGTGAGTGGCCCTCAGTCCCAGCAGCCCATGGTCCCTCTCTGGCCTCTGTTCCTGGTCTCCATCTGGCAAAAGGTAGTGGGTACATTTATATTTATTTATTGGTCGGGTGTGGAGTCTGAACTCTGGGCCTGGGCGCTGGCCCTCAGCTCTTCAGTTCAAGGCGAGCGCTCTTACCGCTTGAGTTACAGAGTCACTTCTGGTTTTCTAGTGGTTTATTGGAGATAAGAGTCTCAGGGACTGGTTCTGAACCACAATCAGATCTCAGCCTCCTGGGCAGCTGGGATTACAGGCATGAGCCACTGGCGTCTGCCTGGGAAAAGGTAGTGGAGAGGTAGGTGGGTAAGTGTCAGGATATCCCCAAATTCTGAAGGGTATAATTGGTTTATTGATGACTACAGTCTCCCACCTGGTCTCTTGGGGTGCCTTCATTCAACTTCTGGCTATCCCTCTTCCACAGAAGGCCAGCCCAAGAAGCACTGCTGACTGAGAGAGAAAGGCTTGCTTAGGGTAGGGCAGAAATGACCTCTTAAGAGGAAGGGAAGTGGCCAAGGCAGGGCGAGTGGGCTGGGCTATCCCCAGGAATACTGCTGAATCTTCAAGCCCCTTCTACATGGGGTGCCTTCCCTCCAGCCTGGTCCCAGGGGCAGGCCCCTGCTTGTCAATCTGGGCCTGGCAGGTGAGTCAGGAGGGCTGGAATGCAGCATGCCCAGCCCAGATGCTGTCAGCACTCAGAAAGTGACAGCTCCCTTCCTCTTTTCTATCCTTGCCAGCTCTGCCTTTTTGCTTCTTAACCCACAGTCCTATTTCTCATTTCTCCTTGGAAAGCCGGAACCTCCCTCCAAGGGTCATCCCTACTACCTGCTCTCCTTTCGGGCTCATTCCTGGCCCACTGGTCTAAGCAGCTGCACTCTAGTGCGCTTGCTCTATGAAGTGTCCCTCAGCCCCAAAGAGCTCCCTCTGGGCGGCCTGGTGACGGGCAGCCTCCTGATGGAGTCCAGTGGAGAGTGGTAAAGGAAGCTGCTTCCCACCCACCCACCCATCCTTCCCCTCTTCACTGGTCTGGCCCCAGGTAGCCTATCACTTCCAACTCTCTGTGCCCTGGGGCAACCTGTCTCTAGTCTCCAAGCCTGGCCCAGTAGCCCCCAAAGTACAGGCTGTCTGTGCACAGTGGAAACTGGCTTCCTACAACATAAGGGAGCCTGAGTGGAATGGCTCCTGAGCGCCAATGTGTGTCCTCAGATCTACTTCATCTGGGTGACCAGGACCCAGAGGCAGTTTGAGTGGCTGGCTGACATCATCCGGGAGGTGGAGGAGAATGACTGCCAGGACCTGGTGTCTGTGCACATCTATATCACCCAGCTGGCTGAGAAATTCGACCTCAGGACCACCATGCTGGTGGGTCACAACTGGCCAGGCTAGGGCAGGCAGAACCCGTGTCTGGGTGAGGGGTTGGGCCTGGTGGCATCTGTGTGATCTTCCCCCGTGTCCCCTCCCCCAGTACATCTGTGAGCGACACTTCCAGAAGGTGCTGAACCGGAGTCTGTTCACGGGGCTGCGTTCCATCACCCACTTTGGCCGGCCGCCCTTTGAGCCCTTCTTCAACTCCCTGCAGGAGGTCCACCCACAGGTCAGCCCATCGGCCCACAACTAGCTTTGCACTTTCACAAAACATCTGCGTGCTAAGTTTCTACAACTCAACCAGGGAAAGAATGCATCCCCTGGGAGTCTGGTTGGGGAACAGGAGGAAAGAGGATAGGTACTGAGAGTCACCCAGAGGGACAAGGAGAAGCCACAGGCAAGAGATTTACTAACTCTGAAGCCATGACTTGTCCCAAGAGAAAAGCTCGGTAAGTGAAACTAGCTCTCACCATAAAGGCAGACCTGCTTCCACCGCTCATACCAAGTCAGCCCTGACCCTAGCTCCTGAGCTGGTTTTCACCATGAACACGAGGCTGGCTCATATTAGAAACACTGAGCCAGCCCTCATCCTGCAGGGCACGAAGCGGACCTTCCTCAGGAACGCTGGCTCTTGCTGGTCTTGAACATGTAAGGGAAGCTAGCCTGACTCTTGCACCTGACCCTAGCATTCTCTCTGAACACTGAGCTGACTCTGTGAATGGACAACATAGCAGTTTTCGCGTGTTCTTTTGATACAGGTCCGGAAGATTGGGGTCTTTAGCTGTGGTCCTCCTGGGATGACCAAGGATGTGGAGAAGGCCTGTCAGCTCATCAACAGACAGGACCGGACTCATTTCTCCCACCATTATGAAAACTTCTAGGCCCAATGCCCAGTTGACTCCATTCGCTACCCAGCAGAGCAGAGGTTTTGGCTGCCACCTGACTTCTACTTCCTGTTTCTGGCTGCCTCCGTCCTTTCTCCAGCTTAGTCTGGGCAGCCATGTGCAGATATGATGTGTGGGCTCAGGTATCTTAGGCCCAGAATATGTTTCAGCCTAGCAAAGTGGGGAGGAAATGTTTGAGAACTACAGGTTGGGAAGTAGGAGAACTACTGATTTGGGATAAAGTGAGACTTCTTCTCCAGGTTAAGTGGAAAAAGAAACCCCCACAACAAAAGTCAGTAGACAAGCTGACATTTGAGTGTGCGTGCGTGCGTGCGTGTGTGTGTGTGTGTGTGAACCACAGGCCTAAGATGAAGTGGAGGCACAGATGCTGGCATCTTAGAACCCTCCCCACCCCAAGCTCCTCCTCTCTTCTGAGTTCCTCACTTTCAAATGGGCAGGCAAAGGCTTTGCAGAATGTGTAGTCTGGACTGACAGAAAGCAACGTACAGAAATGTCCTCGGCACTCATCTAAACTTACCCACCTGATATTCTCTCCCAAGTTTTTAAACAGACATAGCTGGCCCAACACCTGCTACAGTGTCCCTCAGCCCTTTTCTCCTTGCTCTTATAGTCTCTTTTGCAAATAAATCAGTTGTCTACCTCTGGGGTTTCTTTTTTTCCTGCTGCAGGACAGGGTGAGACCTCAGCTTCCTCAGGAAACTACTCACCCAGCCGGCTTGCCAGACATCTAAGTTTCGCAGTATTCACTGAATCAAGGAATTTGCCTAAGGCCAAATGCCCCAGCTGGAGGCCCTTCCTCTCCCAGGGGAGACTCTGATAGCTGATCAGGAAGGGAAGAGGGACAGGAATGGGGGAGGGGGAGGTCAGGCTAGGCAGGGATGAAGGGATGGTAGAGGACCCGCCGCCGGAGCCCGCAGGGAGCCACAGCTGACCTGGCTTCTTCTAGGACCTCAACTACTCCCAACTCTTCTTTGGGCAAGAGGCGAGCTGACCACTGGGTCATCTCCCCGCAATGACATGACAGCAAAGTTATGTGCCTCGCACTTAACCTCTTTTAAGCCTATTGTCTCCTAAGCCAAAAGTGGCTGGATTCTCTCACCAATCACTCAAAAGACAGGCGACCCGCCAAGAGGGAATTTCTGAAACACGTTCAGAGCCATTTCTACGGTTGTCTCATCCGCTGCCACAGAATGAGAAACTCCCGGAGTCCTGGCACATGTTTGGATTGTGGCAGAGGGTCCTCAGATGGCCGGGTCAGGGCCGGTCCCCCTCCCCTCTCCCTGAGGGAACAGGAGAGGGGGGGCAGAGCCTTGTGCCTGTGCAGCGGAGGCCCAGTAGGCATTCCTGGGGGCTGAGCCCACAGGCATGTCAGCGGGGCCCCAGCTGTGGCCAGCTGTGGGTGGCCTAGCGCCCTGGGCACATGGGGAGGGGGTGACCACGAGAGGGCGCCCGTGCATCGGGCACCCACATCCAGAGCTTTGTCACACCACCCCCCTCCCCACCCCCTGCAAGCAAGTCTCCAGGGTCCCCAGCCACCCACCCATCCATCTGTCAGTCAGGAGTGGTGGGGGTAGGGGCGGGTGGGCACAGCAGCCTAAAGGACCAAGGTGCCCGGCAGTCCACCCCTCTGCCTCCCCCCTCCGCCTGGCGCGCGCCGCCTCTTTGTCTCTGCTCCGCCCAGACAAATGGCTGTTGGCAAGACATTGGATGCGCTCTTGGGGAGCCGTGTGCTCAGTGCTGCGGTGAGCAGGGGGCGCCACGTGGCCGCTGAGTGTCCCCCCCCTCCCACCCCCCATACACGGGATGGGGTGGGGAAGAGGGGAGGGGAGGGAGGGAGGAAGGCGGGCCCTATTTTGACATCTCATCAAAGAACTTGCCGCCCGTGTCTGCTCTGCAGCTGATGGATAAACAAGGATCTGCGCTGGCTTCCCGCCCCTCCACCCTCCCACTCCCACCTCCCCCGCTCCCCCCACAATCGGTTCAGGGGCGGCGCCGGAGGAGCAGACGCTCCACAGCCTGGCAGGATCAGATTTATTTACTGCCTCTGGCAGGGAGCCTGGGCGGCCCAGGGACTGCGGCAAAGATCCCTCGGCCACAGTGGGATCTCTGCTTCTCTCCGCCCAACGGGCAACCCCACCACCATCACCACCACCCCAATCTCCATCCCAGGGTAGGGGAGGTCTGCCTCCCCCACAATCCATGGCAACAGGCTGGGTGAAGCCTACGGGTGATTTAAGAGGTGGGATGGAGACGGAGGGGGCGGCTCACCCAGTAGGGAGAGGGGGGTGGTGGTGAACACTGGCCATCTTCTTCCCTAGAGTGGATAAGGGGATTGCAGCTGCCAGTTGGCAAACTTCCGGGAGACCAGCAGGCTCTGGAGTCCGCTTCCTCTAGGAGCTTTCTCCTGTCTCTCCAGACACGCTCCTAATTCCAAGGCCCCAGTAGCCCTTGCCCTTGAGAATAAATTAAGGAGTCTCCAACATCTACTAGATCCCAGGTGACGGGGCTGGGTCCAGATCTGTCATGGTGCCCTGGCCTCCCATCTTACAGAGTCCGGATGGCCACGGGGTAGAGCAGGGACATGTGTTCGGCCCCCTTAATGGGCAGTTTGCGGCTGGCATAGTGGTGCACGATCTCGGGCACGCTGCTGAAGGGCGGGCTGTTCTGGCCCAGCACATATTTATGTTCCTTGGTCCGGGACAGCTTCATGTGCATGAAGCCCTGACTGCTCCTGGGAAAGAGGAAGAGACTCTGGTGAGTTTGGGGGATCGAGGTATCTCCCCAGCCTCCACCTTGCCCTCTAGTAACCTCCACACCTGACATGGTGGTTTCTGAAGCTAGCTGAGGGTGTGTATGTGTGTGCGTGCACACGTACGCAGGTGTGAAGGAGGGGTGTGAATGGAGATGGAGGTCAGTCCAGAGGTATAAGTAGCAGCATGAGACACTGGCTTTGTGGTGCGGACGCTGGCTGTGCTGAGAGACAGTGTGTGCACAGTGAGTGTGCAGGGTGTGTGCAGGTGGAAAAGGGAACCCCAGCACCTCTGCCCATCCGCCTGTGTGGCCCGGATGCCTAGGAGGGGCTCCTGATGACTCACAAGCCACCGCAGATGCCCTGGGCCAGACGATGGGTGGACACATGTAACCACCACCTTGTCTCGGTTGGGGCTCTCTCTTGGACTTGGGGAGAAAACAAGTTAATCTGGAAGCAACCTCAAATCTGGGAATGTTCAGCCGCCCCTGGGACACCCCTTTACCCTTTTGCTATCTGGGCCTTGGGCCCAACCCTTCTGCTTAGGATGACATCACACTTTTCGAGGCGGTAGCTCTGTTTCCTTCCCCAGGGAGGCCTCACTCCACCACCTCTCCCACAACAACCCAAGGAAATGGGCATTAGAGGTCCACGGCACCCGGCGCCTGCCAGCTCCCCATCCCTTAGAGTGGTAAAGCCCCCAGCAAGAACATTTATCCAAACATCAGCTTAGTATGCCAGACCCCCCCCTCAAACCCCATCTGAAGCCCTCAGGCAAGAGGGAAGGAAGTGTTTGGAGGGACTCTGAAGCTTTTCTGCTGTTGGCTGGGGACAAGGGCTGGGTGTAGAGACGGGTGCAAAATAGGACCCACAAGGGGGCCTTTTTGAGCACAACCCCTTCCTTCTGAGAGGTGAGGCTGATGAGGCTGGCAAACCTCTTCCCCCTGCCTCCCCTGCTTGAAGGCACCTCACTAGGCACCAAGTGAATGGCGGGGAGACTGGAGGGAAGAAAGGGACAGAGGAAATTCACAGGCCTCTAAGTCCTACTCCTGCCCCCTCCCAATCAGAAGCCTTGTTGGGAGCCTAGTAGCCTCTGGGTTGAGAAGGCTGGTGTGTAGCAGGGTGTGGGACCACCTGTGGGTCAGAGATAGTGCCTGGGGCTGACAGAGACCGTGCAGGCCCAGGGGAAGGTGCCAAAGGGGCCCTGGGGTGGCTGGGCAATGGAACTGCCACCCTCCCTCACCTGCCCCATGCCAAGGCCCAGGATGAAAGCTGTGGGTAGTGTGGGCCTGTTTAACAGTGTGAAACTGACCCCTTCCCCACAGTCTACTTGGGGAAACTGTCTCTTCCCAAACTGCACCTTAAGACTTTCTTGTCAAGGGACAGAGTTAAGCCAAGAAGGGCAACAGGGGTCTGGGCACGCAGCCGCTATCAGCGGTACTGAGCTCCTGAGGAGAGGATGGCGGTGCACTTCAAACCCCCACCTCCCAACGGGTCCCAAGAGTCCATTATTAAAGGTCTCTGCCAAGTCCTCAGGGAGCTGGGTGGGACCAGCTGGACCACAGGGCCGGGGCTGGCAAGGCTCTTTGAGGAAGCTGTTTAATTACCAGTGAAAGCCCTTCCATTAGGGAGAGAAGAGAAACCATAATTGTATTTCAGAGAAGCCATTTATATGCAAACGAGGCCCCTGCAGATTGATGCTGCTGGCCAGGCCAGATCAGTCGATCTAAGGCAAGGCCTGCTCAGTTCCACTCCAGGGAGCCAGACCGCTGGCATCTCCCCTGGCATTGGCAACTCTGGATCACAGGCATTGCCCCGCTAAGGGGTGGAGCCCTGCAACTGAACAGTGTGGTTCTTGTAGTCAGATTGAGTCTAAACCCTGGACCTGAGGGCTTAATATGTGAATGTATTGTCTCTCTTGTCTGTGTCTCTCCCTCCATCATTCCCCTGTCCTCCCTATCTGTATTCTATCATATTCTTTCTCTCTGCCTCTTACTATCTGTATGCTGTATTTTCAGATAGGGTCTGGCTACATTGCCCAGGCTAGCCTTGAACTCCTGGGCTTAAGGGATCCTCCAACCTCAGCCTCTAAAGTAACTGAGACTATAGGCAGATGCTACGGTGCTTGGCTTGGGTCCTTTATTAGGTGGTGATCTTGAGCAAGTCAAAACTTAATCCTTGAATCTCTTTTAGGTGTGAAAGAAAGAGATCTGACAGGGTGGTAGTTGATGAGGAGGTGGGATATATGATTCTTGGTATGTTCCATGAATTTAAACGATAATGTTTAAAGCAATTCACCACTAAAGTTATGTGCATCAAATTGCCGACAAACTAATATTTCCAAAATGCTCCCATGCTTTTTTAATAATTCAGTTTGCTAGGCAAGGAGAACAGGAGGAAGAAATCTAAGTGATAACTACCAACCCATTTTGTGGAGAAACCAAGGCTCCAAAAAGTTAAGTGGTTTGCCTAGGGTCACCCAGCTAGTTTTTATCAAACCCAAGGGTATCTAACTATAGTTTGGTGCCTTGTCTGTTTTCTTTTAGAATAATCATCTCCCCAATAATGTGGTCTAACAGTTCCATATTTCCATAGATTGGATTTTTTTTTTTTGGTTGGCCATGGGGCTTGAACTCTGGGTTCTGAAGAATGCTGTCCCTGCACTCTTCAGCTCAAGGTGAGTGCTCTACCGCTTGAGCCACAGCGCCACTTCTGGTTTTTGAGTGGTTTATTGGAGATAAGAGTCTCACAGACTTTCTTGCCAGGGCTGGCTTTGAACCTCGTCTTCAGATTTTTTTTTGGGGGGGGGGAGTGGAGGGGATTGGTAGTGGTTATCTAATGCTCCCAACGAATTTGGTAGGAAGTGATTAGAGCTCCAGAGGTACATGGATACTCCACTCCAGCCTGTCTTATGTGGGGTGTAGTTCTACCAGGTAGAATTCCTGGTTGCTAAGAGGGATGGTCATTCTGCTAGGAATGGATAGGAGGCTTAGGGTTGTGCATATCTGCTCCTGAGGAGTGAGACTAAGAGCCAGGGACAGCGCTGGCCATCACAGCCTTTAAAGCTCAGACCTCTTCCCTGCACACACGCATGTGCATGCACACACCCACACGCACGCCGAGACCCTCAAAGGGGAATGGCTTTGTGTCCACGGTCCTGCCTTCCTCCTAGCGCCCAGCACCCCATTTCATCCCTGTAGATTCCCTCGGGCAAAGCTCTTTTCTCCTTGTCAACTTCTAGAACCTCTTGGGCTTCCATGAACAATGATGATGGAGACAATTTGTTAAGCGCTCAGCCTGGTGTGAAGCACTTGATTGGGTGTTACTTCATTCTTGCCTGTCAGATGGAGACTATTACTCCAAGTTATAAGGAAGGAGGAGGCCTAGACACATTAAGGGGGAGCCCCAGGCCATTCAGCCAATGGCAGAAGCCTTCTGAACTGGACACTGAGGCCCTATTCAGGAAGGGGGAGGGGAGGGAGGCTGAGTCTCAGGATCCCCCCCCCCCCCCCCCGGTGTCTTTTGTGCAGTCACAAGTCATTCACAAGGCATGGCATGCTCCCGCAGGAACACTGGCATCCCCTCCCGCCCTGCCAGCTGTACAACTCCAGCCATGGCTGGCCCCACTCACTTGAGGGACAGGGAGAAGTCGTTCTTGCTGGTCTCACTGTTTCGCACCAGGTAGCTGGCCTCTTTGCACAGCCGGAGCAGATTCTCGGCGTCTGTTCGGCTGATGGCCCCATGGTACCAGCTGAGGATGGGAGAGAGGGAAGAAGGGGGCGGGGTGGGTATCTCTGCTGGGTCCCTCTCCAGCCAGGTCCCCTCCCCCACCCCCATTCTAGGCGTATCCCCCCACAGGGAAGCCAGTGCCAGAAAGGGGAACAAAACAAAACAAAACAAAAAAAAAGAGGGGGTGTCCCCGCCTGGACACAGACACTCACACCTGGTTTTCCAGCGGCAACGCTGGGTCTGTCCACTCGCCCAGGGGACTGCTGGGCTCTGTGCCTAGGGGCTTGGCTGACTTGGGGTTCCCTGCAGAAAGTCGGGGAGGTAGTCTCCCCTTCTCCTCCCGGCCAGGTGACAGGCAGCTCTTCTCGGATCCTTCAAACTGGGCTGTAGGGGAAGAGAGGGGTCATGGATTCTGAGGACTCTGGAGCTGGAGTCCTGTCGGAATAGCCGGCGCCCCAACTATTTCCTCCAGCTCCCAAAGGAGGTGCAGTGCATGTTCTACGAGGGCAATGCAAGCTCACGACCCGACTGTGGGGACAGTGGGGACCCGCAACCCTGGGCCCATCCCCTGCTGGGGTGGGGGCAGGGCTGCGCGGCCTCCCGTCGCTGTGAGAGGGGAGGAGGGGAGGGAGGAAGGAGAGCAACACCAGAAACCACTTAAGCGGCTCCCTCAGGAGCAGCTGCTGGCCATCCCTTCTCCCATCCCCCCCCAGGGTGGCTTCAGGGCTGATAATATTGTTTCTTTCTCCTCCTCAGAGTTCATTACCGTTCTCCAAATCAGCCTGCCAAACCATTCTGTAGAAATGACTTATTGATCTGAGAACAATTATCCAATTCCCCTTGGTGCCATCCTGACAGGCTAATCCTGCCGAAAGCCGCCAGACAGCCGGTCATCCTGCGCCCAAGGTCGCTGCCCACAGGCTTCCCTCCCCCACCCACCGCAGGGAGTGACTTCCCACAGGCGCCCATGCACAGGTGACAGACCCTCTCATGCACACGTGTACAGACGTGCTCACACACACGGATGCCCCCCCTACACCTGAGTGCCCATTCTGGGTAAAGCTGAGCGGAGATGGAAGAATTTGGTCTCTCTCTCTCTCTCTTTCAATCACCAGATAACCAGAATCAGACCTTCTTCAGTGCCAGCACCCTTCACCACCCCGCCTCTGGAGTATACCCTGCACTGTTAGACAAAGATCTACCTAAAGCCGGGCACCGGTGGCTCACGCCTGTAATCCCAGCTACTCAGGAGGCTGAGATCTGAGGATCGCGGTTCAAAGCCAGCCTGGGCAGGAAAGTCTATGAGACTCTTATCTCCAATTAGCCACCAGAAAATCCGGAAGTGGTGCTGTGGCTCAAGTGGAAGAATGCTCGCCTTGAGCTGAAGAGCTGGGGGACAGCGCCCAGGCCCAGAGTTCAAGCCCCCCAACTGACAAAAGAGGTGAATCTGAAATAGTGGACTTTTGTGGCCTGGTGAGGACGTAAGGCCTCCCTTCAGTTACCTTCCCCATCGCTCCGTAGACAAGTCTGCCTCGTCCTCCTACCATGACAAGAGGGATCGATTCTTCCTGGGTTCTCCAAACCCTTCTCCACCTCTCAGCATCCCCAACCCAAGCCCCAAGGGGCCTCACAAGGACATGTCATGCTGGTCAGAACCACCCCCACAAGACCCACCGCTGCTGTCCTCCAGGCTGGGCTCAGGGAGGGGTGAGGCTGGACCGGAGACGTCCCTGTCCCCGTCTGGCAGGGAAGGGCTGCTGTCCAGCTGTCCCACAGGCGGAGGCCAAGGTAGGTCTTTGATGACCTTTATGTCAACTGGAGCCAGTAGCAAAGGGAGAAGAGAAAGACAGACAAGTGACAGAGGTAGACAGACAGAAGCAGAAGTTGAGACACTAAAACCCAGAGCCAGGACACAGAACAGCCTAGAAAAGAGGAGGGGCTGAGCCGAGTACCGGTGGCTCACATCTGTCATCCTAGCTACTCAGGAGACTGAGATCTGAGGATCACAGTTCAAAGCCAGCCCAGGCACTAAAGTCTGTGAGACTCTTCTCTCCAATGAACCACCAGAAAACCAGAAGTGGCGCTGTGGCTCAAGTGGTAGAGCGCTCTCCTTGAGCTGAAGAGCTGAGGGACAGCACCCAGGCCCGGAGTTCAGGCCCCACTACAATAAAAAAAAAAAAAGAGGAGGGGCTGAAGCAGAGGGGAGGACAGCTTCTGGGAGAAGCAACAGAACTTTGAGAAGATTGAGTGCAGTCAACAACTTTGACCAAGCACAGCACGGTGGCTTGGTCAAAACGTGGGGTGGGGGGAAGGCTGGGACCAGCAGGGCCCCAAGTTTTGCTCTGCCAGCCCGTGGATCGTGCCCTTCCTTAACCCTCTAGGGTCCAAAGAGATCAGGACAGCTAGCCAAGTGGGAATAGGAGTTACTCCCATTTCCCACAATGACACTCAGGTCTGTCCACAGACTCTTAGCACCTCCTCCCACCCTGCTCTACCCTTCTCTTTCTCTCTCTCTCTCTGTCTCTCCCTTTCTCTTCTCCTCCTCCCCAAGCTGGGAAGTCATGGAGGCTCAGGTTGTCAGGAACACTCAAGGTTGGAGGCAGATGGGTTGTTCTGCAATTGAATCTTGCCCCTAGATCCTGAGAAGAGTGATGCTACCACAGCGGCTGTGGGCCTGCTAACGAGGTTTGCTAATGATGAGCATAGATTTTCCCATTAAGCAACCCAAACAGTATTGATTCTCCAAGGAGACTTCGGGAGATAAATGGCCCATCCTCAATGGTACTGGGTTTTTTACTGGAAGCCAATCAGAAACCTGAGGTTCCCCTCTGTCTGGCTGCCCAGGGTGGGCAGCTGCAGGAGGAGCGTCTCTCCCACCCACCAAGTCCAAGGGGGTATTTAATTCCTCCAGATTCAGGACTTCAATCTTGAATGATGCTCTCTCCCAACTAGTGGCTCTTATTTTACCCGCGTCAGAGTGCACTTATGTACTTTTCCATGGAGGATAGGCCTGGGAGAGACAGTATGGTTAGGACAGGAGAAACCTGATCTTTATTCAGCAATCGGGATTCCTTTCCGAGATGCCGTAGGCCAGATACCCATAGTCTGCCATTGGGAGACACAGCTCTAGAATTCAGGTGACACACACAGCTATTCCATCGTTTGAAGTGTTGAATCCCATCATTTGTTAAACGTGCTTCACACAGGCCACAGGTTTCATCATTTCATATTGGAATTGCTCTATTTTTTTTTAAGTGTACCCAGCTTCCCCAAAGTGGAAGTAGCACAAACGTCTTGGTTTCTGAGAGGTGACAATGCCAGGGAAATGCCCTGCCCATTCTCCCATGCCTGCTACTCCCTGGCATGCTCTGTCTGTCTCCTAAGTCCCCGATTCTCTGTGCTATGGAACTCGCTGTCCTGCTGCGTAGTCCCCAGATCCCCAGGATCTATTCCTATGTTTCACCCACTCTCACCTGCAAAGGCTTTGGAAATCCGCTCCTTCTTCCACTCCCAGGGTTGGTCATATTCTTCGGGGGGCCGCTCATCATCCTCAGGCAGGCGGGACTCCCGGGGCCAGGGGGACCCCTCGGCCTCTGGGGTGGCTCCCTCTTCCTCTGGCTCATAGGGTGTATCGTACAAGGGCAAGGGCTGAGCTGTCATCTCCTTACAGCCCCGGATCTCTACCAGGGCACGAGAGGGAGAGGTATGAGCTAAGCCTAGCTAGCCGGCCATGCCCTCCCCCTCCCCCCACCTTTGGCAGCTATCTTTTGCCACAAGCCAGGCTTCCTTCCAAGGAGATGCTCCGGCTCTGGGGGAGTTCTGCAGCCACACATCCTGAATCCCTTGTCCTGGAAACACTTCCAGGACTCTTAACAGCACGGAGAAAAGGGAATTAGGGGCAGACAAGTGACAAAGAGACAGAGAAAGAATCCCATGTAACTAGTAAAATCAAGGAAGCTGAAGTTGACATGTTAGGGAAACTGAGGCACATCCTTCCCCCGTAATACATCTCCTTGTCCTTCTCTATCTACCTACCTACCTACCTACCTACCTACCTACCTGTCATTTACCTTCCACTTAGGTTCATTCCCATGATATCGCGATATCACTTCACAAGTAGGAAATCTTTGTTGCTCAGACACTGCTGGCCACCCACTTCTTGAAACTTCCTTTTGACAAGTCCGTTTCACGACCTGTCTTCTCTCTCATCACTCCCATTCGGTCTTTCCCCCTGGATCTTGGCCTCTGTTTCCTAATCATCCGTGGCATCTCTATCTCTAGTCTCATTCCCGTGGCCATAAACAAAGATGTCAACGCGCTGTTTCAAACTCACCACCTTCTTCTATAGTTAGTGATTTGCTTTTGGGGATCACTGTCCTCAAAAGTGAATCTGGTACAAAGCTATGGAGCTATTCTCCAGAAAAATGTGTGCTCAAAAATTTCCACATTTGGGCGGGTGCCGGTGGCTTCACCTGTAATCCTAGCTACTCAGGAGGCTGAGATCCAAGGACCACAGTTCAAAGTCAGGCTGGGCAGGAAAGTCTGTGAGACCCTGCTCTCCAATAAACCATCAGAAAACCGGAAGTGGCTCTGTGGCTCAAGAGCCCTCGCCTTGAGCTGAAGAGCTCAGGGACAGCGCCCAGGCCCAGAGTTCAAATCCCATGACCAACAAAAATAAAATAAAATAAAATCCACATTTAATTGCTGGGCACTGGTGGCACAACACCCCTCTGACCTCAGTGGTAACCACTTTCTCACTTGGTTCCATTTCTGAGCATTACATTGTTCTCCTTGGACCTGGTCCTAACTTCATTCTTTGCTCTCATGTCTTCCTATCTGGATCACTGTCAGAGCAAACCTCTAGAGCACAGACTCACATTTCCAGGACTCCAACAGAATAACAGTCCTCAGGGCTATTGGCTGGCCTAGCAAATGCTCATCCTCTTCCTCAGCTCTACCCCTTTGCAGAGACAGAACAATTCTAGTTCTTTCTCTTCTATGCAGTGAATGGCCTGCCCCCACGCAGGAGACCCATTGCTTCCCTGAATTGCCAAAGCCTTAAGAGGGCAAGTTCAATTCTGTCACCCACTGTAGTCACAGAACTAAGAAATATTCTCCGTCAGTAACAGAGTTGGCATTTTAATCTCCATTTGTTTGTGTCCTTAATCTTACGTCTCAGTTATTTCCAAGTTCAGGAGAGGAAGAAAGAGGTCTTTAATTATTGGCCTTGTAAGAACCCCCAACGATTTCCACAAAAAGCCTGCTCACTCAACTTTCTGATGTGTGGTTCCTTCTAGTCCATTCTGTACACCAAGACGTCAGTAATCCTCTTAAAATGTCACATTAATTCTGAGTCTTTCTTGCTTAGGAATTTATAATGAGTCCATTTCCCCTTTTGGAGCAAATCCAAATCCTTCGCTGCAGTTTTCAGAGTGCTTCCCTGTGCCCTCTTGGTCTTGCTCATCTCAGCTTTCAAGTATGACTATCCCTTCCCTACCATCCCTCCTTTCAGCTTGTCTTGGGGCTTTGGTTTCCACATATCTACTCTTGTCCTCTCTGATCACCCTCCCCCACGCCCATGTGAACTCTTTCCCTGGATCTTCTTTTGGCTTCGGATCCCCAAGGATCTCCTTAATTCTGAACGATTTCATGGCTCCTATGGTTATCTATGTTTCTAGTCCTATTTCTAGTTGTCCAAACCTGTTTCACTTTAGCACAAGGTCATCTGAACCTTATCACTCTTCCCCAGAGCTAGCTAGCGCTCCTCTTTTGGGGATCCTTGCTCTCTAGCCCATGCTGCAACCTTGCCATTCCTAACTATCTCAAATGCTTCTACCTGACCTTAAATTGCGTGACCTCCTCTAAGGCCTCAAGTTTCAATGAGTCTCTGCTCTCGTCTCCAAAATGACTCTATCTTAAATGCAGGGGCCATCTTGCCAGGGATCTGGCAAAGGCTTTCTCCGTATTTCTCCAAGAAAGTAGTCCTGAAGATGTATGAGTCCCGGAGTCTGTTCTGCAGAGCCTACGCCTCAGGAAGCATTTCCTCCGCCCCTGTCACTCACCAGCCATCATCTTTTGGGCCTTATAGGGTTCCATGTAGCCATCATTTTCAGGCACCTTCTCTGGGGCCCCTGGAGCACCTGAGGCAGCTTCACCAGTCTCCTGAGCATCAAATGGGTCCGCATAGTCTTCTAGGATTGCCAACTGTGGGAAGTGGGAAGAGGGCAAAGACAGCAGGCTTCAGACAGCTCGGATCTTCCCTAACTGACCACAGGAACGAGAGTCCTGGGAAAGCTGTGTTGGACTGGGAGCCCAGCTAACTCCCCAAGGATGGGCTCTGGGGCTTGGATGGGGACCAGGCTATTATTATGGCTCTTCTTTCGCAGAGTCCCCCACTTCTAGTCGACTGCCAAAATGGTACATCTCTTTTCTCTGCAAATGTTGTGTCTCGGGGCTATATGCCAGGCTAAATAGCCAGGAAGAGGCTACTTACTGTAGGGTCTTACTATCCAAGAAGAACACGTGTCTACACCAGGTGGTGGTTCAAAGGCAGGAATTAATTCGAAGGAGTGGTTACTAACGTGTTAGGAGAGTTCAAGTAGCAAGCCGAGAATCGTGAGAGAACTTAGACATTAGTGTGCTCCACGCTACCGCTGCTCCTCTTGGCAGGAAGGAATGGTGAGCACCCACTTGGTCACCATTCTGCTGTTTGACCTGCACAAGGGTCCTTGTCACATGGGCATCATTATCCCCATTTACAGAAACAGGAGGCCCCAAGACCACTTTGCTTAAGTGGGGGACTCAGGATTGGAAGCTATGCTCTTTGTGCAAAGAATCGTCGGATCTGCCACCAGTGGGTTTCTGGGCTGACCAGGAAGAAATATGCTTTCGGGTAGCTTTGAGGCCCTGTTGAAATCCCTGTGGCTTCCAGAGGACAGGGACAGGAAAGGCCTTAGTCCTCTATGTCCCAAGCTGTCCGTCTCTCCCACACAGTGGCTCACAGCCACCCTTCTGTCCTTGCTTCCAGTCAAGGCAGAGCTAACCACAAGCTGCCCGTCCTGCAAGGCGCCCAAGGTGCTCGAGGCTGGGGGTGGGTGGGTGGGGGCGGGGCAGCCACTGGAGACAATAGAGGCTTTCTCCAAGCTGGGCACTGGTTTTTCCTGGGGAGACGGAGCCCAGCCCACCTACAGCTGCCAGCACCCTAGAGCTCTAGGCCACTAGGAGTGGCTCTGGGGACGGTGGTGTGAGGAAAACCTGCCTTTCTCCCTACTCAATGCTAGGCATTTGTTCGGAAGTAGATTAGGCCTTGGAGAGCTGTTGGGGGGAACCACTCTGCCCTGAGAGGATTTGGGAATGGGGACCCACCCCCTTTCCCTTAGTAAGGACACCAGGGTGGTTCCTGTCTGTCATCCCAGAGCTCAGGAGGCTGAGGCAGGAGGATTGAGAGTTTTGAGGCCAGCCTGGGCTACAAAGAAAGACATGGACAGAGGAACAGAAGGAACTAATCCTAATTCTAGGGTCCCTTCAGCGTATTCCTTGAACCCCTGTTCGCCTCCAGCAACCTCTGAAGCACATTCTAGTGGCCTCTACCAGCCTTTCCTTCAGGTTTTCAGCTCCTTCGCCTCCCTCTTCACGTCTCTGCCTGAGACCACCATCTCGTACCACCCCATCTGTAGCACCATCTACTAGTCTGGGGCTCACTGGCATACAGGAGGCACTAGAAAAATGTCTCTACTCCATCACCACCCCTTTTCTCTCCGCCCTTGGTGTTCTTCTTTTCTCCAGGAGGCAGAGAAAAGAAATGTACTCACTTACATATACACTGCTTCTACACAGACCAATGGCATCCACACGCTTAGTCCTAAACCCAGGGAGCTCCAGAGCCTGTCCGCTGTTGGGGATTCTGCCTGTCCGCGCCCGTCTCACACTGTCACTCGTGGAAGCTTCTCAATAGCGTCTGACTCCCCTGACACTTTAAACCTCACACCAGCTTTCCAGGGCTTTGAGAAAAAGCACAAAGCGACTTCAAGTTCTACCTTTCCTCTTTGTTTCTCTCTGCCCATCCTAGCTCAGTGTTCTCGGGAAAACTCTGGACTCTTTCTTAACCATTTTCTCTTTGCCATGTCACTTTCCTGTTCCTCCACGACTGGCCAATCCTCACTCATTCTTCTCTTTCTTCAGAAAGTCCTTCTGGAACCCCTCTAAACACTTCCTTCCACCACCACCCCCAGGCTCATACAGGGCCTCTGGGCTGGCCTGTGGTCACCTTGTGTGGTAAATGCTTGTTTTACTCAGGATCTCCTTCAGACTGAGCTTCCTGGGGGCTGGACACAGAGCCTGAACGCTGTCAGTCATTATGTTAAATCTGTTCATAGAAGACAGGAAAATGGACAAAGGAAGCACTTGTCCTAGTTTATTCAAGGGAAGAAGAATGCTTCTGGGTGGGGTGGAGTCATAAAGGGGGGACTTAGTCTCCCCAAGTGAGTCTGTGTTCCCAGAAGCTGCTCACGGGGATGAAGAGACACTCCTGGTCCAAGCCCCTGATGCCCCTTCCCTGTCTCCAATCCACACAGGCCCTTCGTCTTTCCTCGCCCGGTCTGATCAGAGCCACGAATAGTATGTTTCTCTCTGGAGTTTTGGGTCTGTGCCTAGAGCCACAACCCATCCCAGGCTGGCCTGGGCCTTCCCAGCGCCAGTCGCCAGTTGCCCATGGGGCAACCAGGTGGCAGCTCTTGTGGGTAGTTCAATGGTTCCTCTGTTCCACTCCTAGCTCCACGCCCTGCTCCAGGAAGCCCTGGTCCTGGGCTGGGGCGCCCATAGGATCTATGACAGCAACAGCAGTAAAGACACCAGGTTTGGCAGCACAGGTGGCTACCCTGGGCATGGAGGATACCAGACAGAACCCAGGCCTCCATGCTCAGTGCTTCTAGATCCCCACTGCTGCTCAATGGGGGTGAGCAAGCGGTCCCTATGAGCCTCTTACACAACGTGTTGTTTTGTCTGTGGTCCTTTGATCCCCCTTTGATGTGTCCTATACCCCTTCACTGGGCCTGGCACATAGTAGCCACACAGTGCACATCTGTCAGATGCCCAAAAGGCTCCCTTTCCTTTCCCGGGCTCCATCTGTGGGGTGACACCAGCATTCAGATCCCTGGTCAGTGTGACTTCTGAGTGATGAGCAGTGGTGACAGGATCAGACTCACAAGGAGAATCTACATTTGAACTAGGATCAAGACCAATGGCTCAAAAGGCAAAAAGAGAAGAACTACCAGCCAAGGGACTTCAGGAAAGGCTTCTAACACAGGGCTGGTATTTTGGCATGTCCACTGGTCATCCAGAATCGACTGAAAAGCTGGCATATTTCTCAACAAGTAGGTAAAGTAGCTGCTATCCAGAAGGTCCTGTGAGTTCCCTTCCTCCGGCCATCTAGAAGGCTGACTCTAGGCCCCTTGATTCTTATCTGTCAGCTAGGCATTGCCCTTCCCAGAGCAGCTGTCAGCCTTTAAATCTCCTTCCTGCCCACACCTGGTCTCCAAGGTAGCTAGCTCTGGTTTGGCCATCTGGCTTTGGTTTGGCCCTACCCCATGGACTGCAGGGGGTATGAACCCAAGGCAGAGATAGGAGGATAGACATTGCAGGATGTTGGCTCTGCAAGGTCCCCAAACTCTCTACTGTTGTGTGTGTGTGTGTGTGTGTGTGTGTGTGCGCGCGCGTGTGCGCGCGCACGCATGCATACAGGTAATTTTGAATCAGTGTCTCCCAATTTAGCCAAGCTGGCATCAGATTCACGATCTTCCTGCTTCAGTCTCCCTAGTGCTAGAATTACAGGCTTGTGCTACCCCATCAGCTCTTGCGCTTCTTCAGTTTACATTTGAGGTCTAGAAGCCCCTGGCTGGTTAAACTGTCATTGTAGGTAAGGGCAGAAAAGAGGGAAATGAAATTGTTAACAGTGCTTATTCGAAAGGCTGGCCCGGGGTGAGTGTTCAACATTTAATATCATCATCTTTTCTATTCAGGTAATGAAGGCATCAAGAGTTCTGATTGGTGACCAGGACACTGCCTGTCGGCAGCATGGAGAGGAGTGGGAGCCGGGTCTCCTGACTCTCGGTGTCTTGGCACTGTTTTCTATAAATGTGGCAAATGCAGCATCTCCTCTACTTGCACACTTAGAATTTATTTTAGGGTCCAGGGATATAGTTTAAGTGATAGAGCACTTGTCTAGCATGTCAAGACCTCAGGTTCAATTAAATCTCTGCACAGGAAAAAAAAAATTAGCCTTGGGAATTCAAGTAGCCAATAAACCTAAACACATTTCTTTTAAAAAATTAAACCATTTTGTTTCCTTTAAAGCATTTAACCACAGAAGCCCTAGGTTACTGAAAACATATCAACCAACTAATTTGGAAAAAGGTAACACTACTTAACTTTCCTGAAAGTCAAGTTTTGGGTACCTATTGTTTCTACGTCCTAGGCTGCCTATTTTAATCTGCCTGGGAAACTCTTTCAACATAAAACAAATTGATTGTTTTGCCTTTTCTAATTACAAGAGCAATGCCAGGCTTACAAAACACTCAATGTATCAGACATGCCGCTGCTGCCACTAACCTTTGTAAGACCCTTTGGTGTATCCATGGCCACCTCAAGAATGCATGGCCAGCAAGGTCACATCGTTCAGGAAATTGTGAATTCAGCACAAAACAAGACCCCGATTTTCTTCTCTAAAAGCCTCCTTGGTGCTAGGTGCTAAGAGACTGCCCACGGATGCTCAGCCCAGAGCCAGGCTGCAGGGATGTGAACCATGCAAAGGTGTTTTAACATTCCTGTGTTTCATTTCATCCATAGGTAATTCAGGTATAGAATCTTCCTTACAGGGTTGTTACAAGTGTCATCTGGTCTAATACACATCCTGCTGCTTCAAAATGATATCAGCTATGAGGCAGGTACTTAGAAAATGTCAGCATGGGGCTGGGAATGTGGCTTAGTGGTAGAGTGCTTGCCTATCATGCATGAAGCCTTGGGTTCAATCCCTCAGTACCACAGGGGGAAAAAAAAGCCGGAAGTGGTGCTGTGGCTCAAGTAGTAGAGCTCTAGCCTTGAGCATAAAGAGGCTCAGGGACAGTGCCCAGGCCCCCCAGAGTTCAAGCCCCAGTATTAGCAAAAAGAAAAGAAAAGAAAATGTCAGGCACTATATTATTAAGGATAAAAAGATCAAATATTGGAGGAGGGCTGGGAAGGTGGCTCAGTGGTAAGAGTACTTGCCTTGCATGCATGAGGTTCTGGGTTCGATTCCTCAGCACCACATAAGCAGAAAAAGAAAAAAGCCGGAAGTGGTGCTGTGGCTCAAGTGGTAGAGCGCTAGCCTTGAGCTGAAGAGCTGAGGGACAGCACCCAGTCCCAGAGTTCAGGCCCCACGACCGGACCCCTCCAAACCTGGGGCCCTATTTAGCCAAGTCAGCTTAGCCATCCAAGATCACCAGGGTCCCAGCTAGTTCCTGGCTCCTAAGAGACAAGATTGTCAGGGCTGAGGTGTGACTGAGTTACTCACTGGCCAAGGCACTAAAGCACAGATGTCTTCCAGACAGTGACATTGGCACAGGTAGAGTGGGCAGGCTAGCCTTACAATCCCCTAGTAGCCATAAGCCTCAGCACCATGAAGCACTAGCGGTAGCATAGATGGCCAAAGCAGCAGAGGCCACAAAGGGCTAAGGCATCTAACCATTCTACAACAGTCCCTTAACCTGGACCCCTCTTCGCCATCCTCATCCTTTCCCGCGACTTTCCTCCTCTCGGTATCTCTAACAGAGAATGACTGCTCCCTTTGGGAGCAAATTCAAGTACAGAAACTCAGGCCAAGACCATTTTAGTACCTAGACGGCCCAATAGTCAATGAACACTGGATAAAGGATGGTCCAACAACTGGCAGTCCAATCATCATCTCAGGGCAAGAATGTCTTTTTTTTTTTTGCCAGTCCTGGGGCCTGAACTCTGGGTCTGGGTGTTGTTCCTCAGCTCTTCAGCCCAAGGTTAGCACTCTACCACTTGAGCCACAGGGCCACTTCTGGCTTTTTCTGCTTATGTGGTACTGAGGAATCAAAACCAGGGCCTCATGCATGCAAGGCAAGTACTCTACCACTGAGCCACCTTCCCAGCCCAAAATTGTTTTTTTTGTTTGTATCAGTCATGAGGCTTGAACTCTGGGGCCTGGGAGCTGTTCCTGAGCTCTTCAGCTCAAGGCGAGTGCTCTACCACTTGAGCCACAATGTCACTTCCAGGGCAAGAATGTCTTGTTCAACTCTAGACCCTTTGATGGCCTTTTACTTTTCCTACCATTTGTTTGCTTACTCCTTTCTAAACAGGGGCCTCGAAGACTCAAGTCTATATATGGAGATTACCCATTAGCTACATCTGCTTTTTTTTTGGTGGGGGGGGTGAGGAGGGGAGTAGTGGGGCTTGAACTCTGGGCCTGGTGTAGTCCCTCAGCTCTTCAGCTCAAGGTGAGCGCTCTACCACTTGAACCACAGCACCACTTTCACTTTTCTAGTGGCTTATTGGAGGTAAGAGTCTCAGGGTCTTGCCAGCCCAGGCTGGCTTTGAACCACGATCCTCAGGTCTCAGCATTCTCAGTAGCAAGGATTACAGGCATGAGCCACCAGCACCCGGCTTCTGCTTTTAGAAGTTCTTAATTCTTTTTTTTTTTTGTCGGTCATGGGGCTTGAACTCTGGGCCTGGGAGCTGTCCCTCAGCTCTTCAGCTCAAGGCGAGCGCTCTACCACTTGAGCTACAGCGCCACTTCCGGTTTTCTGGTGGTTTATTGGAGATAGGAGTCTCACGGTCTCTCCTGCCCGGTCTGGCTTTGAACCGCGATCCTCAGATCTCAGCCTCCTGAGTAGCTAGGATTACAGGCGTGAGCCACCAGCGCCCGGCAGAAGTTCTTAATTCTTTACTTTGGGAGCTATAAACTGTGTGCCTTTCCCAGAAAAAAATAGGAATGATCCTGATGCACACCATTTCTTGAGCAAGATGAAAACGCCAGGAACCAAAGCTCTGGTTTCAATATAAGGTGCCCTGCTAGTTTATTATCCATGTTGCTCCCCATCCCTCCATGTCTTGGCATGAAAGAGGCCAAGGACACACTGTGCAGATGGTCTCAGGCAGTTCAAAGCTTCATCCAATCAGGGGCCTAGGCCCCTAGCCATCCCCCTTCCCTAATTAGAGCAGGTTTTTCCGGTTGAAGGTTGGAGAAAAGTAAGCAAATCAAAAGGACTGCCCAAGCTCTCTGGCCCCCTCTGCCAGAGCACAAGCCTGGGGAAGGTGGGACAAGTGCCCAGCACCAGAGGGAGCTCTTCCTGGGGCCATCTGCTGAGGCCCTGCCTGCCCATTTCAGGGTGCTGCTCCTGCTGCTCCCACACCTGCCCTGCCAGGCCTGCCCAGATGGCCAGAGTGCATGAGCCTTAGGCTGACAGCCAGAGTCCTGAGTGAGGAGAAAGCTAATGGTCCTACATGCTCTGGGCCTCTCAGGGTCCTGTTCAGGCCCTCATTCTCTCTTGCCTCTATACTTAATGGATGCCTTTCCCGCTCAGTCTATCAAGTTCATCACAGAAGCACCACCACCCCCTTTCATCCAACCTCCTGGCGTGGCCCCTCTGTTCCCCGCAATGGCCACTAGAAGAAGGAGAGAAGCCAGCCAGCACAAGGCCCACCCTGGTCTCCCAGTCTCCTCCATCTCACTTCAGGAGGAGGCCCCAAAGCAACAAACCTCAGGGCCTTGAAGAGCTGAGAACGAGAATACAGCAGGCATAGGGTACAAAACACCAGTTTGGCCAGAGCAGGGGCAAGGGAGCTCACCATCCAGGAACAGCACCTTACATGAACCCTACGCCACTGTGCCACTCATAAGGCCCAAGGGATGCTTAGGTATCGTGCTTATGGTAAGGATTCAGGGACGCTGGGTTTTACCTAGAGGAAGTTGCTGACTCTAAATAATGGGGGAGCCCTTGCAACTGTTAAAGCCCATGAAACAGTGTCCCAGCTCAAATGGCACTCTGGATTCTTCTCATCATATTCGCAGAAGAAAGTACAGATTGTGTGGCTCCTGGAAGAGCCTGCTGGATGTCATTCCTGCCCCTCCAGCTGCCAAAGGAGTCAGCCATGTCCTGGCCCCCTCAGGTCTGAACAACCTACAGATTTCAGAGCTGACCCAGGCTGAGGCATAGATGCTCTCCAGTAAGAAGAGACTAAGAGTCTGTCTGAATGATTTCAGTGGGTTCAGCACCTTTCTTGAGGTCTCTGGAAAAATGTGCAAGGGAAGGATGACCCTCAGACTACCCTGGGAGTGGATGGTCACCGTTCAGGACATACGTATGCCAAGAATTTGTCAGACACTTGGGCGACACAGACATGAGGAGGATACAGTCCTTATCCTGGAGGAAACCACAGCTTGGTGAGCAGCCTGTTAGGTCATTCTTACCCACTTACAGAGAGGAAAAGGGTCCAGGACAGCTTAAGGCCATGTGCCAATAGCCTGTGGTTTAGAGAAGAGATTAACTGATCAGCGGAGAGACTAGGGCCTAGCTACTCCCTGGGCCTCAATGCCACACCATCAACACATATCACACAGCCACATGGTCCTGAGGACAATTAGAAAGGAGACAGCACAGCCTGGGACACCCTAAGGAGTCTGGCCTACAATGGGCAGCCATGCTTCACAGCAGGAACTACGGGAGAAATTACTCACATTCCTGAGGCTTCTTTCTGACCTTGACACATCTCTCTCATCCAGAAGTGGGCAGAGTGTCTCTCCACTAAAATCCTCCATTCTAGAATCCTGTGATTCAGACAGCAACTTTGCTCTCCGATCCAGAAAATAAAAAGTCCTCTTGCATAGGAAAGGTTACTGAAGCTCCAGGGCCGAGCTCCCAGGGAGTGCCAGGGTAGCTCACAGTCTCTGACCTAGGACTTAGGGCTGTGGGGGCCTGGGGATGGCTTTCAGCTGTCACTCTTCCAGGGAAGGCTATGAGTGGAGGCTTTGGGGTGTGGGGAGGGTCTCTGAGGGAAAGGAGACATCTTGGGGAACAGTGACTTGCCTGCTGTCCTCTCTGCCCCATGAAGAGCCATCAAAGACTGTACAGCTTCTCTGAGAATGGATCTAGCGGGAGGCAGGCCTAGAGGACATGGGCTCTGCTTCGGAGCCCTATCTAGGCAACAGGTCCTGAGCAGCAACTGTACTCATGTGTGTGTATGTATATGTGTGTAGGTGGGAAGGGGGACCAGGAAAGAATGGGCCTGTAGTAGCCTCTGGAGATAGCTGACTACCCCGGTATAATCAGCTTCCTTGGCAAGAGCCACACAGTGCCCAAAGCTACTATCCTGAGAACAGCTCACTCGGTTCTAGTTGCCACACTGGGGGGGGGGGAGGGGGGGAAGGGGGGGAGTTAAAGCCGAAGTCAGCCCTTGCTGTGTCTACAAAGAGAAGCCCTTGCCTTCTTTTCGGGAGGGGGGGTACCTGTAAGGATGCTTAGGCTCAAAGAGGAGGGGGGGGAGAGGAGGAGGAGGAGTGAAAGGGAGTAGGGATGAGAGAAAGGAGGGGAAAGCTTTGTGCAGAATCTACCCTGGGGGGGGGAGGGTCAGAGATCAAAGGGCAGAGAAGCCGCGGCTCGGAAAGGGCTGCAGGGGTGAGGGGTGGGGTGTGCTTCCCCATTCCCGTTAGATCAGGCTGGGGGAGTGGGGGTGGGGGAAGGTGCTGTGGAATCAAGGAGGAGGAGGAGGAGGGTCACCAGTCCGGGGACCACGGGCAGAGTTTGGGGGGGATTCCTGTTCGCTTCCGATTTAGCTGGTCGGGAACCTGAACAAAGGTGGGCTAAGACCTCGAGCCCCGGGGTCAGGGGCCGTGACAGCCCCGAGGCCCAGGGCCGGCCAGGCGCCACCTTTGTCCCCCCCCCGGCGACCTCCAGGCCTCCCCTCGGGCCCACCCGCCCCCGCACTCACCCTGTCGCTGCTGGCCGGGGGTCCCGAGCTCCGCTCCTCGGGAGGGGGCGCCGGGGGCCCGGGGGTCTCGACCCGGATGAGGCGGTGCGGGGGCGAGCCGTGGCGCGGGGGCGGCGTGGGTCCCGGGGCCGCGGGGGCGGCCAGGGCGGCGGAGCCCGACGACCCCCCGGAGGAGTAAGGGTCTTCGAAGTCGCGCTCTCGCTGCAGCCTGTAGGCGGCCAGGATGTCCGGGGGCGGCGCGGGGGGCGCGGCCGGGCCGGGCGCGGGGGGGCGGTAGTCGGGCTCCGGGGGCGCCGGCTTGCTGCCCCCCCCGCCGCCGCCGCCGCCGCCCCCCCCACCCCCGCGGAAGCCCAGGTGCTCCCGGAGCCACTTGGCTACTCCACCGCTGCCACCCCCTCCCGGACCGGCCCCGGTACCTCCGGCACTCCGACGGGATCCTCCCGGGCCGCTCCCGGCGCCCCCCTGCGCCCGCGGCCCCGGGCCGGAGCCCGCCGGAGGAGCTCCGCTCAGTAACATGGGGCCGGCGGGACTGGGCGAGGGGAGCGCGGGAGCCCGGCGGGGGCGTGGCCACGCCGCCGTGGGGTGGGCGTGGCTTCGGTGGACGGGGCGGGGCCTTCGCAGGGGCAGGGGGCGGGGCCTAGCCAGGCGGGAAGGGGCAGTGTGTGTGTGGGGGGGGGGGGGGAAGCCTTCAATAACAAGGGAGGGGCGGGGCTCTGCTGTCTCTCGGGGTCGTCCTCGCTCCGCCCCGGAGGTGAGGAGCGGATATCATCTCCTCACCTGGGATGGATGAAGTGGGGACCCCCTCCCCCGGAGATGAGGATGCAACTCCTGGGCTAGGGTGAATCCTCCTGCACGTGTCATCTGGGGGTGTGGGGGGGGGCGCATCCATGCATCCCCATCTGTTTCCCTTCTCCATCTCCCAGAAGGTGCGAGATGCTGAAAAGGGGGGCCCCACCTACCTCCTCCTGCCCCCGCAGATACCCAATCCAGGCCAACCCTTCCCGCATCACACCCACTTGGCCCGTGTCGTTCCCACGGACCCCTCTCCCCCCCCCCCTTTGCGTGCAAACAACCCTTGCACAAATATCTCCAAAAACAGGCGCACCTGCCCAGAAAAGGCCCACCCAGCCCGCAAGGCGGTGTGCACACTCGCAGAAATCCCTTTAAGCCACATCCAGGGTTTCATTGTCAATCATGTGAATGACAGAATGGAAACAGACACGTCAATAAATCAAGTCTAGAAACAGTTCCAATGTTGTCTATCACAACCCCTTATCCTCCCGAGGCTCTGATGCTCAAGCCCTAAGCATTTTTGGTCTTGGAAATAAGGCCAATTCCTCACCGGAAGTGTTGTAGCCCTGAAGCCAGGGCATTTGAGTTTGGCTCAGCTGGGGAAGGTCTCAGTGTGCAGTCTGTAGCTCCCATCTTCCTGCCTTAGCCTCCTGGGTGCTGGGACTACAGGCAACCATCACCACACCCCACCATAACTGCCTTTTGAGCTTCCAAAGAGCCTCAATGAGGTGAGAGTTCAAGCTGGGGGAGAAGCATGTGATAGGGAAGGGGGGATTTCCTATAATACCCTGTCTCAAAATATTAAATTCCTGCTATGTGTAAATTCTATTGTTTTATGTCTATAGGACAATGCTTGTAAAACTGTCATGTGAACACTTGTCTCCCAAATCCTGTTAAATTACAGGTTATGATTTCTTTTTTTTTTTGGTCGGTCGTGGGGCTTGAACTCTGGGCCTGGGCGCTGTCCCTCAGCTCTTCAGCTCAAGGCGAGCGCTCTACTAGGATTACAGGCGTGAGCCACCAGCGCCCGGCAGGTTATGATTTCTTTAAATCTAGCTGGGGTGCAGTCCCAGAACTCATAGTTTTGACAGACTCTCAGATGACACAAATGCTATTGCTTAGCTTCATGAAGTCTAATAGAGAAAATAATGAACACACGTTCTTAAAAGTGTGGTTAAAAATATTAAGTGCAAGCTGGGTGCTAGTGGCTCACGCCTGTAATCCTAGCTACTCAGGAGGCTGAGATCTGAGGATCACAGTTCAAAGCCAGCCCAGGCACTAAAGTCTGTGAGACTCTTCTCTCCAATAAACCACCCAGAAAACTGGAGATGGCACTGTGGCTCAAGTGGTAGAGCGCTTGCCTTGAGCTGAAGAACTGAGAGACAGCGCCCAGGCCCAGAGTCCAAGCCCCACAACCGACTATATATGTATGTGTGTGTGTGTGTGTGTGTGTGTGTGTGTGTGTGTAATATATAATATATAATAATATGTATAATATATATTAAATGCTGTAAACCTGGTCAAAGGAATGACACATAGCTGAAGGCTGGTATAGTTAATCCGTGTATAAGGGTCTCCACAACTCCAGTTGTGGAGGGCTAGGAAGGGCACTGACCAGGAGTCAACAGCTATGGGTTCTGGTAAGATATTTGGACAAGAATTCAATGGCACTGATCTTTCCTGGAAATGGTTGGTAATGGTATGGCGATTATGGGATATGATGAATTTGAACTAGCTTTTCAAACTGTAAAATGTTCAGCCAGGCGTCCCAGTCACAGAAGAAGCAGAGATCAGAAGAATCACAATTCAAAGTCCACAAGTCCACTCTAAGCAAAAGGCAAAAGAACCTCTCTGAAAAATAACTAAAGAAAAAAAAGGAATAGGAGCATGGCTGAAGTGGCATGATTGAGGCCCTCCGTTCAAAGCCCTGTACCACAAAAACAACAAGCCAACACAAATCTGTAAAAATGGTTACGTGGAAAGGTGTCACATGGCTAGAAAGTAGGATAGAGTTAGGTGGTAACTGTTGAGAGGAATGGGACCAACCAAGTTGCAGGCTTCATGAAGAAGGTACACTTGAGCTGTGTAGCACTTGGACAAATGAAGCAAAGGGATGAAGAGTCATTCCAAGCTAGGAGATTAGCATGAGCGGAACAAAGGCGCAGAGATAGGAAGCTATACAGCAGAGGAAGGAGTGCATTCATGGTGGGGACAATGGTAATATTTCTCTTACTGCAACCAGTTGCTTTTTTTCTTTTTCTTTCTTTTTTTGGGGGGGTCTGGTCATAGGGCCTGAACTCTGGGCCTGGGCGCTGTCCCTCAGCTCTTCAGCTCAAGGCTAGCGCTCTAGCTCTTGAGCCACAACGCCACTTCCAGCTCTTTTCTTTTTGCTTATGTGGTGCTGAGGAATCGAACCAAGGGCCTCAGGCATGCAAGGCAAGCACTCTACCACTGAGCCACCTTCCCAGCCCCGCAACCAGTTGCTTTTACCACCAACCTTCATTTTTTTCTTCTTACTGTAAAGAGGAAAAGGAAATATTTTTCCAAGTCATATCCTTGTTAAGAATAGGAGAAGGAAGGAAAAAAGAAGGAAGGAAAGATGGAAGAAAGGAGGAAGGAAGAAAGGAAAAGAAAGAGAGGGACAAGAGAGGGAGGACCTATAGTTACATGTTACTAGAAAGATGGGAGAGGGGGCTGGGAAGGTGGCTCAGTGGTAGAGTGTTTGCCTTGCATGCCTGAGGCTCTGAGTTCGATTCCTTAGCACCACATAAGCAAAAAGAAAAAAGCAGGAAGTGGTGTTATGGCTCAAGTGGTAGAGCGCTAGCCTTGAGCTGAAGAGCTGAGGGACAGCGCCCAGGCCCAGAGTTCAGGCCCCACAACCGGATCGAAAAAGAAAAATGGGAGAGTGAATTTTCTTTTTTTGGTGGGCTCACAGACAAGTTCTATTTAATATGAAAATGGCATGATTCATTATTTAAATATGCAATTAATATATACAATTCTAAAGCAAACCTGGCCACTTCATTCATTTGTAGACTCACCCCAGAACCAGGCATTTGGTGTCACTGTAATTCCAGGTACCCAGAAGCTGGAGATCTGTGAGTCTGAGGCCAACCTTGTTAACACAGTGAGACCCTGACTAAGAAAAGCAAACTAAACAAACAAACAGACCTTCAGTTTAAATATTTATGGAGAGGCCGTGTGCTTGGAACACAAACTTGAAGACTCAGTCAGTCCTGATTACAATCCACTTGATTTTTCAAACTTTGGTGGTTTGTGACTTAAATTAGATTTCGGCCATAAGAACGGGGGGGGGGGGGGGGGGGGGGGAGGTGGGTGAATAGAGGGTTCCCAGATGGACAGAAAAATCAACTTGGCCTTCTGTTCTCCAATTCAAGCTGCTCTCCTGATTTCCCAACCTGAAAAGTCAAATAACAGAATTGCTTTGTAAAAGGAGCCCAGAAAAAGGTTTTAATGGATACAATAAAGAATTTTTGCCCCGTTTGGCTACTCCAAACTGTCCCCACCCTCCCTAGCTAAATGGAAGGTGGCGTGTGTGTGTGTGTGTGTGTGTGTGTGTGTGTACTTTTCCCCATAATGAGAGATTGCCTACCCAAGGGAAAATCTGTCACCTCGAATTCTGTTCTTATTACATCATTCTGGAGGGCGTGTGTGTGTGTGTGTGGGGGGGGGATAGACTATTTATGTTTTATGCAAGAAGTACAGGAATACATTCACATCTATGTACATAAACATCTGTTTGCACAAGGACTGTCAAGGCAAATATATCCCAGCAATTGGCAATCATTGGTGGCATGAGAAAGATCCTTTTCACTACCGCGTGTGCAGATAGTCTATTGAAAAATGGATGACACAATTTTAAATAATGCATGAAGAAGCTGGGGGGGGGAGCGAGGAAGGGAACCCCACCAAGTCGGGGCGGGGCGGGGGGGGGGGGTCGGGGGAGCTCATTGGGGTGGAACGATTTGGACACTGACTTTGAGTCAGGAAGGGAGAAGCTGATCCGAAGCCACATCCAGAGCCTGGAAAGGAATGACAGGAGGAGGCGATCTTTTCTTCTCCGCAGGGGAAAGCAGAGCGGCAGTTCTTTTCATCAGAGACCGGCTTCCAGTTTATCTAGACAGGAAGAGGAGGGGAAAAGGGGAAAAAAAAAAAAGAAGGCGAACCCCTTGCCGTGCCATTGTTCCCACAATGCCGTGACTCGGATTCGAACCGAGGTTGCTGCGGCCACAACGCAGAGTACTAACCACTATACGATCACGGCGAGCTACCGGGGACCTGTGAGGCGAGCCTTCCGAAAGTCCTCTTCAACACTCATAGGCCGGCCCACTGGCTACGTCACCGCCTGACTAACCAACGGGGTGGGGACGCGGACGGTGGGGAGTGCGCAGGCGCATTACACTCTTAGCCCGTTGGCTCGGGTGGTTCTTGTTTTGGTTCTTTTTTTTTTTTTTTTTGGTCCAGAGAAGCTGAGGATGACGCTACTGGGAAGTTGGGGTGGGGTTGGGGGGGTGGGGGAGAGGCGGGGAGGAGGGTGGTGCTGGCGATCCTCATGGCTTCCCGGTGAAGGGGGTGGGGGGGGTGGTGGCGGGGCTCAGACCCATCTCTCCCGGGTGCCTTGAAGAGGCTTCCAGAGGCCTGCAGGGGGCGATCCTCACCGGGGTGTGTGTGTGTGTGTGTGTGCGGGGGGTCGGGGTGGGGTGAAGGGGGGTGAAGGGGGGGGAGGCCTCCTGGTGGCTTGATTTCCCCGCAGCAGGGACCCATCGAGGCCTTGCGGAGCGAGTGGACGTTCCCCTCCGGACCCAGATCGGTTACTAGACCGAAGTCAGCCTCTCTGCCTCCTCGGCCCCGGCACCCAGTCCTTGCGGCCTCTCGGACTCCCTGATGCCGATGCCCACCCCCCGATCCGAAGCCCGGGAATGCTCACCTCCCTGCAGCCAGCAGGGACCCCACACACACACACACACCCGCCACGGATTTTGTTTCTCCCCCTTCTGGTCCACCTGCTCGCACCCACCCCACCGAGCACCTTTGGGCCGAGGACCCAATCCAATAGGCGATGACTACGAAACGGAGGATGCGCCCACGGTCTCTGACACATGAATTGAGGGTCCCCATGGAAGTCTTCCTTCAGCGTCTTCAGCCCCCAATGAGCCCCTCCGGGGACACCGGGGGGGGGGGTGGGCTCTGGATGAACACGATCAGATCGCTGCTGTCACTCCCTAGAGTCGCAGGACATCCAACAAGCTCTGCTAGCTCATTTCTCCGCTTCCCACTCCCCAGGTACTTGCATTCAATCAACAGGTACTTGAGAAGCGCCTGGGAAGGCCCGGGCCCCGGGGGGGGGGGGGGCCTTATAGCAGTGGGGGGCCTTTATAAAGAAGATTTAGGGAGAAACGCTCAGAAAGAGGAATTACTACACCACCTTGTCCACACTCCCTGCAAGCCTCTGCATATTACATTATCCCGTTTCCCCCCCACTATCATTTTATATTTTTTATTAGCATACATTATTAAGGGAGGGGGAGGGGTTGTGAAATTTCCATACAAGATATCCCAATCCATCGACCCCCTCCACCACTTTCCCCTCTGCCCCCCAGCCCCTCTCCAGAAACAATTCCAACAGGTTTCAGACAAGCATCTAAAACTGCAATGATGTTTCCTCTCTCCATTCCCCCTCCTCTCCATAACCGACCTCTCCCCCCCCAGCCTGTTTTAATCTCCTGACATGCATTTGTTATTTTAAAGTGCATATTCCTTGCACAAAGGGGTTTCATCATATTCTGCTTTTTTAAGAGGTACCTTCCAGGAGCCTTCCTTCCAGGAGCCTCCTCTTCCAGAACGATCTGGAATCCACGCCAGGGCGTTTGGGTGGAAATCTGCGAGACGATGTCCTTTCACATTTTAGCCTGGCGAGTTCCCGGTGCTTTTGTCTCCCGAAACGTCCCCCAGTCGCTTAGGAACCAGGAAGCCCAAATCCTTGGGTAGTCCAGTTGTGAATCAACTTTATCCTGCGACAAGGGAACGGGATCCATTTTCCTGTAGGTTACGATGGAGGGTTTAAAAAGAAAAAAAAAAAAAATGGAGGAAATGGACAAAACGCTGGCCCCTTGCCGTGCCATTGTTCTCACAATGCCGTGACTCGGATTCGAACCGAGGTTGCTGCGGCCACAACGCAGAGTACTAACCACTATACGATCACGGCGAGCTACCGGGAACCCGGAGCCAAACGGCCTCCCTTAGTCTCTTCTCTGTCAAAAGTCCCGCCCCCTTTTGACGTCATCACCCCGTCCCGGCTAGTTCCCGCCTATCAGCAACCTCGCCGCCGCGCCGGCAGCCGCCGAAGCTGGCGCGCTTTCTCCTCAGCTTTCGGGGCGGACTCGGAGCTCGCGAGACACTTCCTCCCCCTCACCCCCCTGCTTCTCTAAGATAGCGTTTGTTTTTTTGGGGGGTGGTGGTGGTGCTGTGGTCAGAATTCCTTTTCGTAGCATGTTGAGAGAGAACGACGAGTCCCTCCCGCTCCCCTCGGCGACCCCGGGCTCTCCACACGTCACGGTGGGCCCGGCGTCGTCGGCGTCCCGGCGTCGGCCGAGCGCTCCCACGTCTCCCCCCCCCCATCGGCGGTGTACGCGGGTCTCCCAGGCAGAGCCTGGCGCTGTCTCCCCCCCCCCCCCGGGGGGTGTGTGGAAGGGGTCAGCTGGCGCTCCCTCCGTGGAAAGTTCGAGAAAGACCGGACGGCGGCTCTCCACACCTCAAGGACGGCCCTTGGCGCCCGGCAGGCCGTGGCGTCCCGGTAGCTCGCCGTGATCGTATAGTGGTTAGTACTCTGCGTTGTGGCCGCAGCAACCTCGGTTCGAATCCGAGTCACGGCATTGTGGGAACAATGGCACGGCAGAGGGTCGCCTTTCCTTTTAGGGGGTTCCCCCCCCAGTTCCCGGGGTCATCAACCCCGAGAAGCTGTGGTTGGTTGGCCCATTGGGCTTAGGTCAGGGCCGACGTTTTTGTTTTTTTTTTTTCCCCTTTCCTAGCCTTTAAATGAAAATTTAACTAGAAAAATGCTCGGAAGCGGGAAGAAGAAGAACGACTCCGGGACGCGATGTTTTCCTTGGATGTGATTTTCTTTAGGTGGCCAGTTTATTGTGCTGATGGTTTTCTCCCTGCTGTCTTACATCCTTCGTGCTTTTGTTAATGCAAAGACACATTTCCCTGTAAGGGCACTCAGTGGTTTGTCTTATGTAAAAACTAGTGGGTCTGCTCACCAACTAGCCAACCCCTTCCGTCCCAATAGGTGAATATCTTTTTGTTTTGTTTTTCCAGTCTGGTAGGATGATGGTGTAGTTGTACAAAGGGGTGACAATTCCGTAAGTCCAGTTACGAGTTCAGTGCTGCTTGGACCCTGTCACCCCCTTCCCTCGTTTTCCTCCATTTCTTCCCTCTTGTCCCTCCTCTCAAGTTATTTAGGAATGTCTTATTTTTTGTATATATTATATCTATATTTCATATATTTTATTATGCATAATATATATTATATTTTTTATATATTCTGGGAGCTACTACTCTGTCTTCATTTGGTACCCATCAATGGTCAAGCCGTGTAGTGGTTTCTGTGAAACGTCTCGTTAACGTTTGGTGGTCCAGGTGTTCTAGTAGTAAGGTGCAAGCTTTTGATTAAGGGTTAGAAGAAGTCAGATTAGACAATGCACTGAGCCATGTTTGGTCTAGATCTTGAGACAACTAAAAATATGACCAGATGTAATGAAAGTATTAGTTCTTTTCGCCACTATGAAGGATGCCCCAGAAATGATATTCACTTTCTCTTTGAGGCTTTTTATCTCCTACTCTAGGCTTAAAAAGCAAACTTGTTTTATCTGCACTTTAAGAATGAAACTCAATACGTTCAACACATTAGCATGAGGCAGAATGGAAGTGAGCTTTGGAGTTGGTTCTCTTGTGTTTGGTTGTGGCTTTGTCAGCACGGAGGAAGGAATGAATGAAAGAGCGATCTAGAAATAAACCTCTGCCTCTGCAGCGACTCCTCCTGGTCCTGCGGTGGCAAAGCAGGTTGGGGAGCATTTGTGAGAGACGGGCATTCGATGGGGTTGTGCTTTTACTCACAATCCATCAACAAATACTGAACAGGATGTTAAAAAACAAGACACCGCTGCAGTGTTCCTGGGTTTCTCAGTACCCAGTTCCCTCGATTTGATGAATTTAAAGCCACACAACAGGATAGCTCACATCATGGAATGTTCTGAGTAGAAAAGAATAAGGAAAGGTGAACCTGAGATTTTGGCTGTTATAATCATCTAGAAAATGAACATCACCAACAAAAGCGAACATAAACCAGCCAATAGGAACATGATATCTTTATACCTCAAATCCCTCACCAAATAACTTCACCAAGTTTTTACTATGTGGGCTGAATTTAGGTGACAAGGTAGGAAACAAAGTCTCTTGCTCATTCCCAGTGGCCCTGCCCCCATGTCCTTGCTGTGCTTGCTTGCAAGCGCTTCTGTACTCTGTGCTATGAGTTCACCCAAGAGCCTAGGAGTGGGGGAAAGTATTGAGTTGTCATTATGCTTATTACTAATAAACACAAGAAAACAAAAGCCACCAACTACTATCTGATGTAACCTACTGGTTATCTATATCCTAAGCCAGGAAAACTGAACCGAGAGTTGCACTGTGACTTAGATATAGGGAGAGTAACAGGATAGGAGGTGATTTCCTGTACTTCCCACTGCTGATTTTTTTTGGCCTGGAGATGGATGAATGCAGCTATCAAAATTTCATAACAACCTGATTTAAGGTCACTCTGCCAGTTTCCCTTACTGATTTGAAGCCTACAAAGTAGACTTCGGTACTGATTTGACAGCCCATTAGGCTTTCCTGCAGGGAAAAGCTCTGCTTTGCTCAAGCTTTTGCATTGTTGACACTTATTCTTTAAATGTGATATTTTGGTTCAGATTCGTGTGTGTGTGTGTGTGTGTCTGTGTGTGTGTGTGTGTCTGTGTGTCTGTGTCTGGTGCTAGGCCTGGGCACTATCCCTGAACTCTTTTTTTCTTTTAGATTTTCTTTAAATTGAGTTTTATTTCATTTAATTTATGTTTTCTTCATCACCAGTACCTATGGCACAATAAAGATAAAACTATAAAGGTACAAAATATCAGCATGTGTTTGACAATGACAGTCACAATTTTTGGTGTGTTTCACTACATATCTCATTTTTCTTTTTTTTTTTTTTTTTTTTGAGTCCGATCGTGGGGCCTGAACTCTGGGCCTGAGCACTTTCCCAGCCCCTTCTTTTTCTTTTCTTTTTTTTTAAACAAAATTAATAGTATAATTTAAGAATCAGATCAGAGCTTGATCACTGTCAACCAGATTTCACCTTGGTGATGCTGGACACATTCAAACATTGAATTTGTATAAAATTTAATTTGTACACAATTTACTCTGTTGGGGTAGGAATTGAATGAAACACTTCAATTTTTTTTTTTCTCGATGCAGGGTCTTGCGATGGAACCTGGCATGGCCTTAAACTGGTTATCCTCCTGCCTCTGAGGGCTGGAATTATAAATGTGAACCACCACACTTGGCTCATGCCTTTCCATCTTTAACAGTAATTTTTATATTATTCCCTAGAATATCTGCACACTTTTCAAAGTACTGATCTACTTAGAAAAATGATATATACCAAGATGAGAAATCCATGAAGAGCATGGTTTCTACATGTATTTCTCTGTAAGGAATGTGCTGAATTTTCTGCATAAGATAAATTCTGTTCCTTAATACCAACAAATACCTTCATAAGAAAGTTACTAAGTGTAAGAAAAAAACATTCCAAAACACATAACCTGGACAGTACAGAAATGAAATATTCGTTGAATAAAAGGATGTGGTAATCTTTCTGTGGAGAAAAAAACATTGAGGAGATTTATATATATTCTGAAAAGTAAACTAGCTTTGAAAAGTAAACTGGCTTTGCCTGTTCTCTGTTCAAACACTTGGTATAGCTATAGACTGAACCAACAAGTTCCTATGTTTTGGAATCAGTCTTCCTGCCAATGAACTACATTCCTAGCCACAGAATATAATTCTTTTTTTTTTTTTTTTTTTGTCGGTCGTGGGGCTTGAACTCTGGGCCTGAGCGCTGTCCCTCAGCTCTTCAGCTCAAGGCGAGCACTCTACCACTTGAGCTACAGCGCCACTTCCGGTTTTCTGGTGGTTTATTGGAGATAGGAGTCTCACGGTCTCTCCTGCCCGGGCTGGCTTTGAACCGCAATCCTCAGATCTCAGCCTCCTGAGTAGCTAGGATTACAGGCGTGAGCCACCAGCGCCCGGCTAGAATATAATTCTTGTATTTAATCTTTTATGCCAAAGTATGTGTATGTATGTCCTAAAAAGTCACAGTGAAAAATATTTGAGAAATATTCAACCACTTATTTGGTTTGGTCCTGAGTATTGAACTCAGGATCAGAGTACTGTCCCTGGGTTGTTTTTTTTTTGTTTGTTTGTTTTGTTTTTTACAAATTTTTTTTTTTGGGTCCAGTCGTGGGCCCTGAACTCTGGGCCTGGGCACTGTCCCTCAGCTCTTCAACTCAAGGCTAGCGCTCTACCACTTGAGCCACAGCGCCACTTCCAGCTTTTTTCTTTTTGCTTATGTGGTGCTGAGGAATCAAACCCAGGGCCTCAGGCATGCAAGGCAAGCGCTCTACCACTGAGCCACCTTCCCAGCCCCTCTCTTGCTTTTAAAACTGTTTTATGAGTGTTGATTCTGGGAATGTGGCTGCCCCCACCCATCACTTCAGCTGGATACTCAAACTCTTTCCCAGGTTTCAGTGCCAAAAAAATGGCAGGCAGTACAAGAATCCTTTACACACACATTGCAGCTCTGTTTCTGGTTTTGGTTGGATTTGTCACTTTCTGCAGGTATCTGGTGTTCACTCTAAGTCACTTTGTTTTTCTTTCTTCTGTCTGGTAGTCTTTGAGGTACAGAAGCAGGTCCCTTCTTTTGCTACATCCTAACTTCCATTAAGGAGTAGCCAAGCTTTGAATTGAAATCTATGGCACTTAGCTATTAATAGGCTGTTGAGCCAGGTGCTGGAAGCTCACTCCTATAATTCTAGCTACTCAGAAGGCTGAGATCTGAGGATCACAGTTCAAAGCCAGCCTGGGCAGAAAAGTCAGTGAGACTCTTATCTCCAATTAACCACCAGAAAACCAGTGCCCTACTACTAGAGCCACAGTGCCACTTACAGCTTTTTTCTGCTTATGTGGTGCTGAAGAATTGAACCCAGGGCCTCATACATGCAAGGCAAACAACTCTACCACTGAGCCAACATCCCAGCCCTCACGGGTATTTTAAGGTACAGGTTCCAACAATTACAAGAATATTTTAAGCAACATGTTAGCAAAATCTGAATTGGAATAAATTCGAGCTGTACAGTAGGTGCCTAGGGAGGAGGCTACAGTTCCACTAGGAGGCGCTGTAAAAGACTAACACAAAAGGAAAAGGAGCTAACATGAGAGAGTTCCATCCTGCTGGGCACTGGTGGTTCAAGCCTGTAATTCTATCTCAGGAGGTTGAGATCTGAGGATTTTGGTTCAAAGCCAGCCTGGAAAGAAAAGTCCATGAGACACTTATCTCTAATAAAATACTCAGAGAAAGTCAGAAGCAGCACCATGGCTCAAGTGGTAGAGTGCTAGCTTTGAGCACAAAGGGACAGCAAGCGCCAAGGCCCTGAGTTCACACACCAGGACCAGGGGGGAAAAAAAGGCCGCCTTTCCTTCCACCTACTTATCCATCTATCCATACATTCACTCCAGTCCTTTTGCTTTTCTTTCATGTAGGACTTACTGCTTTCTCCATAATCCTCCTATTCTTGCCTCCCAGGCAGCTGTAATTATAAGCATGCATATTGTCTCTGAAAAGGAAATTTATTGCAATGTTTTATTTATATATAAATCATATTTGAAATTTTTGTAGTAATAAATGAATAGCTATTTTGGCAGAGGAAATACTAGCAATTTTCAGTGAAAATTGAAAAAGTTGTTGAATCTGTTCTAAATGATTTAGGGGTCTGGTTAGCAGTAAAGGCTTAGCCACTAGACACCAAGCTATCTTGTATTTTTTACAGAGCAAAATATAGAGTCACTACTCTCCCCCAAACAACAAAGGCCCAACATTTTAATGAGGTAGAAGGTTAAGCATACACAGAAAATAAATCAGATAATAAGCTTTAAAGAAATAATCTTGGGCTGGGAAGGTGGCTTAGTGCTAGGGTAGCTTGCCTTGCATGCATGAGGCCCTGGGTTCGATTCCTCAGCACCACATAAGCAGAAAAAGCTGGAAGTGGCGCTGTGGCTCAAGTGGTAGAGTGCTAGCCTTGAGCTGAAGAGCTGAAGGACAGCACCCAGGCCCAGTGTTCAGGCCCCATGACCGACCAAAAAAAAAAAAATCTACTGGCTGGCAAGGTGGCTCAGTGGTAGAGTGCTTGCCTCACATGCGTGAGGCCCTGGGTTCGAGTCCTCAGCACCACTTAAGTAGATAAAGCCAGAAGTGGTGCTGTGGCTCAAGTGGTAGAGCACTAATTAGCCTTGAGCCGAAGAGCTGAGGGACAGTGCCCAGGCCCAGAGTTCAAGCTCCATGACTGATAAACAACAACAAGAAAACACTAGTATTTTCAGTGGTTTCTTTATAACCCCTCATATGCAGTTAGTGGTATACCAAAAGCAAGAATCTTTGGAAAGAGTCTATGGAAAAGACTTTGTGATTAATGTCCAGCATCATGGCTACTCTAAACATTGCATTGATAAATGTATACTTGCCAGTCATTTCTGTTTATGAATACTTCCTGCTCTTAATACTCCTCCCTCTTTCCAGCCAGTTCTAACAGGACTTCCTCCCACCATAGTCTCTTCTTTGTTATTATTATTATCTAAAAATAATGAGAAAGCTTAATAGTACTAATTTTTCATAACAAGCTTTCCATTTATCCTCATCTTCCCTTAGTTGTTCATATTACGTGCATAGAAAAAGGTATCTTGAGTATGCAGATTGATGTCAGCATTCTTGATGTCCAAATGAGCAGTATTGGCTACTGCTTCTATTTAAAATTCTGTTGTGTATTGATTGTGATCTAGAGCTTTAAGGCACTACTTGGGATCTTTTCTTGCTTAGGGTGTTTGCCAGTAACACGACAGATTTGATAAGAAACTATTAGGTTGACTCCTGCTTGCCTTCATTCAGGTCATCTTACAAATCTAATGTTTGGTTGTAGGTTTTTTTTTTCTCCCGGTCTTTTCTTTTTATCATCACTTTTAAAATTTGCATTAATCAGCAGTACAAGGAGTTTCATTTTGATATATCTGTATATTTGTACGGTGTACCTTGATCAGACTCACCCTTTCCTGACTCTCCCTCCTACCTCTTCCCCATTGCAGCCTCTTCTTACTACTGTCTGGACCCTGTCCCTATGTCGCTTATATAACCTATTATATTATTAAGCAAGCTGGACACGAGGACTCTCTTAACTTGAAAGATAATCATTTAGTCATTGAAAATTTTAATCTTAAATGCTTTATAATTGATTATTAACCTTTATGTTTGTGTGCTGTGCTGCCACTGAGTACTTTATTGTAGTTTTCTATCTTTTGATAGATGCAGGCAAATTATCAAGTCATTAAACTTGGTTTTTTAACATTAGCTTCACAGTGTACTTAGACCAGCTCTCTTCCCTAATCTTCTTCCCCCACCCCCCAGCCCTATTTAAATATCTCTTTATCCAGTTCCTTTCAGAGAACCAGCTAACCTGGTATTTGTTGAAGAGTGTTAAAATATTATCCTTGTACCCCAAAGTAACACAGTTATTTTCTTTTTCTTTTTTTTTATTATCTTTAAGTAGTTGTACAAAGAAGTTCCCATTCTACAAAACAGTATATGAATACAAAGTGTCTGACAACATTGTCACCCATCTCTCTTAACCGATCCCTTCTCTCACTTTTTTTTCTTTAATTGAGATTAGGTGATTATATAAATTTCACATATTTCACAGTATTGTGGAATAGTTATACTTAGTTATGAGTCACAAACACACTTTAATTTTCACAAGGCAAATTGTCATTATCATGGTCTATACAGTCTGTGAATTCTATGAGCTTTGACTTTACAAGTTATTTTTTCACATCAGGTGATGTTTACATTTCTTTCCTTTTGCTTAGTCTGGGCTGTTCCCACTTAATTCTATTCCTCCTCCTGGCCTCCCTCTGTTCCATGCATATATCTACCATATTTATGGTCCAGAGCATGGAGTCATTTAGCAATGATATGACAAAATGGGTGGCTTTCTTTTGTTTCTTGAGTCTTGTTTGCCATATCTTCTTGTATTTTGGCAGTGCTGCAGTAAACATGGAGGTGCATGTGTCTTTGTATACTGGTTCCTGTTGCTCAGTGTAGATGCCTAGGAGTGGTATGCCTGGGTCATAAGGGAGGTCTATATTTAGCTTTTGGAGGTATCTCCAGACTATTTTCCAAAATTGTTGTATTAGTATACATTCCCACCAGCAATGCAGTAGGGTTTCTCTTTCTCCACATCCCCTCCAGCATTTGTCATTGGCTTACTTTAGGATGTAGGCCATTCTGATTGGGGTAAGGTGGTATCTCAGTATTGTTTTTATTTGCATTTCCTTCACAATCAGGGATGGTGAACATTTCCTCATGTGTTTCTTTGCTATTTTTATCTCTTCTTCTGAGAAGTCTCTCTTTAGTTCCCTTGCCCATTTCATGATTGGTTTGTTAGATTTGTGAGGGGTTAGTTTCTTGAGTTCCCTGTATATAATGGCTATTAGAACCTTGTCTGATATTTTGCTGGTAAATATTTTTTTCTCAATTAGTAGGCTGTCTTTCTAGTTTGGTTGCTATTTCTTTGTCTGTGCAGAAACTTTTTATTTTAAGGTAGTCCCATTTGTCCAGTCTCTCTCCAATTTGTTGTGACCCTGGGACTCTGTTTAGGAAGTTCCTGCCTGTGTCTATAAGTTCAAGTGTCTTTCCTAGTCTGTCCTGCAGTAGTTTCAGAGTATCAGGTTTGATATTAAGATCTTTAATCCATTTTGAGTTGATGTTAGTTCATGGTGATAGGCTAGGGTCCACTTTGATTTTTCTGCATGTAACACAGTCATTTTAATGGAATTCTCTCGAACCAACCTCTCAGAACTCTCATACAGATGGAAAAAAAAATGATTCTCTGGTACCACCAGGGCTTTGTGGTGTACCTGGGTCTTCAAAGCACACATCATCTAAGACATGGCAAAGAGCAATGAAGTATGGGAAAAGTATGTCTATAAGTGAAGTAAAGCATATAACGCAAGAGTCAGCTTAGACTGTGTCTCTCATTTAACCCTCTGATTATAACACTCCCATATCCCTATACTATTTTATTTACTTAGCCAATCCTGGGGCTTAACCTCAGGGCCTGGGCACTGTCCCTGAGCCTTTGTGTGCTCAAGGCTATCACTTTATCGCTTGAGCCACAGCACACTTCAGCCTTTTCTGAGGAATTGAACCCAGGGCTTCCTGCATGCTAGGCAAGCACTCTACCACTAAGCCACATTTCCAGCCCTATACTGTCTCTTTAGAGTGCAGTTCTCTAACAGTTATTTCCTTCTTCTGTCCAGCTTCCTCACTTGGCACTTTGCCCAAGCTAATCCAAACCCAGCCCTGGTCCCACCATCCTAGTTTACCTTTGGCTCCCACATGAAAAGTAAGATAACCAACCTCCTACGGGAACTTGAAGGTACAAAGTGAAAGGAATATGTTCTTCCTAACTTAGGAACAACATTGAACCTAAATATAGGGATAGAGAAAGAAAGCCACAGAGATAAGAAAAGAAGCAATTATTGAACATGGCTATGTCCCACATGATGTGTTAAAGTCTTTTATTTATTTCATTTAATTAAATGTATTATTTCATTTAATTCCACAGCTTTGTAAAGATGGCAAAGTTCTTTCCCTTTCAAATAGCTTGTCAGGGACCAACAAACACTTGGGTGTGGTTATAGAGGATTGTTGAGTGTGGGTCAGAAAACAGGGCATAGAATGCTGAGAACGACATATGAGAAAGACATATGTCCTCTCTCACATGTGGCACCCATATCTGAAAACAAAAGGAGATGAGTATAAAATTCAGGGAATGCTTAGTGGTAGGAATCTGTGGGAGGAGGAAGGTGAAAGGAGAGAGAAAAGGCTGGGGAATGAAAATACTTGGTGGGCATGTGTGAAAAAAGCAATAATCAAATTTATTAAAAGTATTTTTTAAATTTTTATTTAATTTTTTTTTTGTCAGTCACGAGGCTTGAACTCTGGCCTCTGTCCCTCAGCTCTTCAGCTCAAGGCAAGCACTCTGGCCTCTGTCCCTCAGCTCTTCAGCTCAAGGCAAGCACTCTATCGCTTGAGCCACAACACCACTTCTGGTTTTCTGGTGGTTAATTGGAGATAAGAGTCTCACAGACTTTCCTGCCCAGGCTGGCTTTGAACTATGATCCTCAGATCTCAGCCTCCTGAGTAGTTAGGATTATAGGCATGAGCCACTGGCACCTGGGTAAAAGTATTTTTTAAAAGGAGGATAAAAGAGGGGCTGGGAAGGTGGCTCAGTGGTAGAGTGCTTGCCTTGCATGCCTGAGGCCCTGGGTTCAATTCCTCAGCACCACATAAGCAAAAAGAAAAAAGCCAGAAGTGGCGCTAGCCTTGAGCTGATGAGCTGAGGGACAGTGCCCAGGCCCAGAGTTCAGGTCCCATGACTGGACCCCCCCCAAAAAAAAAAGAGGATAAAAGAGTAATAGAAGGTAAATTTGATCAAAGTACATTACATGCATATATGGAAATACTACCATGAAGCCCTTTGTATAATTAATATATGCTAATAAAAATGGAGATCCTATTTTCTCCTGCCTGGTTTTACTCTTGTTCTATATCTATGTCTTGCCCGACCCGTCAGATTTCCCTGGACTACTCTGTGTGGCTGGCTCCAGGGTTTTTTTTTTTTGTTTGTTTGTTTTGTTTTTGTTTGTGTTTTGTCAGCTGTGGGGCTTGAACTCTGGGCCTGGATGCTATCCCTCAGCTCTTTAGCTCAAGGCTAGTGCTCTACCACTTGAGCCCACAGCACCACTTCCAGTTTTCTGAATGGTTTATTGGAGATAAGAGTCTCACGCAGGGCTGGGAAGGTGGCTCAGTGGTAGAGCGCTTGCCTTGCATGCCTGAGGCCCTGGGTTCGATTCTTCAGCACCACATAAGCAAAAAGAAAAAAGCCGGCAGTGGCGCTGTGGCTCAAGTGGTAGAGCGCTAGCCTTGAGCTGAAGAGCTGAGGGACAGTGTTCAGGCCCCACAACTGGACCCCTCCCCCCCCCCCAAAAAAAAAAGAGTCTCATGGACTTTCCTGCCCTGCCTGGCTTTGAAACACGATTTTCAGATCTCAGGCTCCTGAGTAGCTAAGATTACAGGCCAGAGCTACCAGTGCCAGGCCTGGCTCCAGTTTTGTCTTTGAGGATGCACTGTTCTAAAACCTCTTTGTTCTTTGTGTTATGTCTATTTTATGGGAAGGAATGAAATAAGTAGAGGGGCTGGAGAGTGAAGGAGAGGATTAAAACGTGTATCCAAACCTGGTGCTGGTGGCTCACATCTGTAATCCTGGCTTCTTGGGAGGCTAAGATGTGAGGATCACGGTTCAAAGCCAGCTCAGGTAAGAAATCTTAGTCTGTGAGACTTTTATCTGTAATTAACCATGGAAATAGTTAATTATAAGTAGAGCTGTGGCTCAAAAGTAGTAGAGCACTAGCCTTGAGCAGAAAATGCTCAGGGACAGTACCCAGGACCTGAGTTTAAGACCTATGACCCTCCAACCGCAAAAGTAGATCCAAGAGATCAGTTTGACCCAAGAAGATTTAGTCTTGTCAGTAAAGGAATTGCCCTTTGATCATTGTCTCAAATGAGATGAAAATTGAATGGGAGAAAGGCTCAGAAAACATCTCCCTGTGGTTTAGTAAGGATGGAGTAATAGATTAGCAGAACTTTTAGAATCTATTCCTAAACTACACTGTATCAAATGCTTTTGGAATGTTGAACACATTTACTTAGAGGCCAGCAGTATAAACCTGTGCAGTTGGCTTTAGCAGGAAGGTTATAAGGCCCATTTAGCTTTGAGAAATTGGCCTCTATACCCACTGATAACAACTTTTTTTTATGACATTTGTTATCTTACCTTGGTACTCAGGTCAGACAGAATTGAACAAGGAAGGGGAGGTAGAATTTCTATGGAGTCAGCAAGATTTCCAAATCTATTTTCTTCCTTAATTGATAAAAAGTTAACAGAATATAGTATTTTCACTTAACATTAATTCAGCCAGTGATAAGAAACTAGAAATTTTCAGTTGTTGATTTTTCCCCCTTTCCTCTAAGTGTAATTTTTCCATTTAATCAATTCCTCAGATCCCCCCTCCTCCCACTTCTCCACAATCGCAAAGTGACCTTATTAGTGTTTCATTAGCAGTCAGGTCAATTTTATAGAGGTAAAGCTGTTTTCTCATTCCAGCTCTACCCTAACAGTATTATTTTGAAATAGGGATACTACATCTAAGAAATGTCATCTTGGCATCTTGATAGAAGTTAATAGAAGATGGAGACTTTCTGAGAACTCTAGAGGTTATAGAGGACATGCTTTGGATTGCAAATATGTCATAAGTTGTTAGGTTCTAGGAAGCTTTTGCTTTCTCTAGATAATTGGGGTCCTGGTTACCCCCTATTGATCCCCTGGATAGCCTGCTTTGCCTGCGTATAACACTTTTATTAGGAATATGTGTCCTTGTCTAGCTTGCTTTGTTTTATATATAACACTTTTGTTAATGCTTGGTCTCCACCCTAATATGTGGTTTTTGCCTTTAAAAGTTTTATGCTCTTTTTTTTTTTTTTTCCAGGCTGCAGGTCTTTGAGACAGGAGTTCACCTGCCGACGCTGTCTCTCCAATAAAGACTCCCAATTCAACCTCTCAAAATATGGCTTCCCTGTTTTCTGGTGACCAAGTTCCTGTACAACAATTTTTGACAAGTTGTTCATCGCTTTTGAGTCCATTTTTATTTATATATAAATAAACCAGATTAGTAGCTGACTAAATTACCTGTGGGAGATATTGTGAGGATGAATTGTGAAAGTGCAGGAAAAAAATCTCTTGAAAGACTATACAATTTTGCAGAAACAGAGGTATTTCTTCCTACCTTTTGACCATATAGCCCAGAAATAGCTCAGAACTGGGGGAGGGAATTTCAGGACATGCAATTGACTGAGCCATAAACTAAATGATGCTGCTGCGAAATCATTTCATTTTTCCTGATCTTTTAAGAGTGTTCATAGATCAAAGTATAAGTGATAAGACAAAAGTACACTGTAAGGTTCAAGATAGCTAAGAGGATTGATTCATCAGGTTATGAGATGAATGTGAAAGAGATGAATGCTAAGGCTTTAACTTAGTTGGTGATTGTGTGTGTGTGTGCGTGTGTGCGTGTGTGTGTGTGTGTGTGTGTGTCTGTGTCTGTGTCTGTGTCTGTATGTGTGTCTGTGTGTGCCTGTGTGTGTCTGTGTTGGTCTCGGGAATTGAACTCAGTGCCTAGGTGCTATCCCTGAGCTTTTTTGCTCAAGGCTAACACTCTACACACAGTGCCACTTCTGGTTTTTTGAGTGGTTAATTGGAGATAAGCATCTCTTGAGGACTTTTCTGCCCGTGCTGCCTTCGAACCGCAATCCTCAGATCTCAGCCTCCTGAGTAGCTAGGATTACAGGTGTGAGCCATTGGCGCCTGGACAGAGTTTTTTTTTGTTTTGTTTTTTGTTTTTTTTGGCCGGGGTTTCCGGTCATGGGGCTGAACTCTGGGCCTGGGCGCTGTCCCTCAGCTCTTCAGCTCAAGGGTAGCGCTCTACCACTTGAGCCACAGCGCCACTTCTGGTTTTTTCCTTTTTGCTTTTGTGGTGCTGAGGAATCAAACCCAGGGTCTCAAGCATGCAAGGCAAGCACTCTACCACTGAGCCACCTTCCCAGCCCCCCCTTCCCCCCTACTTATTTTTTTGAGTGTTTGGTCTCAGTGTGTTGTCTGTCTGGGCACAAGTCTTTTGAGTGCAGAGACTACAGCTATCATTACCAGCCTCTGTTTTTACTTCAAGACTGTAAACTCAGGATTATATTACCAGCTTTCTTGACACATCTATCTTGCCTTAGTGATTCCTAGGTTCTCAATGGCAAACATCTGGTTCATGTTTATGTCTTTAATAGCCAAAACAAAACTTGGTGATAATGAGTACTTAATAAATACTTGAGTGAATTAATAAAAAGAATTCCTATCAGTTGTTTGGCAAAGAGGAAATGTTTTTCCATTACAAAATAAAGTAAGTTCCATGGGCTGGGAAGGTGGCTCAGTGGTAGAGCACTTGCCTTGCATGCCTGAGGCCCTGGGTTCGATTCCTCAGCAGCACATAAGCAAAAAGAAAAAGCCAGAAGTGGCGCTGTGACTCAAGTGGTAGAGCGCTAGCCTTGAGCTGAAGAGCTGAGGGACAGCGCCCCAGCCCAGAGTTCAGGCCCCACGACCGGACCAAAAAATAAAATAAAATAAAATAAAAAGTTTCTGAGTGCAGAGACTTGTTTTACATACTACCATCCATAGGATACTTAAATTGAAACGTGTACTCCTCCCCCTATATATAGTGAGCAAGGTCAGGCTGCCAACCAATGACAGAAGCTCCCATTTACCCTTATGCCTCATGTTCATTCCTTCTGCAGAGCAGAAGGAATCCTACTACAGAGCAGAAGGAATCCTCAATACTGTGGTAAGCCAGGGTATTGGAGGAGAGCAGGAGCCTGATTTGCCATTTTTTAATGTATCATATTTATGTGAAAGAGGTAGTTTTGTGCCTGTACAGGAAGGGTACTAGTTCCATGATAGAATTTGGTTATATATGTTTATTGTAATGATATATTTTCTTGGAGGTGGATAATCTTGGGGATTCAATTCAGAGTTTTGCAGTTAATCAGGCAGGTACCCCACCATTTGAGTCATACCTCCGGCTGGAATGATACTTTAAGTGCTTAAAGCAATCATATATTTTTTTATATTCTTTGTGAAAGAAATTTTCTGCAAAGTAAGGAAGTACCTCCAAATGAATCTGCATTATAAATATGAATGGTCAAGTACTAGGTTTGTTATTTTGATGCCCAAGTGTTTGCTTAAATTTCTGTATTCATTTTGTTTTAAAACTTTAATTGGAATCATTGACATTCATATTGATTACTCTAAATGCAGATTTCTTTTATTTGACTGATGAAGTGTTCTCTGTGATGCTCAGAAAACAATTCTTACTCTCTACATTGTAGTCATGAACTTGAAAGACTGTTTATCCCTATTTTCAGCAACATTATTCTGGAGTTTTCCCCTACCTCTCTTCTTCCTTCTTATTTCCTTCTCAGCAGCACAGCTCAGTGGAGCCTTCACTAGGCAAAAAGGAGCACTGGCCTTATGGTTTTTCCTTTGACTCAGTGGAGAGGTTTTTAGTCCATGTCCTGAGACCCTAGGTAGCCCACTGGTTTATTCCAATTCCCCTTGCCTATAATTTTCTTCTCCTGTCTTCTTTCCTTTTATTAGGGATAGCTATTGATAATAAGAATAGAATTCTCCCTTTCATTATATTAAAATCAGTCCCCAATCTTTCCAGTTCTCTTTCTTAATAAATTCAACTAATTTTCTAAAGAAATTTAGGTTTGTATTTCCAGCTAGTGTTTGGTCCTAAAAATTCTTCTCAGCGCACAAGACCGAGTGGCAAATCTTACCACCCTTGGCCTGAACTTGTTTTTCAGTTGAGGAAAACGAGATGGAGAAAGCAAGTGGAAGAGAGTCCATTGACCCATCTACCCTGGAGCCTGGCTTAGAGAATTCAGGACTAGAGGTCTTGGTAATTTACCAGTTTTGTTTATGCATCTCGTTGTGGGCTGCTCTGTTGCTTCTGTGAGGTCTCTGGCTGCCTTCTTGATCTCCATCAACTCTAGCAGTACTCTATGACTGATTCCATTCTACCTGTGCTTACAGGAGGAAGGAAGAAATCCTGAGGGAACCAAAAAGACTGAAGTAGAGGAACTTAGCTTCAAGGATGACCTGGGGCCTCCCCCTCTTCTGAGGTACAAATGTACTAGAATCCAGTTTAGTTAGGACCTAGGGTCCTGGGGTGGACTGGGTAAGAAGAGATCAAATCTACCCCAGTCTGGGAGAGCTTGTCTAATTGTTGGGATGAACCTATAAACACCTCATATGCACATGCATAGACCTACACTTTATGCGTTTTTTACATAAACCTGTGCCATAAACAAGTTCATCAGTGTTGGTAGGGTTAACAGTAAAAAATAGCAAGAATAGTGATAATAATAGCTAACATTTATTGAGCGCTTTGTCATTAAGTTATTTAATTTTAATCACAGGTATATACTCATTTTAACACTTTAAATAAGAACACTAAGTCTTCACATTTAAATTACCCATATCAATAGAATATTTTTTTGAAATACTCAGATTTAGGGACAGGAGGAATGGCAAACTGGGAGGTGCGAGGAAAAGGTGCTCCAGAGTGGAGGTTCCTCTGATTTCTTCTACTACCCACTTATTATTCAAATATGTATTAGTCAGTCACCACACATGGATAATTTTTTTTCTCTTACTATTGGTTTATAATTTTATCCCGTCATCTTCTAATAAGATACAAATAATCATTTCAAGTTTTTGTACTTGTTAAGACTTGTTTTCTGGCCTCAAATGTGGTCTATTTGGAAGAAAATTTCAGTGAGCTGGGTGCCAGTGCCTCATGCCTATAATCATAGCTACTCAGAAGGCTGAGATCTTAGCATCATGGTTTGAAGCCAGCCTAGGCAACTACTCAGAAAAAGCTGGAAGTGGCTCTGTGGCTCAAGTGGTAGAGCACAGAGAGGCCCAGGGACAGCACCCAGACCCTGAGTTCAAGTCCCAGGACAGGCAAGAAATAAAAAATTTCAGGGATTCCTGAGAAGATATATGTATTGGGCAGCTACTGGATAGAACATTCTGTCAATATTTGGTTTGATTTAAGTTTTCTGTTGTTTATGGTCTGGATTTGTACTGATAAAAGTGGATGTCTATGTCACCCATTATTACTGTATCTGGACCTTTTTGTCTCTTTATATTTAGTATTGTTGGTTTTATGAGGCTGGGTGCACCAACATTTAGTATATATCAATTAATAATTAGTCTATCTTTTTCTAATACTAGTGATTGAGACTCATGGCTTCATACTTGGTAGGCAGATGCTTTATAACACCTTTAACACGAAGCCACTCTCACAGTCCTTTTGCTTTTAGTTTGTTTTTCAGATGGAGTCTCACTCTAACTTTGTTTGGGCTGCTCTTACTTAAGCCATGATCCTCATACCCTTGCCTTGCAAGTAGCTGAGATTACTGACCTGAATCACCACACTGGTTTACTTATTTGATATGCTCTCACTAACTTTTGCCTGGGCTGTCCTCAAACTGTCATCCTCCTGTCTCTACCTTAGGAATAGCCAAGTGTTACATTTTCTTGATGGATTGTTTTCTTTATTGATATATAGTGCACTTTTTTTTTTCTTTTTTGTCAGTCATGGGGCTTGAACTCTGGACGTGGGTACTGTCACTCAGCTCTTCAACTTAATGCTAGTGCTCTACCACTGGAGCAATACTGCCACTTGCAGTTTTCTGGTGATTTATTGGAGATAAAGAGTCTCACAGACTTTCTTGCTTGGGCTGGCTTTGAACTGCAATCCTCAGATCTCAGCCGCCTGAGTAGCTAGGATTACAGGCATCAGCCACCAGTGCCCAGCCTTATTTTTCTTAATTTGGCTTGAAGTATGCCTTATGAAGTATTAGTATAGCTATTCTAACTTACTTTCAGATTCTATCTGCTTGAGGTTATCATTTTTCCATCCTTTTACATTCAGGTCTTTTTAGTCCATTTAGAGTGTTTTGTTTTTCTTGCTTCCTTCCTTAAGATTACCTCACATTGCTGCTGCAATCCAGGATATCTTGTTTGTGTTCCAGGGAGCAGGAATGAGGAAGTGGCCAAGGCAATAGGACAAGTTAAGTTAGTTTCTTTTAAAGCCCTATCCAATGACTCCCTCTTTTAAAAAAAGGTTTTTTTGAGTGTGTGCTGGTACTGAGGCTTGAAATTAGGGTCTGGGTGCTGTTTTTTGCTCAAGGCTAATACTCTACCACCTGAGCTACTGAACTACAGCTCTGCCTCTGTTTTTTTGTTTTGTTTTTTTCTAATTTTTATCGGTGCTTAATTGGAAATGAGAGTCTCAAGGACTTTGCTGCCTTGACTGGCTTTAGATGCCATCCTCTGATCTCAGCCTTCTAGTAGTTAGGATTACAGGCATGAGCCACCAATGCCTGGCCTCTTTTTTTTTTTTTTAAGTTTTGAAAAGATTTTTTGGCATAATTAATTTATAAGGCCATTGTGGCCTTTCCATTTATGCTTTTTTCTTTTTGCTTATGTGGTGCTGAGGAATCAATCCAGGGTCTCATGCATGCAAGGCAAGCACTCTACCACTGAGCCACCTCCCCAACCCCACATACATTAAACCATAATAATCCATGTTATTACTCTCTTTGCCCATTTCCATTCCCTATTAACAGCTTTCAGAAATTTCTTATGCCATTTTTATATAGATACAATGCATATGTGGGTATATATTGATTTGTAAGCATATCTCATCATCTATTTCTCTATCTGTATATGTAAGTCTTTAAAGTCAGATTTTGAAAATGATATGTTGGTGAAACTAGAGTATTGACATTTCCTGATATTACTGTACAAGTGTACATCAGTGCTTGTAAGTTCAGAAGTGCTTGTTTAGGGCCGGGCGCTTGTGGCTCACGCCTGTAATCCTAGCTACTCAGGAGGCTGAGATCTGAGGATCGCGGTTCAAAGCCAGCCCGGGCAGGAGAGACCATGAGATTCCTATCTCCAATAAACCACCAGAAAACCGGAAGTGGCACTGTAGCTCAAGTGGTAGAGCGCTCGCCTTGAGCTGAAGAGCTGAGGGACAGCGCCCAGGCCCAGAGTTCAAGCCCCACGACTGACAAAAAAAGAAAAAAAAAAAAAAGAAGTGCTTGTTTAATGAACTTGTATGTGCCACGGTTTGGTGCATCTGTCTTAACAACTGTAATTTCTTCTTCATGGGTCATACAACAAATACACATAGAGATAGGAGAGGAAATGAAGAGAAGAAACTTTATACATTGTTAATGGGAATGCTAGTTCAGCCTCTATTAAAATCAGTATGGAGGTTCTTCAAGAAACTGAAAATGGAGCTGCCGTATGAAACCGGTACAACTCGTGGGCATATATCTGAAGGAATATAAAACAACATATAAGAAAGATATCTGTACCTATGTTTATAGCATTACAATTTGCCAAAGTCAAGGTATGGAAATAATCTTAGGTTTCCAATAACAATGATTGGATAGGGAAAATGTAACTACCTCCAGGTGGTTCTTAGGAAGACTTAATGACTTAATATTTGCAAAGTTCTTAGAGCTAAAACACATGGAAAGCACTATACAAATGTTGCTTAAATCAGACTTAAATAGTGCTGGCTGCTTACAGGGCATCTTATTGTATACTGCCAACCCAGGAACTCTTGAGGTTGGTGCTGTTTTCCTTCCTGTTTGTCAGTGTACACTGGCTGTCTAGTAAAGATAGAATGTATGGCTTTTAGGGACAGATACAAATTATCTGTAAGAACTGGCCCTCTGTTCTTTGGAAACAGGAAAAGAGTAGATTGCTAATAAGACTACTATCAACAACTTCTGTGGCAGGAAATTACCAACAGTAATCCTAGTCCAGGCTGAATAGGGTCATTGTAATCTGCTACAAATTGACAAGGCTAGATATGTTCTTTGGGGCATTGCTGTAATACTACCTAACTTGTCCTTAATTGAAATAAATATTTTGTTACTCAGAGAAAATTCTGCCTTGGGCCAGGAAAATTCTGAAAAAAAGCATAAATGGGATGGAATAATTCTTTTAATTTTGGGTTTTTATCAGGAGAAATCTACAACCTTTCATTAAGGCAAGAGGTTTCTGGGAAAGACATGCCAGATTGTTCAAGAAGATCATGTTGGGCCTGTTATGTGTTGGTAAGATAATGAGAATTGGGCTGGTAATGTGGTTTGGTGGTAGAGTGCTTGCCTAGCATGTGTGAAGCCTTGGGTTTGATTCCTCAGTACCACATAACAGAAAAAGCCAGAGTGGTACCGTGATTCAAGTGGTAGAGTGCCAGCCTTGAGCACAGAGAGGCTCAGGGACAGAGCCCAGGGACAAACCACAGGACTGGCCAAAAAAAAAAAAAAAAGGATACTGAGAATTAGTGGAAGCTGGAAACATACTCATTTTAGTAATGTTACTTTGTGTCAAGTTGATTACTAAATGGAAAGTATTTTAAAAGACAACCAAACTGTATTTAAAGTCTTCTGTCAGTAACATGTAGGGCTTTGATGTCAACATTAGAGGCAGCCTATGTAGTGAGATAAAAATTGTTGGGTTCAGTTGGTGAACAATGGGTCATACATGGCTTTACTTCTTAGTGGTAGTCTTATTTACCTGGTTTTGAACGAGAAGAAAGGGTAACCTTTTAATATAACTGGGCTAATAAAGCTTCAAAAATAGATGACTGACTGGTTTTTGAAGTGTCTAAGATGGATGCTGATCAAATATATGTGATGGGTAGGGAGAAGATAGCAGATTAAAGGAAAGGAATAAGATTTCACCAGGAGCAAGTGAAAATATGTGGTCAAACTAAGTAAGTAAGACTGTCTTTGGGAATCCCAAGAAGATTGCAGTCAAACAACTGCCTGGCCTTGAGTAGTGCAGTCCAATTTGACAGGAAGACTGGGTGGCAAGATCTCTGGAAGGTTTCTCTTGCTATAAGTCCCAGGTGCTTAGGGTTGAAGCTTCATTTGCTCTGTGGAAGCTCTGTCTTGCTGACCCTTACCTTCACTTTCTTTCTTTAGCTTATGCTGCTTACTTCCTGGCAGCTTGCATCCTGGATTTCCAGAGGGCACTGGCTTTGTTTGTCATCACCTGCCTAGTAATATTTATCCTGGTTTCTCACTTTCTAAAAAAGTTCTTTGGTAAAAATTTAACAAGATATCTGAAGCCCTTTAGAAACCCCCACCTGAGACGCTGGATGAAATGGTAAGTGTGTTAGCTTTTGGTTTCTCTGATCAAAAAACCTCAGAAAAAGAACTTGGAGGAGCAAAGGTTTATTTCAGGTCACGGTTTTAGAGTTATCAGTCCCTTGTTGCTAGGTCTCATCACTGTGGGGTTGGTTGTTGGAAGGCAGAGTATCATGGTGGAGAGCACATGACTGAGCACAGCTGCTCATCTCCAGCATCCAGGAAGCAAAGATAATAAGAGCAAGAGCTATGAGACAAACTATACTCTTCAATATACCCATAGTAACTACTTCTTCCAACTATGTCCCTTCTTCTACAGTTTTTAACAGAGAATATAGACTCATTACCTTTATTGGTGCCTTCATTTGATGCAGTCTTTTTCTCAATTAGAAATCCATCACTGGATTAATCCACTGATGATATCAGAACCCTTGTGATCCAGTTATTCTCCAGCAGTCCCACTTCTAAATACTGCTGCACTGTGGATCAAGACTTTAACACACGAGGTTTGGGGCAATATTTTAGATTCATAACAGTAATATAAGAATTCTCAGGTCTGCGAAGGTGGCTCAGTGGTAGAGTGTTTGCCTTGCATGCATGAGGCCCTGGGTTCGATTCCTCAGCACCACATACACAGAAAAAGCCAGAAGTGGGCACTGTGGCTCAAGTGGTAGAGTGCTTGCCTTGAGCTGAAGAGCTCAGGGCAGAACCCAGGCCCCAAATTCAAGCCCCATGACAAAAAAAAAAAAAAATTCTGAACATCCTAGATGCCCCCAGTGAATCTCAGATTCCAGTCGAATTCTTTGTATTTTGCCCTCCATTGACAGTTCCAGAGTGATCTCTCAGCTTTTCACCTATACTCTGCAAAATTTGTTGTGGAGCACAAATAGCAACAGGCATCTAATCACCAGATTTAAGTCCAGTTTCTTATATTCATGGGTTAACATTGTCAGGGAGCAGGAGGGACTCGGCTTCAGAGAAAAGTTTCTGTGTCTTTAAGCATTAGAGCCCAGGTCAGAAATGAGAAAAATCCATGCATTTCTTCAATGAAGGAATCAGAACAAAGACATTAGCAGCTACAAAAACTTATGAAGTTGATTTGCTGGTCATCTATTTCTCCTATAATCCCTGTTACATTTTATACATTCTTTTCTCTAGTCCTCCATACTTCTTGCACCCTTGGATGTCTTTTACATTTCCTTAGAATTTAGAAGCAAACTTCCTGTTTAATATATACTGTACTGGATTTACAGTAGCCATAGCTCATCTATCCATGGCATGCACATGTGCTTTGGTCATAAGTCAGGATTAAGAGAATGACTTTACAACTTTATTTACAAAGTTCTTATTTCTCCCCTTTCCTTGGTGGATGCACAGATAATAGATTTTGTTAATGTTTATAACAATGATAATTTGGAGATACAATATCAGATTACACTTAAATTTTGGGTTATAATTATTTGACACTAGGGAAATAGAGCTTAAAATGACTTTATTCATTAAGCAAAATGGATTATGAAAGTCAGATTTTACTTCATGAGATGGGCTTCCAGGAGAAGGGCTCCAAATTCCAATTCTGACATATAATGAATTTCATTGTTTTGCTCCAGAAGTGTCTCAGTGAACATTGTGTTCTTTTTGTTTTGGTTTCATCCCTGATCTCTTTTCTAATTCTTTTCTTCTTGGACTCGAAGGGCTCTAACACTCAGACATGAGAATACCAGTCTGTCATTAGTCAAATGTGTTTGTTACATGAAAGGACCATGAGCCCTTAAATACTTGATTTGTGACTAGGCCTTTAATCTTAACCTTAGAGTGGTAAAAAAAAATTGTGTACAGGCCCTCAGTGCATACTTTTCCTCCTTTTGGGATTTAGTCTTTTGGTTATTCAAGATTAAGTTTTTATATCACATCTCATTGATATGGAAGCTTGAGAAAAAGGAAGTTTGTGATTTGATTGTAAGAAAAAGTTGGGGGAAAAGAGGTAGAAACTAGAGAACTACTAGATAAATGATTCTCAAAATATCTCTCTAATCAACAAACTATTGAGATATTTCACTTATTCTTGGGCTGAATTTCTGCTTTTCAGAGGTGAATTTATTGTTTTTCATTTACTGCATTGACAACATAGACTTGGTCTTCCCTCTTCAGGGGGTTCTCAGGACTCTCAGTGGTTGGCCTCATCCTGTGGTTGGCTCTTGACACCGCTCAAAGGCCGGAACAGCTAATCTCCTTTGCAGGAATTTGTATGTTCATCCTCGTCCTGTTTGTCTGCTCCAAACACCACAGTGCAGTGAGTTTTGGGTATTCAAGTTGATCATAACATTACATAACAACAAGGCCCAGGTACTAATTTTTGTGTAGAGCATTACATAATTTAAAAATATGTATGTCAGAAAGTGGCGCTGTGGCTCAAGTGGTAGATTGCTCGCCTTGAGCTGAAGAGCTAAGGGACAGCCCCCAGGCCCAGAGTTCAAGCCCCACGACCAACCAAAAAAATTGTATGTGTCAAGTATTAGTTAAAAGGCATAAAACTGGTTGGTATTATAAAGCATGCCTATAATCCCAGTTACTCAGAAGACAGAGGTTTGGAGAATTGCAGGTAGGTCTAGTTCAGGTAAAAAATAGCAATATCACATTTCAATACATAATCTGGACTTGGACATATTTTGTGATTTATAAATTCCTGTCATATTTTTCTTTAACATTCTCTCTGTTCCCTACACCATTCTATCCTAGACTTACCATTAAAATCTTAGATTGGTTTCACCTAGGGCATATATATCCATTTTAAAATTTCATACACATGCATTGTCCAATAGGGGTTAGAACTTATATTGGATTGATTTTCTTATTGATTGTAGGTGTCCTGGAGAACGGTGTTTTGGGGCTTGGGTCTTCAATTTGTCTTTGGGATCGTGGTCATCAGAACAGATCCTGGATTTAATACATTTCAATGGCTGGGGGAACAGATCCAGGTATGAAAACTGAATGAAAGGTTTGGTCTTTTGGAAGTGTAGAGAAGGAGCTGGTTGCTGGTGGCTCACGCCTATCATCCTAGCTACTCAGGAGGCTGAGATCTGAGGACCACTGTTCAAAGCCAGTCCGGGCAGCAAAGTCTGTGAGACTTATCTCCAATAAACCACTAGAAAACCACAAGTGGCACTGTAGCTCAAGTGGTAGAGTGCTAGACTTAAGTTGAAGAACTAAGGGACAGTGCCCAGGCCTCATGACCAACAAAAAAAGAAGTGTAGAGAAGGGAGATGTGAAGGAAGCATAAGATTAGGCTGCATCATGTTAATGGTGTTGGTGTAAGATCTGTTTGTAAAAAGAGAAAGTAATGGAGTACAGCAAAATATATGAGATAACTGATCTGCTGAGTGTTATTCAGTGAGTCACTTGTGGGGACACAGCTTACCCAAAGCCGGTGAAAGGGAAACCAACTTTAGTCCCAGCAGTAAATCCTAATCACAGAAGATGCAGATCCCATCTTCTCTTGTGTGTCCTGTCTGGATTCACTCTTGTTTTCTGTATTCTCCCCTTCCCTTCTTCAGATTTTCCTGAACTACACTGTGGCTGGTTCCAGTTTTGTCTTCGGGGAGGAGCTGATCCAAAATGTCTTTGCTTTTCAGGTTATGTCTGTTTCATGGTCAAGAAAGATGAGCAGTAGAGGGGTTGAGGAGTAAAACAAAGGAAGAAATGTATGTCTAAGGGATCAGCCAGCCAGGTGCTGGTGGCTCCTGTCTGTAATCCTAGTTACTCAGGAGGCGGAGATCTGAGAATCACAGTTCAGAGCCAGCTCTGGCAGGAAAGTGTGTGAAACTCTTATCTCCAATTAAACAGGAACAACCAGAAATGGAGCTGTAGCTCAGGTGGTAAGAGTGCTAGCTTTGAGCAAAAGGTGCTTAGGACAGGACCTAAGCCCTGAATTCAAGGCCCAGGACTGGCAAAAAAGAAAAGAAAAAAAGAAAAGATCAGTTAGCCTGTAGACCAATATGACTATAAGAGTTTAACTTCATCAGTAAAGGAAACAGCATCTATCCCTTGCATTTGATAATTACTATCTTGAAACTGGATGAAAGAGTGATAGGAAGAAAAGCTCAGAAACATCTTGTTAGTACTGAAGGATTTGCAGCATATTTAGAATTTATTCCTAAAATATAGTGAATTTCTAAACAAAACTAGAATACTGACATCTACATTTAGAAGGCTGAAACAGTTTACTTATTATATATTATATATATATATGTACATATATATCATATAAAGTAATCTCTCACTAGATGCCCAACATTGTTATTACAGTCCTTACCAATCATCCTTTTCTTTGGATGTGTGATGTCCATTCTGTATTATCTGGGCCTCGTGCAGTGGGTAATTCAGAAGGTGAGTCATTTTCCTATATAAGTTAGGAGATGGGCCTCCAGTTTGGGATCTGTCAAGGGCATAAAAATGACCCTCACTTTGGAAATATGCTCATCCATAGGAGGTAGAGTATGTTGTTCTGTAAAAACAATATGAAATGGCAAACACGGGGCTGGGAATGTGGCTCAGTGGTAGAGTGCTTGCCCAGCATGCATGAAGCCCTGGGTTCAAATCCTCAGCACCACATATACAGATAAAGTCAGAAATGGTGCTGTGGCTCAAGTGGTAGAGAGGCTCAGGGACAGTGCCCAGGCCCTGAGTTCAAGCCCCAGGACTGGCCAAAAAAGAAAAAAAAAAAAGAAATGGCAAACATTCCTAAGCATTCTGATATTAAGTGGTCAGCCAGGTCCTAGGGCCAATGGGCAGAGCAGGGAGAAAAGCTAGGCTGGACCACCTTTTCATACAGTTTGAATATACTTGCTCTTGAATTGAAGAAGCCCATGGTTTGGTTAAGGTTGTTTACAACTTGTTTTGTGACACCATTTTTGTAGCCTTGAGTTTTCTTATCAGTTTCTGTGTCAGGAGGAATAGAGGTTTTGTTGGACATCCTCCAAGCCTCCTGATATTGATGGATTAGTACTCTGAATTCTTTTAGATTACCTGGGTTTTGCAAATCACCATGGGAACCACTGCCACAGAGACCCTGGCTGTAGCAGGAAACATCTTTGTGGGGATGGTAAGTACTCTGAGTCCTTCTTAAACTCAGAGGACTCAGTTCTAGCTTCCATCATTAATGCCTAAAAATGCTTACTAAGGCACACTTAATATGAATGGACAGTTTTAGCCACTGGTACTACTCTTCTTCCTTTTCTCTCTTTTCTCTCTCCCCCCAACCCCCACATCTCGTTCTCTGCCAGAACTTGGGCATGAACTCTGGGCCACTTGGCTCTTTTGCTCAAAGCTGACACTTACTTGAACTACACATTCACTTCCAGCTTTTTTTCTGGTTAATTGGAGATTTAAAAAAAATCTCTTGTATTTATCAGCATGGGCTAGTTTTTAGCTACAGTCCTCAGATTTCAGCCTCCTCAATAGCTAGGATTATAGGAATGAGCCTCCAGTCTCGATTTTTTTTAAAGACCTTGTTATACAGCTTCAGGCTGTACTAGATAGAACTCAATATGTAGCTCAGGATGGCCTTGAACTGGTGATCCTCTAGCCTAGACTTGAATCAACTTCTTACATGGAAATATGGGCAAATGACCTGGTCCAAGTATTATTCCCCTTTCTTCCTTCAACTTCCTGTAACCTTTCTTTTTGAGAGTCTCCAATGAGGGAACAGCTTGTCTTGCTCAGGACTAACATGAAAATTTTTTCCCATAATACATGTGTCTGTAGAATACTTGTCTTGAATGGAGTAGGTACTCAAGAGACACTGTTGACATCAGTTCAACATTAGGGATTATAGCTTGTCAAATTAGCAAGTAGTTATTTCTGAGGTCTTTTTCTCCCAAGGATGTAAGTTGATTATCTATAATCATTCTAGTTTGGCCTGCTAGACTATAATCTTTTAAGAGGAGGAACTTTGCCTTATTCATATTAATATCCCTCAAATTTAGTATAGTACATCAATACTTTAGTTGGTACCTATTACATGATAGATAAATCTTAGGTATATGCTAAATGTAGCTTTCATAGTTGGGCCTTCTAATTTTATAGATTTCACAGACATTATTTCTTTTGATTCATTCATAAAAATGGCTTCAATCAGTGATTTGTAATTCATGTAATGAATATATGTAAGGGTCTAATATGTCTTCAGGAAATATGCTATATTCCACAAACTCATTCAGCCAGTGTGTTGTTTTAGACACTGAAAACAAAGGAACACATCACTGGTGAGGTGATACCATGATTAGGTGCTGGGGGAGTGAGGAAGTTTCTGGAAAAGCAAAGAGCAGAGCTTGTTGTTTACCTGGTAGGCTGTCTGTCTATTGAATAGCACTCACACTATGTGTGTAATAAACTGAGTCTCTGGACGGGGCTGGGACTTTGGCATAAGGAATCATACCCTCTTGGAACATGACTATTCTCTCGTTTATAGACAGATGCACCTCTACTCATCCGTCCCTACCTTGCAGACATGACTCTTTCTGAAATCCATGCAGTGATGACTGGAGGGTTTGCCACCATCGCAGGCACTGTGTTGGGAGCCTTCATATCCTTTGGAGTAGGCACAGCCACATGATCATTCCTGGATGAGCCCATGCTGGGTTCTACAGTGATGCTGACCTCAGTCTGGTATTACAGATTGATGCATCATCCTTGATTTCTGCCTCCGTGATGGCTGCCCCTTGTGCTCTTGCCTTGTCTAAGCTGGTATATCCAGAAGTAGAAGAGTCCAAATTCAAGAGTAAAGAGGGAGTGAAACTGCATCGTGGGTGAGTCTGAGGAGGAATGTAACTTGAGAGATGGTGAGGCAGTTGAAGTTAGGAGTAGCCTTGTAGAGAACACAGACTTCAACCCTTCCCAAAAGGAAGAATGAGATTCCATGTTCCCTCTTGCCTGTCTCTGCCTCCAGATACTCATCTTCATTTTCTTTGCTTTAAGCTTTACACCTGCCTCTAGCTTCTGGTATTCCCATCCTCTCTGACCTTGGTATCAGTGTAATTAGATGGTCATTATATCTGATACAACTTCTAATCTCCACAAATGCACTCACTAAGGAACTCCACCACCCCTCACACTGGTCTTGTACGCACTTCCTGCACTACAAAGAAATGCTTACTCTTCTTTGAGGGCCTGAAACTGCTGTAGGTAACATTCTTTCCTCATGCTTGATAACCACAGGAAAGAGAAGAATATCTTGGAAGCTGCCAGTAATGGAGCTACAGATGCCATAGCACTTGTTGCTAATGTAGCAGGAAATTTGATTGCCTTTTTGGCTGTTTTGGCATTCATCAATGCTACTCTCTCCTGGCTGGGAGAACTGGTGAATATACATGGGCTCACCTTCCAGGTATAGGATTACATTTGTTGATTTTCTTCCTCCTGGTGGTTAAATAATCTTTGAATTTAATATGTCCTCTGGATTCACAGTAAGCTAGGAGAAAGCATTAAGAAGAGAGGGAAGAGAAGAGGAAAAGACTGGATCAAAGTTCCAGAAAAGGCAACAGGCACCTGACTTTTGTTATTTGTTGTTTTTCCCCCCCCCTTGGGTTTCTTTCTTTTACTCAGGTCATCTGTTCCTATGTCCTAAGGCCCATGGTTTTTATGATGGGTGTAGAGTGGGCAGACTGTCCAGTGGTGGCTGAAATAGTGGGAATCAAATTCTTCATAAACGAATTTGTGGCCTATCAGCAACTATCTCAATATAAGAACAGACGTCTATCTGGAATAGAAGAATGGATGGAGGGAGAGAAACAGTGGATTTCTGTAAGTGACAATCCAGAAAAGCATAACCAGCACAAGGTCTTGGTAATGGATATCTGAGGGCAGACAGAAAGTGCAATACAGAAGTTGGTAGCCGATCCACAGGTGCTTTCCAGGATTGCAGACCTCATCACAAAGTAAGCATGGTTTCTTAGCAACCTTGTTTTTGGTACTGGAGCTAACTACTCCAAGGTCTGTGGGTTCTTTCTCCCCTGCAATGACCTAACTTTATAATTGTTGAGTCTTTACAGTTAAGGCAGTTGAGAGAAGATACAGTTTTTTGGATGTCTAAGCCCCCTTCTTCATTTTTATGATTAAATGGCTATGAAGTTACTTCTTTTTTCCTCTTCCTTTGTCTTTCTACATAATCCTGTTTATTCATCCTCATCCTATTTCTTCTCCTTATTCACAGCCTTTATCGTGGTGGTTAGAATATTTTTATCTCCATTGTAACTCAGCAAGCAGTTATTTTTAACATTATTTGTGTGCTCCTTATAATAGTATAGAAAAGAGTAGGTGCTCTAAGCACTCTGGAACGTCTATCATGATTATAAGACTGCACACATGGGACTGAATTTATCTGCTTATCAATTTTTTGTTTTCCCTAGGTGAGAGCTGAAATCATTACAACATTTGCACTCTGTGGATTTGCCAATCTTAGTTCCATAGGAATCACACTGGGAGGCTTGAGTGAGTTGTTAACTTTTCCCAGCTCTCCAATAAGCCAGCCAGATCCTAGCTTTTGTAGTGAGCTGTTCTTGGTGCTTAATACAAGTTGAGATTCGATAGAGAAACTGATGTGAAGTGGGACCTATAGGCTTCAGTTAACTTGGATAATCACTTGCAGAGTCCTTTTTTCTTTGTATCAAATGCCCAAGGTTATTTTTATTTTACCTGAGGGAGAAAATATAATGATATATTTCTATTTTCCATTAAAATATATGTGTACTACAGTACACATATAATTTTTTCAGTTAGTAACAAAGATATTTTCTGAAACTAGTCTACTCACCATCTGTCTCCATAGAATCAAGATTTACACAGGAATAAAAATAATATAAATGAAAGCTGGGTGCCGGTGGCTCATGCCTGTAATCCTAGCTACTCAGGTGGCTGAGATCTGAGGATCGCCGTTCAAAGCCAGCCCGGGCAGGAAAGTCTGTGAGACTCTTATCTCCAATAAACCACTAGAAAACCAGAAGTGGCGCTGTAGCTCAAGTGGTAGAGTGCTCACCTTGTGCTGAAGAGCACAAGGACAGCACCCAAGCCCAGAGTTCAAGCCCCGCAACCAATCAAAAAACAAAACAAAAAAAAATAATATAAATGAAAGCAATAGAATAGATAATAAGAGTGCATGGGATAAAGTATTGAGTTAAAAGCTTAGACTTACCAATTGTGGGAAGAATTAGTCTTTGAAATAGATTGAACTGATGGAGATATTGCTGAATGTGGCTGATTATTGGAAGAATAGCATGAGGAAGGTGGAATGGTCCTGGAAGGCAAGGGCAGGTGAATGACTAGCAGATCCCCAGTGGTTTGGAAGATTAAAGTTAGAAATGAATCATAGAATAAATGGAGTAGAAGAAGAAATACAATTCAGTGTATAAAAAAACCATGTTATGGCAATTATATTCTGGAATAGAACCATTAAATTTATTTATTTGTAGCTGATTGAACAATTTGATCATTATAGTTTATCTTTTCCCTTCTATTAAACATCTATCTATATTGCTTTAACTCTGATGTCTGATTGATAGTTATTGTGAAATAGCATCTAGTATTGGGATATGCATGTATGTCTAAGGGTTAAGTGAATGTTGCTCTCCTTAGACCTCTGGCTCAAAATGGTCTGTATAATTCTGGTCCAGGCTTTAAAGTACCAATCTCAACTGGAAAACACTAGGCATTTGTACATGGCCTAGCACAACTCAGAGCCTTGCTTGTTCCAGATACATTTTGGATATGTTCACAGAACCATTGAAGTGAAGATATCAAATGCATAATCCCTGACTCAAGAAAAGTTTGAAGCTGGGTGTTGGTGGCTCACACCTGTAATCCTAGCTTCTCAGGAGGCTGAGATCTGAGGATCACGGTTCAAAACCAGCCCAGGCAGGAAAGTCTGTGAGACTCTTACCTCCAATAAACCACTAGAAAACCGGAAGTGGTGCTGTGGCTCAAGTGGTAGAGCGCTGGTCTTGAGCTGAAGAGCTGAGGGACAGCGCCCAGGCCCAGAGTTCAAGCCCCACGACCGACGACCCCCCCCAAAAAAAAAGTTTGAGTGGTGATCCCTCGTTAAATGTATATATATATATACTTCTCAGGAAAGCACTGGCACCCCCAGGTGGTTGGTAGTAACACCATCACCATATTTATCTGCTGGGTTTTCTTCCTCTACATTCTTCTAAATGGGGACTCGTGGAATTGCTGGGTAGGGAAGAGATCAATTTAACTTTCTTGTGTTGTCTGCAGCATCAATAGCACCCCAACGGAAGAGTGACTTTTCTAAGGTTGTGGTCAGGGCCCTCTTCACAGGAGCCTGTGTATCCCTTATCAGTGCCTGTATGGCAGGTAGGTGCCTCAGCATGGTCTCTTGGCTGAAATCATTTCCATAGGTCATGACAAGATATCTCTCAGAACATTGATCTAATTCTCCATTCTACAATTGAGTAGGAAGGGTTCCTCTTCTACAGTGTTTCAATTCAGAACTAAACAAGAAACAACTCTAAGAACAGGTCAGATCTTCCCCCTCAGTATATACTTTCATTTTCCAGGAATCCTCTATGTCCCCAGGGGAGTTGAAACTGACTGTCTCTCCTTCTTGAACACAAGTTTTGTCAACAGAACGTATGAGACCTATATGTGTTGTAGAGAGCTCTTTCAGAGGTAAGTGATCACTGAGTCCCTGCTTCCTCTTCTTACAGGCTGTCCTCCATGAAACAGTCCTCTGAAGGTATGAGAAATAAGGCCTTGAGGATAGATAGTCCTCTGGAGACTGAGTAGAGTACATGAGAGAAGATATAGGTAGTTGTGATGGTCTAGATCTGTGTTATTTTTCCCTGGCCAAACAAGGTTCTACTGTGTTGGTAGGGTGCTAAGGAGTAGAGAGTCAAAAGAAGGGTTGTTTCTCTGATAAGAAGCTACTGTATTTATTGTTACTGAAAGACATGGAACTTCAGTGATGGCCCTAAGTGGCTAATAACATATAGGCTTCTTCAGACAGAAATTTAGACCAAAAAAGATAAAATTGATCCTACCTACTCAAGAGGCTGAAATCTGAAGATTGAGGTTCAAAACTAGCCTGGGCAGGAAAATCTGTAAGACTTATCTCAGTTAAATTACAAAAAAAGCCAGAAATATAGCTGTGGCACAAGTGGTAGAGCACTAGCCTTGAGTAGAAGAAGCTTAGGGACAGAGTGTAGACCCTGAGTTCAAGCCCCAGAGACTGGCATACACATTTAAAAAAAGACAAAAATTGAATTTAAAAATCATGGTTAGTTTACATAGTGTAAGAATGAACTTGTTCAACTAATTCCAGGACATGAAGAGAATATATCACTACTGAAAACTAATGACACATAAAAGGATGGATATGAGGAAATGGAATGTATGGTACTGTCAAAGTGAAAAGTATGTGTACTTGTACACATAGGCAAGTGAGGACAATAAGGCTGAAATATCATAAAGGCCTTGCATGAAACACTAAGGAATTTTTATTTTGACCTTGAAAAATTTGAATACTGGCATGATTAACTATTCTTTTTCAAAAGATATATTTTTTGGTAGCCTTTTGGGTAGTAGGGAAACCAAAAATCATACTGCTGTAGTTGAGATGGTGAGAACTGAATTTAGGTAGTTGTGAAGAAAAAGATGTACTAGTCCAGGGAAAATCAGTGGTGTTGATCCTCAACTAGGTAGGAGGAAGGGATGTGATGAAGATGAAAGGGATTGTCTTTTTTCTGGCTTGGGCAAGTAGGTCCAAGGAGTGCCATTTTTTCATTGCAAGAAAGAGGACTAAGTCCAGAGATGGGAAGAAAGAGGATAGATACTTTATTTACCCTATTCAGTTTTGGACATGTTGGGAGTACCTATATAACTACAGTGAAAAGGTATTTACAGTCCATCCATCTGGAGTCTGGGTTCCAGAGCTAAAGCTAGCTTTGGAAGTTATAAATAAGTATGTGATCTGTTCACTGTTGAGTAGATATTTTGCAGTTAGCTGGTTAGCAGATTGTCAGGCCAAGTAAATGAGTATTACCCTGTCGATTTGGAAGCTGCCACCAGAGAAGGCAACCAATGCTCTCCAAAAAATATCTTTTTGATGTACTATTAATGATGAATTATGGGCTGGGAAGGTGGCTCAGTGGTAGAGCGCTTGCCTTGCATCCCTGAGGCCCTGGGTTCGATTCCTCAGCACCACATAAGCAAAAAGAAAAAGGCCGGAAGTGGCGCTGTGGCTCAAGTGGTGGAGCGCTAGCCTTGAGCTGAAGAGCTGAGGGACAGCGCCCAGGCCCAGAGTTCAGGCCCCACGACCAGACCCCTCCCACCCCAAAAAAAGATGAATTATGAGCCGGATAGATCAGTGGTCTGCAATAATAGTAATTCCTATGTTCTTGTTGTATGGTTTATCAGTGGATTTCCTAAAGCCATATACTGAGGGTCATTAGCAGGTATTATCTAAAAGGGACAACGTTTTTGTGTTATTTATTTATTTAATTAAGTAGATTTCCTTTCTCAAGAGGAGAATAGCCTTGGGTTCATACCTTATTATTATTTTTAGAAAAATATTTAATTTTATATCATTACAATGCAGATTTTACCTCAAACACCTAGAAAAGGAGTATCTAAATGGACCATAGTAGGGTTCTTTGACAATGTCTATTAACTTAGTTATGAATGAGAAAATACATTTAAAGTACTTGCTTGATTTGTTTTGTCTTTAGTTTCATATACTTGGTATACTTTAATGATTATGTTTTCTTGCCTTGTTTTTCATCTAACTCACTGTGTATCTCTGTGGCTTTTCATTTAAGTACTTCTCTGAATGGCACCAGCCTACCCTCTTTCTTGGGTCCCTGGGAAGACAAGGAATTCAGTGCCATGGCCCTTACTAACTGCTGTGAACTCTACACCAATGCTGTCTGTGCCTAAGACAGCAGTCCAGTTTTATAGTAATGCTGATCTTAACAGTTTTTTTTTCTTTTTTTATTGTGAAAATACTGTACAGAAGGGTTACAATTACATGGGCAAGATAATGAGTAAATTTCTTATCAAGCATTGTTGCCTCCTTCTTTGTTTCCCCTTCCCATTCCTTCCCATATACCCCTACCCCACCCTCCTACCCGATCCTCCCCACCTCTTAACAGTTTTTTTAATGGCAAAGATATTTATATACATGGGATTCCCATTCTGTAGAAACTCTTTAAGATTTATGATAGTAACATGTAAAAGATTCATTTTGATTGACTGTATCCCAATAATGAAAATTAGCATTCATTTTTTCATTGGTTGGTTGAAACAAACAGGAAATTCCTCTTGTGTTCTCCTGAGCTACTATTTGAACAGGTAATAATTAACATATTAAAAGAATCTTGGAATTTTTGCTTCTGGTTACACTGCTAAAATGACGTGTCATAGTGTTCTATAAAAGTGATTTAGCATGTGATGGGAGTAAGGAAACGTGTATTTCATATGTAACTAAAGATACTTAGGAAAGACATGATAATTTAATAAGTTTTTCTACCTCTCTCTCTCTCTCTCTCTCTCTCTCACACACACACACACACACACACACACAAACCTGCAATCTCTTTAATATAGTTACACAGTAAACAAAATATACTTCTAAGTCAAGTGCTAGTGGCTCACATCTGTAATCCTAGTTACTTAGGAGGTTGAGATCTGAGGATCACAAGTTCAAAGCCAACCCAGGCAGGAAAGTCAATGAAACTCATCACCAATTAACCACCAAAAAGCCAGAGGTGGAGCTATGGCTCAGGTGGTAGAGCATTAGCCTTGAGCTAATGCTTAGGGCTCTGGGACAGTGCTCAGACCTCGAGTTCAAGCCCCAGGATAGGTACAAAAATAAATAAGTAAATGAATGAATAAATTTCTATAAAGTTTGTATATAAACTTCTAAATAATATCCATTTCTTTCTTTTCTTTTCTTTCCTTTTTCTTTTTGGCCAGTTGTGGGGCTTGAACTCTGGGCCTGTGCTCTTCAGCTCAAGCCTAGTATTTTATCACTTGAGCCACAGTGCCACTTCTGGTTTTCTGGTGGTTTATTGGAGATAGGAATCTCACAACTTTCCTTCCTGGGCTGGCTTTGAACCACGAATCCTCAGATCTCAGCCTCCTCAGATCTCAGTTTCCTGAGTAGTTAGGATTACAGGGGTGAGCCAGCAGTACCTGGCTAGTAATAGCCATTTCTTAAAGGTACTTACATTGTTTAGCATTCTGATTTAGTGCATCTCTGTTTACTCCCAGTTTGTAGTGAATCCATTAAAACAGTACTTTTCAGTGGGAAGAGTCCAGACCAATTTTGCTTTCCAGGGGACATTAACTATCCAGCTATCATTGGTTGTAACAACTAGGAGGAAGCTACTGACATCTACTGGATAGAGATCAGGATTGCTACAATGCCAAGAGCCTTCCACAACAAAAAATTGTCTGCCCCAAATATCACTAGTACTAAGATGGAGAAAGTGATTCACAGTACTTAATATATTAATAATATTGCCTTAAAGGAGGATTTCCAAGGATATAGAAGTTCCTCAAAAATATAGAATTGTCATAAGACTAGACATATTTCATTCCTATCCTCAAAGAACTGAAAATAGATAACCAAATAAGTCAGCGTACATGTAGCTATGTACATGAATGTTCATAGCAGTATTCTTAGCAATAGTCAAAAAGCTGAAGTGGCTGGGCACCAGTGGCTCACACCGATAACCCTATCTACTCAAGAGGCTGAGATCTGAGGATCGCAGGCAACCTGGGGAGGAAAATCTGTGAGACTCTCATCTCCAGTTAACTACCAGAAAAACTGGTTGTGGTGCTGTGACTCAAGTGGTAGAGTGTTTGTCTTGAGCTGAAGAGCTCAGTGAGAGCTCTTAGGCCCAGGGTTCAAACCCCACAACTGGCATTGTTTTTAAGTAGAAATGATCCAAATATCATGGATGGGTGAATATTATGGTATATACATCACAATCCAATTGTATCCAGCCATTAAAGAGATGACGTATTGATACATGCTAAGTAGAGAAACGATGAACACATTATGATTCCATTAGTGAATTATCCAGCGTTGATAAACCCATGGAGACAGGACACAGACTGGTGATTGCCAGGCAGTAAGAGTGGGTAAGTGAGGTGATGATGGCACTGAAGAGTTCCTGTTTAATGAGCATAGGTTTTTATTTGGGGGGTCAAAAGAATACTTTAGAACTAGATTTAGGTGATGTTTGTGTAACATTGTGGCTGCACTAAATGGTATTGAATTGTTCACTTTAATGTGGTTAATTTTATGTAATTTTTCTCAGTATCTTTGAAAAAAGATGTTGCTGCTTGCATGTTCCCTTAGCTAATCTGACTCTTTCAATGTCCAAATTCTCTGAGCTCAGAACCTCTTGGTCTTCTCAGTCCTCACTTTTTAATTTTATTTTTTGGCCAGTCTTGGGGCTTGAACTCAGGGCCTGGGCACTGTCCCTGAGCTTCTTTTGCTCAAGGCTAGCATTCTACCACTAGAGCTACAGCACTTCTTTAGGTGTATGTGGTACTGAGGAATCAAACCCAGGGCTTCATGCATGCGAGGCAAGCTCTCTACCACAAGCCACATTCCCAGCCCAGTCCTCACTTTTACATTCTCTTTTTTCCAAATTTGAATTAAAAGAAAAAAGGAAGTGGAAATAAATTAGTCTATCTTAATGCCTGTGGGTTTTTGTTTGTTCATTTTTTACTGTAAGGCATAGCATGTAGTGATTGGCAATATTGGACCCTTGGCCAGATTGCTTGAATTATGTCACAGATTCTGCCTACTTATCGCTGTGGTGATCTTGGACAGGTTCCTTAACTTCTCTGTGCCTTGGTATCTTCAGTTGTAAAATGAGGATACTACGGTCTATATTTGGGGTTCAGATTGTGAGATTGTTCTGAAAAGACCAAACAGTATAAGATTACTACTAGTGCTATTTAAGAAGTTGGATTCATGGCTAATGATTTGTAATATATTAAATCCAGTTCACACAGACTTGGTAAAAAGGGAGCATCTTGTCTTCCTTCATGGACAAGGACTGGCTTTGTGTTTCCTATTTAGAGTAAATTTGATATAGTCTTGCACGTAGGGTCTCACTCTAATACTTGTGGCAAGTATAATAATCTTAACAGCAATGTCTGAAAAACAGTTTTGAAAGCCAGAGAGAAGGAGCTGTTGGCTATTTCAGTAACTGCAATGCCCAGTTCTGGGCTTAAGAAGTGTTCCAGATAAAGGCAGAAGTGGCACTGCTGCTGGAGATGCCAGCTTAGAACCCTGACCAAATGCTCTTGGGCTCTGCTCTGGGGGGCGGGGCAAACCTGGTGTCTCCTAGCACCACATGTGTTCAGCAGTCAGTTCTGCTGGCTTCCTCACTTATATGTGAGTCTGATACACAGATGCAGCTAAGAAGGTGAGGAAGAGTCCTGAGAGAAAAGAGAATCAAGAAAAATGGGGGTTTTTGAAGGGGCTGCCATATGGGGTCACTAGAGATAGGAAACCGTGGAGAGGAGACCACAGGAATGAGCAGAGAGGGGCAAGCTATGCCATTGAAAGGGTAGAATCTGTTATCTTAAGTGAAAATATAATGTGTGACTTTTTGAGTTCAGGTTTTCTTGTGCAATATGATGCCCTCTGATTCCATGCATTTTCCAGCAAAAGATATGATTCCAGTGTGGAAATTCTTAATCTGTCCGAGCCTCAAATTCTACTTCTGTATAACAAAATTAATGATATTTATATGTACCTTAAAAGTTGCTAGGAAATCTAAGAAGAAATTACATAAAAGATTGCATGGTATAGATAGTAAAATGTTCCAAAACTATTCTTTTCACAAGTAGTTAGGTATAAAGATCTTCACTAGTGACCTTTCCTCCTTTAATTTGCTTAGCGCTTGTCACATCCCTGGCATTGCCTAAGGAGCTTTATGTGTTTTGTGCTTTAAGGAGCTTTATGTGTTTTGTGCTCTCTTTTCCTGCTTTTCTACCCTCCCTGCACTTAATTCACATACTTCAAAGGTCTTGCTCTTACCCATAATGTCCATTCTTATATTATCCTAGCCCTTCCTGCCTGCCTTTTCTCTGTTTCTTCCAATCCATTGCCTCGGGTTACATTTGAACTCAATTGATCTCATCTTATTTCTAAACTCTAAGTATCTTATACTCCCTTGACCTCTGTACATGCTAGTCATCTTTTGCTGTCTTTTATATTTTTGTCATATATTGATTATTTTGTTATTCTCTTCTATTACAGTGAGTTGAACAAAATACAGTGAGTTGCTAAAATAATTATCAGTTCTCTCAAAGTAAAATTGCTTGATTTTGCAAGTTACTTTGATTAGCTCTTTGAAATGGAGATACTCAAAGGCAGAGACCAAGTCTGTTTTGTCTATTGAATTCACCAGTAGATTTATTTCCCTTGACTATAAAGATCTTTCCATGTATTTGAAGCAGGAACCCAAACAGAATATTAAAGCAGTTTTAAACAAACATAAAGCAGCAAGGTTTTTTTTTTGCTGAAATCCTATTTCCACTTGTCAGGAGCTGCTATTCCCTCAAGGGAAGTAAACATTGTATCTGTGGAATTGAGTGTCTCATAAAAAAAATGGAGGAGAGCTTTCTTTTCTATGATGCCAAGACTCAGATTTGAATTATTCATCAGCTGGAGGATATGCCTTTATGGTTAACTAAATTCAAAAGATATTATATTAGACATCCAGAAGAAAATATTCTTGATGTAGTTGACATTTGAGAGATCTCTAGTTATGGTTTCAGAAACAAATCAATAATTGTGAATGGGCAAGTTATCCTTCAACTACATGGCTATAACTTATAGAACAAAATACAATAGCAGTTTTTTCCTTGGTGGGTTTCAGAGACAAGTCATATATTTAAAAGCATGTTTAAAGGCATGCAGACAATGAAAGGCATACCACTAGTCATATTTTTATGAAAGCAAAACACTCAGTTCAGTTGCCTCACTATACGGTGTTTGGAGGGTAGATGCCACCAATGTAGATTTTCTGCACAGCCAATTTGCTCCCCGGCTGCCCCATGCTGCTGTGGAACCATACCCCATGACATTGTTGAACCACTCAGATATGGCTGTCTTTGTGTCTACCTGCTGATTGAGCACAGTACTACTTAATAGAGGCTGTTTTCTGTGTGTGTGCGGGGAAGGTGGGATGGTTAAACAATTATGTCATAATCACACATAATCCAGTAATTACTATAAAAAATAATAGCTAGCTGAGCATGTGGCTTAGTGGTAGAGTACTTGCCTAGCATGCAGGAAGGCCTCGGTTTGATTCCTCAGTACCACATAACCAGAAAAAGCCAGAAGTGGTGCTGTGACTCAAGTGGTAGAGTGCTAGCCTTGAGCACAGACAGGCTCAGGGACAAGGCTCAGGCTGTGAGTTTAAGCCCCAGGACTGTTCAAAAAATAAAATAAAATAAAATAGCTGACTTTTAATGAATTACCTACCAGGCAGTATATATTTCTAGATCATATTCTTACAAAATCTCTATGATGCATGTTACAGTCATAAATCCATAGCCAGAAGCCCCTAGTTAGCTTGCTTTCCTCAAACTGAGGATCCCTCACATGTAGTACTAACTGGAAAGACTAACGTACCTGAAAAGGGCTAGAATGATCCGTAGAAATTCTGACTTCCCAAGAAGCTAACTGGAAGAGCTGTGTAATAGAATCTAAAAGGGTGGATTAGCTAATTTGTGGAATGGGGTAAAGCTCAACCACTGAGAGATAGGAAATAGAAAGACGCCAGCATGGCTTACCCAGTCTCTGATGGATGGTTCTGAGAAACAGTGGTTTCATTTACCCTGGAAGAACAAGCTATCAGCTTTGTTTACATGCAGCCATGGCCATCTTGATATTGTATCCCTTATATTCATATCTCCTTCTTCTCTACCTCACATCTGTTTTCCCTTCACAATTTCTTCCCTGGATTTTCACTAGTCAATAAATAAAGCATTGTCACAAATGTGTGTTTACATTTTTTGCTTTCAAACTTGGCTTTCTTTCTTTTTTTCTTTTTTCTTTCTTTCTTTCTTTCTTTCTTTCTTTCTTTCTTTCTTTCTTTCTTCTTTCTTTCTTTCTTTCTTTCTTTCTTTTTTTCTTCTTTCTTTCTTTCTTTCTTTCTTTCTTTCTTTCTTTCTTTCTTTCTTTCTTTCTTTCTTTCTTTCTTTCTTTCTTTCTTTCTTTCTTTCTTTCTTTCTTTCTTTCCTTCTTTCTTTTTTGTTGTTGTTGGTGGTGGTGTTGGGGCCTGAACTCTGGGCCTGGGCGCTGTCCCTCAGCTCTTCAGCTCAAGCCTGCGCTCTACCATTTGAGCCACAGCACCACTTCCGGTTCTGCTTATGTGGTGTTGAGAAATTAAACTCAGGGCCTCATGCATACAAGGCAAGCACTCTACCACTGAGCCACCTTCCCACCCATCAAACTTTGCTTTCTTGAGACCCTAGGCTAAAAGTGATTATGCCAGGCTTGGTCCTTCTGAGCAAATCATCAAAATAGGATTTTGGAATTTAGTAGTCTGGGTACACCTATCCAAAGGCAACAGGGTTAATGGCAAAAATCTCTGCCATGCAGTCACATGCATCATGCTTATTACAGCTTCTACCTATGAAATCGATATGAGGTGCAGATGGAAGATAAGGCTTCAGGATATCTATTGAATGTTATACTTGATAGGTATGGGAACAAGATAATGATGAAGATTGGGGAGTAGATTGGATGTTTTTGACAGCACTGCAAGTCTTGCAAAAAGAAAAAGATGATTCAAAGATGCTAATTTACCAATTTGTTTTCCTCTGCCTTCATTTTAAAACACTATAGTTTTGTACTGACTGGTTTAGGAATAAAGTAAAGAAATTGGAACCCATAATTTTATTTATTTATTTTGTCCATCTTGAGGCTTGAACTCTGGGCCTGGGCATTGTCCCTCAACTCTTCAGCTCAAGGCAAGCACTCTACCACTTGAGTCACTGCTCCACTTCAGGTTTTCTGGTGGTTTATTGGAGATAAGAATCTTACAGACTTTCCTGCCCAGGCTGGCTTTGAACCACAATCCTCAGATGTCAGCCTCTCATGAGTAGTTAGGATTATAGGCATGAGCCATCGGCACCTGGTGGAACCCACAATTTTTACAGCCAATTACTTAAGCCAGAATTCCTTAGAAAAAAAGACTGAGGCCAATTTTTATGCTAATGTTTCATCAGAAGTGTCATGCTAGTGGAGTAAGGGAAGAAGAAAAGGATGGCAGGGAAAGAGGGCAAAGGAAAAAGTGTTGCTGGTGCCAGTGGATCACAACTGTAACCCTAGCTACTCAGGAGACTGAGATCTGAGGCAGTTTGAAGCCAGTCCAGGCATGAAGGTCCATGAGACTCATCTCCCATTAAACATTTAACAAGCCAGAAGTAGAGGTGTAGTTCAAGTGGTAGAGTGCTAGCCTTGAGCAAAAAAGCTCAGGGACAGTGCGCAGGCCCTGAGTAAAAGCCCCAGGACCAGCACCATAAATTAAGAAAGTATTACATCCCATATCCATCCACTAACAAGTCCTTATTTTGCCTGGTTCAGATGCAGCACAACTTTTCAACACCCCTTTCCTTCTTGAAATTCATCTTTGTTTCCATTAACACTAAACTAGCTTGTATTTCTTCCTCTGGCTGGCAGATTTCTGCATACATCACTAACTCTTGTCTTTCATGTTCAGAGAACTTGTAAGAATTTTTTCCATGGTCCATCTCATTCCTTTACTTATGTATTGCTTCATAAAACAACATTGTTCTATACAAAGTAACTTCACGGGTTTGCATTATTCTCATAAGCTTCTAGATTTAAACTTCAAACAGCTTACTATTATTATTTGACTCATATTATTTGTGTTCTCTCAAACTTTGTATGTCAAAAATCATCTCAAATCAACATACATTTAGTACATCTTTTCTGTTAGGTCTATGTTGTATTGTGAGTATACAAAGACAAATAACCTTACACATCAACTCCAGACTCATTCCTCTTCATACATTTACTGTGATTTATAAATATCAGCATTCCCAGGCCCCCTGGAAAATCTCTGTGCTCATCCCCCATCTTTACCCTCTACGTTCTATTGATTGTCTTACCACCCATTCCTTTCTCCTCCTCCACTCATTCTTTGTTTCTGGGATTATCACAACTGTCTCCTAAACTGGCCATCTGATCCATCACTGCCACCAGCATAGCCCTCTGAAAGCTTAAAACTCTTCAATGATTCTCAGTTCCCTTAGGATAATTCTGAGCTCCTGTACTTTGTAGATAAGGCTCATTCAATATTGCATTTGCATAATTTTCCAGGATTTTTCTTCATCATCCTCAAGTTCTCTCCCTCTAAAAGTATGATATATTCAGCTACTGTGTTGCAAATGATAGTCTCACTCAAGCTTCAAAGTCATTTTCTGGGCTGCTCCTCTGCCAGAGACACTCCACAGCTCTCTCCCATTCTATTATCCTCTTAGCAGAGTTTTCCTCCTTTTTGGCTCCTTCTCAACCGTCAGCAATTATAGTCTATGTAACAGTTTCTATGGAATTTGGTTCTAGTTCTTAATCAGATGTAGTGTGGGGTCACAAACTTTTAGTCTAGCAGCCTGAGATTTTTAAATCTTTGTCTGCCACCTACTGGTAGAATCAGGGTGAAAACAGGGTGGCTGTGAGGATGTGAAATTCCCCACACAAAGTTGGTTGTGGTGGCACATGTCTGTAATCCCAGCACATAGGATTCAAGGCCAGACTGGGGCTACATAGACTATCTTAAAAACAAATCACACACACACACACACACACACACACACACACACACACACACACACACACACACACACACACACACACACACACACACACACACACACACACACACACACACACACACACACACACACACAACATGAGTCTAAGGTACTTCAGAAAAGATGAGGAATAGGAAATAGAGAGGACGAATAATTTTGAAAGTATGAATGTAGTCTAAATTGTTTTTAACTGAAAATAGAACAGGAAAACCTGTTGAAATGTTTTTTTGTGAAGGAGAGAAAGGAAAATGAGAGGGGGAGTGAGACTGATTAGAATATATGCAAATGTGTGTAAATGTAACAATGAACTCTGTATCATGTAAACTAATAAGAAATAAAAATGCTCTACCAATGCAGAATCTGGCAGAAAGTACTGTTATTTTGCCTACTATAAAATTCACTTAGATCCAGGTGCTGGTGGCTCATGCCTGTGAGATCTGAGGATCATGGTTCAAAGCCAGCCTGGGCAGAAAAGTCTGTGAGAATCTTATCTCCAATTAACCACCAGAAAACCGGAAATGGTGCTATGGCTCAAGTGGTAGAGCGCCAGCCTTGAGCTGAAGAGCTGGAGGACTGTGCCCAGGCCCAGAGTTCAAGCTCCATGATTGACCAAAAAAAAAAAAAAATCACTTAGATAAAAGCATCAGTGCAAGGACAATTGTTTTTCCAAAGCAGTTCTTCCTATAGACATCTCTTTGCATCAGTAGCTGCATTCTCTCAGCCATCTGGTCTGAATTGCCATCACATTGAGTTCTTCCTTGTTCATTTGCCTATATTTAACAAGCAACTAGAGCCTGTCCTTTTCTCGCCTTCTGCCACCATTCTAGTGCTACATTTCAGGATTTTCTACCTGGACAATTGCCATTGTCTTCTTGCTAGTCTCAAATACCACTTTACAAAATGTCACAGTTGAATGCCAAAATCCTCCACAAGTCCACACTAACCATGGATTAAAGTCTAAATTCTTTAGCATATATTACAATCCTCTACAATCTGCTCCTAGAGATGCCAGCTTTTTAGGAAATAGAAATACAGAATGCCCAGTTACTTTTGAATTTTAGATAAGTTTTTTTTTTAAGTAAAAGTATGTCACATGCAATATTTGGAACATACTTAAAGTGATGATTGTTTGTTTTCTATTTGAAATTCAAATTTAACTCCAAATTTAACTGGGCATGTTGTTTCTCATCTGGAAAACCCATTTGGTCTTTACCTTTCTCTTTGGTCCTACCCCTCAGTATTTTCCATGAGTCTTAGCAACTTACAATCTGTCCTCACGTTTCATTGTTATTTGGCCTGAGATACCCAAGGAATAAAACAGACCTTGTAATCAGAATTACCTGAGTTTATACCTCAGCTTTTTGTGCTTACCAACTTTATTATTGAGCAACTGATTTGACACCTGTGACCTCACTGGGAGGCAGTTGACAAGATTACCAACAGCAGCTGGAGTACCTGGCATCATCAAATCATATCCAAACCCCTCCTGGTGTGACTTCCAGTGCAATTTTATTTATGTGTTCTGAATGCAGGCTCCCTCCCCCTCACTTTCTTCCTCTTTTTGATTCTTTCTAATTTGGGGCTACTTTTTCAGAATTAACTAGGTGATAGCATCCAAACACTTCATATTTTCATGAATAAAGATACTGAAAAAAAAAAGATTGCCAACAGAACTCAACCAGAAGAACATCCAGAGGTGCTGCTGCTGATAGTAAGATGCTGTGGAATCTTGAGTGTAAGCAAGCACCATTGAGTATCCCTCAGCCAAAGGAAGGAAGGAAGGAAGGAAGGAAGGAAGGAAGGAAGGAAGGAAGGAGTTCAGTTTTAATAATTAAAATACTTTAGCTTTTTCACAAAGCTTCCCCTATAGATTGATCATTGAAAAGCTAAAAGCCAGTTACTTGTCTTTTTCTTTATTATTGCACATGGTTTCCAAATAGTAATTTTTTCCAATATCATGCCCAATTGTTTTTTGGGTTTTTTTTTGTCAGTTGTGGGGCTTGAACTCTGGGCCTAGGGACTGTCCCTCAGCTCTTCAGCTCAAGGCTCTACCACTTGAACCACTTCTGGTTTTCTAGTGGTTAATTGGAGATAAGAGTCTCACAGATTTTCCTGCCTGGGCTGGCTTTGAACTGTGATCCTCAGCCTACTGAGTAGCTAGGATTACAGGCATGAGCCATCAGTACCTGGCTATTATGTCCAGTTATTGATTCATTCTTAACTGAAATACATTTAAAATCACAGATTAGATGTTGAATGGGGACTTGAGTAATATAATGCAAACCCCTAGTTATATGTGGTTGAATGAACACATTTACTTATTTCTGCTGCCTCTCCAAAGCCCTACAGACTGACAAAAAGTTCAAAATGCACAAAGCTACAAGGACAAAGACACTGAGTAAGATGACAACAGTGACCATATTTTGGGAGTTGTAGAGGCAATGGAAGAGTGGAAAGTAACTTAGAGTGGTAACTGCTAAACACTAAACTATTGGGGAAGCCCAGAGCAAGCCAATTCCTAGAGCCCCCTAAAAAGTTTAAATATTAGGTATTTCTGAAGGAAGAAAGTGACAGACAAAATATGAGGTATAACTGATGGTAAGGATGCTGTACTAAGAATGGGAATTAAGTGAAAGCCAATATTAGATGGTGACATCCTAACTCCCACGTCCAATCAGCTCTGCGAATGCTGGTAGCCGGCCTTACTTACCATCTTCAACTCAGAGATGATTGGAAAATTCCCTGTTGGGAAAATGTACCAGCTCAGTGGATGTGCTCAGGGGAGATCTCTGGTTTTCTTAACCTTATCTGGGCAACCCAGCCTCCTACGTACCTCACCCCTGCTGTTGGTCTCACCGATGTGCTCTCTTCTTTATATTTTACTGTGATAAGAACACTTAAGATGAAATCTATCAGCAACATTTTAAGTAAGTGTATGATACATTTTTGTTCCCTAATATATCAGATCTCTAAAGCTTATTCACATTGTTCAACTGATATTTTTGGCCTGTTGATTAGTCTTCACTCCTAGACAGCCAAGGATCACCTCTGCAAGTCAAGGAGTGCCACCAGTATGAAGACAAAATGGAACTCCCCTACGAACACTCATTAAATAGCCAATAGTTCAGTTTATCATTAAGCCACAATTTTCTCCCCAATAATCTTTGATCCTCTTGCTTCAAAAATCTTTGCTGATCTTGTGCATCAACCTCAAACTATTGTGTTTGTCTAATCCTGATCAATCCCTAGTATGGGGAGACCTGCATTAACCTAGACTTCAAAACTCCACCAGTTTTAATTTTTGCCTTGCTCTTCCTCTGACTACCAAAATAGTCAGGTTAGTGTTCTTTACTGCAGAAAGAATGAACAGCTTTGTTGACTCAACAGGTTGATTTGGTGATATTTTGGTGGGACCAAAACCATTACCTTTCAAAATATACTGCAAGAAAAGATAAAACATGAGAGATAAAACCATTAGAAAGTAAAATATCGGGCTGGGAAGGTAGCTCAGCGGTAGAGTGCATGCCTTGCAAGCATGAGGCCCTGGGTTCCATTCCTCAGCACCACATAAACAGAAAAAGCCGGAAGTGGTGCTGTGGCTCCAGTGGTAGAGCGCTAGCCTTGAGCTGAAGAGCTGAGGGACAGCACCCAGACCCAGAGTTCAGGCCCCATGACCGGCAAAAAAAAAAAAAAAAAAAAAAAGTAAAATATCAAGTCAGGAATTCTAACATCTAAATTATTGAAGTTCCAGCATGACAAAATGGTAGAGAAAAAATAAAGGCATTCAGGAAAATTTCCAAGAATTGAAGTACAGAAATTTCCAGTATGGGCATGCATGATGGACACATGTAGATCCACACAAAGATTACAGTTGTAAAATTTCAGAAAATTTAGGCTGGGGATGTGGCTTAGTGGTAGAGTGCTTGCCTAGCATGCATGAAGCCCTGGGTTCTATTCCTCAGTACCACATACACAGAAAAAGCTGGAAGTAATGCTGTAGCTCAAGTGGTAGAGCTCTAGCTTTGAGCACAGAGAGGCTCAAGGACTGTGCCCAGGCCCTGAGTTCAAGCTCCAGGACCTTTTTTTAAAAAAAAAAAAGACACATAGAATGCACAGGGAAATGTTCTTGGTTCCTGTAGATTAAGACAGTTACCACCAGATGGCGGGAATGCCTCAAAGGCTATTAAGATTATTATTATTATTTTATTATTATTATTATTATTAAATCTCCTTCCATAGCATTAGTAGGCTCTGTGTCTATTCTTTCTGTCCTGTGAGGCTTTAGTGACTATGGGGGTGATGGAATGGGTAAAGAAAGCTTTTAAAAGATTGAATTATGGACTATAATTATCTTTTGTGCTCAGAAAGACTTTCATTATACAAAGATTCTACAAGGCATTTATTTGTTCATTCTCTCAAGTTGTGTTGATACCTCCTGTGTGTCAGGTACTGTGATAGATTGTGTCAGGCATGATGCTGGTGTCTCACACCTGTAATCCTAGCTATTCAGGAGGCTGAGAGCTGAGGATCACTGTTTTAAGTCAGTCCCGGCAAAAAAAAAAAAAAAAAAGGCCCCATTAGTCTATCTCCAATTAACCACCAGAAAACCAGAAGTGGTGCTGTGGCTCATTGTGGTAGGAGCACTACCCTTGAGAAAAATGAACTCAGGGACAGCTTCCAAGCCCTGAGTTCAAACCCCATGATGGACCAAAATTTTAAAAAAGAAAGTCAGGCATGGTCTTCTTTATGAAGCTTAAATTCTGAAGAGAGGTAAAAGATTGGGGAGAGAGATTTTGGAGGAAAGGGTGATATACGGATTCACGAGTTCAGTGCAGACCAGAATCATCTCTAAATGGATCAAAGACCTCAGAGTCAAAGCAGACACTCTGAAAACATTACAGGATGGAATAGGAGAAACCCTAGGTCTCCTTAGCACAGGCTGAAATTTTCTTAAAAGAGACTCAGAAACACAACAAATCAAAAAAAAGTTGGACAAATGGGATTGCATGAAATTGCAGAGCTTCTGTATGGCAAAGGACATAGCTAGAAAGCCCATGGATTGATTGGGAGAAGATCACTAGTCATACAACAGACAAGGGTCTAATATCTAAAATATACCTGGAACTCAAAAAATTAAATCCCCTAAAACAAATCCTCAAAGAAACAACTGCCTGATATAAATAAGTGGGCTAAAGACTTAAAGAGAAACTTCTCTGAAGAGGAAAGAAGGATGGCCAATAGACACATGCAGAAATGCTCAACCTCCCTAGTCATAAAAGAAATGCAAATCAAAACAACATTGAGATGCCACCTCACCCCAATTAGAATGGATATAATGAAGAACTCTAACTACAACAGATGCTGGAGGGGATGTGGACAGAAAGCAGTATGGAGGTTTCTCAAAAGACTCCACATAGAGCTCCCCTATGACCCAGCAATCCCACTTTTGGACATTTACCCAAATGATCACAAACAAGACCATACTAAAGCTACTAGCACAACTATGTTTATTGCAGCATTATTTACCATAGCTAAGATATGGAAGCAACCCAGATGTCCCTCAGTAGATGATCAAGAAAATGTGGTATATATACACAATGGAATTCTATTCCTCTATCAGAAAGAATGATATTGCCCCATTTGTTAGGAAATGGAAAGACTTGGAACAAGTATGCCAGGTCCAAAAAAACATAGGTCCTATGGTTTCTCTTATTTGCAATAACTAGTGTATGTCTGAGACAAGCAGAAATGGTCAGATAAGTTGATGTTAAGCGAAATGAACCCCAAGTTAAGGAGTCAAATGTTTTTTTTCTTTCTTGCTATTGTGTCTAACATATTTATAAGATATTTCTTTGTTGCTTTGTATGTAGCTCCCCCACAGTATAACCCCTGTTTTCACTGTATTTGTTTTTGTTTTTTGTTTTTGTCGGTCATGGGGCTTGAACTCCGGGCCTGGGCGCTGTCCCTCAGCTCTTCAGCTCAAGGCGAGCGCTCTACCACTTGAGCTACAGCGCCACTTCCGGTTTTCTGGTGGTTTATTGGAGATAGGAGTCTCACGGTCTCTCCTGCCCGGGCTGGCTTTGAACCGCGATCCTCAGATCTCAGCCTCCTGAGTAGCTAGGATTATAGGCGTGAGCCACCAGCGCCCGGCTGTTTTCACTGTATTTGATGTTGGTATAATTCGTGGAGGGGAAGGGAAAAAACAAATTGTTTAAGTAGGGATACAGGTGGACCCATTGCAACAATGAGATGTACAAGATGTTATGTTGAAAATGAACTTTACAACTTTGGCACGGGGGGGGGGGGAGAGGGGAAGTTGAGGGGGGAAGATAGGAAGGGATGGGAAGGGGAAACAAAGGAGGAGGCAACAATGCTTGATAAGAAATGCACTCATTACCTTGCCCATGTAATTGTAACCCCTCCTGTACGGTATTTTCACAAAGAAAAAAAAAAGAGTTCAGTGCAGAATGTTACTTAAACTGGCCTTTCTCCAAGGCATGTGGCTTATTATGGATTTTGAAAAGCATATTTAGAAAAAAACATTTTAATTGTTATGTAACATACAAGCTAGGTTAGAAAATAATGTGTGTACTATGCAGAAACAGCATTAAGATAAGTTCTCTAGTTCTACAGCTGTTGTCAAGAATAGAAGCCAATGCCTGGCAGAGGGTCCTGCATTCCTCTCTGTAAGCTGAGTCCCTAATTCCTATTCTCCCTTCTCCCATTAGCTAGTGCTGTCTTTGCACTATCGTTCTATTGGATTTTCAGAGAATTTTATCCTTTCTTATTTTTGCTAGTCTTAGGACTTGAATTCGGGGCCTACCCACTCTTCCTGAGCTTCTTTTGCTCAAGGATAGTTCTCTACCACTTGAGCCACAGTGCCACTTCCGGCTTTGTCTGTGTATGTGGTACTGAGGAATCAAACCCAGGGCTTCATGCATGCTAAGCAAGCACTCTACCACCAAGCCACATTCCCAGCCTCCCTTTCTTATCTTTATATGTGTGATTCTTACCGTAGTCCAAAGCTTTTCATTTAACTGACTTCTAGGGAAAATAGGTTCAAAGTCCTATGAAAAGTCCTCCTTGAACTTTGAAAGTGGTAAGACAAAGTTTACTGCACCTGGAATCTGGACTTGTTATAAATTCTTTCGTTTTTTATTTTTTTATTTTTCATATTTTTGACAGTCCTGGGGCTTGAACTCAGGGCCTGGGCACTGTCCTTGAGCTTATTTTCCTTAAGGCTAGCATTCTACCACTTGAGCCACAGTACCACTTCTGGTTTTCTGGTAGTTAATTGCAGAAAAGAATCTTATGGGGGGAAACGTCTCATGGGGACTTTTCTGCCCTGGCTGTCTTCAAACTACAATCCTCAGATGTCAACTTCCTGAGTAGTTCAGGATTACAGGCATGAGCCACTGCTCTGTTTTTCATAATAGTCACACAAATCTACATTTCCACCCTCTTCATCACATTACCTGCCCCAAAACAGGACCTTCTTGACTATGGCCTAGATTTTTAAGTGAAATAAGATGAAGAATGAGCCGGGCGCCAGTGGCTCACGCCTGTAATCCTAGCTACTGAAGAGACTGAGATCTGAGGATCACGATTCAAAGCCAGCCCGGGCAGGAAAGTCTGTGAAACTCTTATCTCCAATAAACTACCAGCAAACCGGAAGTGGTGCTGTAGCTCAAGTGGTAGAGCGCTCGCCTTAAGCTGAAGTGCTGAGGGATAGTGCTCAGGCCCGGAGTTCAAGCCCCACAACCGACAGAAAAAAAAGAAAAAGAAAAAAAGATGAAGGATGAATGTGGGATTTGTAATGGGATCAAGAATGTTTCTTAAGAATACAATGTTATTCTGTATTGAAATTCTTAGTCCTAGGAGACTGACAGAAGAGAAGCAAGTAAGGGAGAGATGGAGATTTAGCTATTTAGATATATACATACATATATGTACATATAGTGCATCCACTATAAAAATCAGTTTTGGGGTTCCTAAAGAAATTGAAATTTAATATATCATAATCTATATTATAAAGTAGATAGATCATATATATGTACATTTTACAATGAATTAAATCTTTGTATGGGTCTATATGAGCCCATCATGCAATCTATCCTGGAAATTTACGTATTTCAGTTCTTGGAAATGTTCCTGAATGTCTTGATGTTTTTTTGCTACCATTTTATGCTGGAATTTCTTTAATTTGTATGCTATAACTCTTCTTATGGTTTTATCTTCCATGTTCCTTATATCAGTCCTGGGCTTGAATTCAGGACCTGAGCACTCACTGTCCCTGATCTTTTTGCTCAAGGCTAATGCTCTAGCATTTGCGCCACAGCTCTACTTCCAACTTTTTTTTTTTTTTTTTTTTTTGGGGTCCGGTCGTGAGGCCTGAACTCTGGGCCTGGGCGCTGTCCCTCAGCTCTTCAGCTCAAGGCTAGCACTCTACCACTTGAGCCACGCCACTTCTGGCTTTTTTCTTTTTGCTTATGTGGTGCTGAGGAATCAAACCCAGGGCCTCAGGCATGCAAGGCAAGCGCTCTACCACTGAGCCACCTTCCCAGCTACTTCCAACTTTTTGTGTATTTAATTGGAGGTAAAGGTTTCACAGACTTTTCTGCCTGGGCTGGCTTCAAACCTCAGTTCTCAGATCTCAGCCTCCTAAGTAGTTATGGTTGCATGAGCCACCATTGCCTAGCTGGTCTAGAGACAATGTATTAAAACATGTTTGGACTTTTACTATCCCATGATAGGATTTGGCTTACATCTGCAAAGTTAGCATTCTAGAAGTTGCTGAATCTCCACCTAGGTATTAATTAAACTGCCTCTATTAGGTGCCATTCTTACAAACAATGGTTAACTGGGTCAAATGCTTTTGCTTTCTAAAAGTAGCACTCTGCTAAAGGAGCTAAGCATAAATAATTCCTAGAATCACCTCCAAAGTTCAAAGAATTATATACACAGAACTTTCAAAGAATAAACATGTAGGTATAGTGACTCATATCTGATTTGATAGTCACTCACATTATGGAAGGTAATCTAGTCTGATATTCAAAGTCTACTGAGTTAAATGCTAATCACTCCTAAGAATGCCTTTGCAGCAACATCTACAGCTACACCTGATAGTCTAGCCAAGTTGATGCATAAAATCAATCATGAAAGTAGGAATGTTTCCCTGCTGCTTTGGGCTGAAGCAGAAAACAGCTCTGAAATTCAGAGAAAATCAGGAGAACTAGGAAGAATCAGGTAAGACTTCCTTAAGAGTAATAGATGGCAGTCTTAACACTGTCAAAGCCTTAACAGAAGAAACAGGGCTTTAATATTGACCCTGCTGCTAAACATTCCCAGACCTATTGGCCCTCAGAAACCAAGTTTGAGAAGAGTTCAGAATGAATTTAAAGGTTGTCCTTACAATATAGATAAAATGAAGTAGGCAGTCTAATACTAGACTAAGCAATGATCACTAATATTTCAAAATCAATATGTGCTATCATTCATTATACTTATGTGTTTATTCTTTGATTCATGTATTATATTAATCCAATTCTAGGCTAGAGGTTTTCTAGACTACCCAGAAATTTTGACTTGAAGGTAGGTAGCCGATAATGTTGCTTAGTTCCATTTTGTCCCTTTCTTACTAGTGTATAGCCAGTGCCCTGCCACACAGAACTCTGAGGATTAGTATCGCTGATACTAATCCTCACGTTTAAGATTCTGACATTTTGGTCATGAATTTCTTTTTCAGTAGTAGGATTTAAACCCCAGGTATTGAATATGCTAGGCAAGTGTTCTTCCACTGAGCTATGCCCCCAGATAGCAATTTTTAATTTTCATAAATACTGTACAATGTAATTATCCATGTTACTGGAATGTTTTGGGGATCCTCAAATTCTGTAGCAGGGCTGAGAATGTGGATTAATGATAGAGTGCTTGCCTTGCATTCCTGAGGCCCTGGGTTTGATTCCTTGGTACCACATAAGCAGAAAAAGCCAGAAGTAGCACTGAGGCTCAAGTGGTAGAGTGCTAGTCTTGAGCAAAAGAAGCTCAAGGAAAGTGCCCAGACCCCGAGTTCAAGCCCCAGGACTGGTAAACAAACAAACAAACAAACAAACAACATAAATTCTATGGCCATGGTACTTCATTGACATCTCTATTCCTAGCCTTGGTATCTGCCTCATGAGTTTTATATCCTGTGGAGTCTAAACAGGCAAGCACAATTGTGGGTCAACCAAGCTTCCTATAAAATCCCATCAAGAGTTGGGGAGCACTACATACATTTTCTCCTTTATGATGCCATTTTTAACCAACTATTAAAAGACTTTAATATGATTAGAGGCTGAAATAGATTAAAAATAAACATTTTGCTTTCTCCTGAAGCTGCCCTGAAAGGATAGTAGAATAAAAAGACAAAAGTTCACAAGACTAAGAAAAAGGAAGAGAATTAAAAATGAGACACACCTGCAAACTTTTGGACAACAGCTGATGGAAGAATGAATCTGATGGAGAGAACACAGTATGGGAAGAAAGTCCTACTGCCTACAGAGAGTAAGAAATGGGACAATTCATTCTATGGGATCCCAAAGAAAATGTTTTGTGCTCATTGCCAGTCAAGGACAGGTAACACACTATGTTTACATGTTGAACTCTCCAATGTGTTACCATAAACACGTCAAATAGGACCTAGATCAAGTTCAACTAGAAAAAAAATTATATCAATGGAGTTTGAACTCAGCCCTACTGCTTACTAGCCAGGTACCCTGCTGCTGAGCCATCCCCCAAGTCCTTTCTGCTTTAATTTTTGAATAGGGTCTCTTGTTTTTGTCCAGGGCTTTCCTCAAACCACAATCTTCTTACTTATGTCTTCCACATTGCTGGGACTACTACTACGCCCAGATTATTTGTTGAGATGGTGTCTCACGAACTTGCCCAGTCTAGACTTGCACCATATTTTTCCTGATCACTGTCTTCTGATTAACTAGGATTACATGTGTGTGCCACCACCCAATCTACAAGATGTTCTAAAACACTAACATTATGATTATCCCTGAACTAAAGATCAAACTAAAAGTACCAGGATGGGAATGTGACTTAGTGGTAGAACACTTGCTTAGCATGCATGAAGCCCTGGGTTCGATTCCTCAGTACCACATAAACAGAAAAAGCCAGAAGTGATGCTGTAGCTCAAGTGGTAGAGTGCCAGCCTTGAACAAAAAAAGTGCAGGGACATTGCCCAGGCCCTGAGTCCAAGACCCAGGACTGGCAAAATATAAAAATAAAAAAACCCTCTAAAAGTGCCATACCAAGATCATAAATCAGATAATTCAGTATGACTAATTAAAAAAATTTGGAGCCTCACACATTCTGAAAATTTGAAGGCCTACATGAGCTAGAGCAACACTTGACATACTTTAGGCAAGTAGAACTGAGTGGCTGTTGCTTCCAACCTCTTACACTAAATTAGGGTTTCAACACCTAGTGGATCCATTTGGCTTTGGAAGAAATTGTATCCTTCTTTTAGGATTACTGTTAGCCCAAATCCATAATAGTCAGAAAAGAGCTGAGAATGTCTTGAGTGGCAGTGCACATATCTGGCAAGTAGAAGACTCTTTGAGTTCAAACCCTAGTACCAACAAAAGAAGGAGAAAAAAGAGAAACTATCCAGAGAAAGCTATATTTGTTAGAGGAGCTGTAACAAAACTTAGAACTGCAAAAGGCTGTAGCCTGTGATCACAATGAGGAGATGAAGTTAGAAATGTTAGCCAGCTACACTCATGCCAACTGGAATTCCTGGCAAAAGTCCACAGCTACTGCTCAGTGGTGACCTCTAGATCTTTGAACTAAAAAAGTGCCGAACATTTCTCTCAATTACACAGCTCTGCTATTAGATGTTTATGAGATAGTCCCCATAACCCCAGTACATGACTGTAGTGGGTCGTATCAGAAAAATGTTTAATGTGGAGGACAATCCCCAAAGAAACTCAGTTCTAAAGTATAAATGTTACATACAGGAGCATATTACTGGGAGTTTCCATGGGAGAAGTTCATTGTATTAATAAACAAGTCGATCCTTTGATCCTTTGAGTATGGATCCTCTCCAGGGTGATTTACCTGCTATAGTTGTTGTTGGCCCCTCATTTCCACCAATTCCCCAAGGATGCTTTTAATCAGTTCAGAATTATGAGAAAGTTCCTGCTAGATTTTTTTTCTTTTGAGATAGGATCTTGCTATGCAGCTTAGGTTGACCTCAAATTCTTCACCTTCCTAGTTCTGAGATTACAGGCATGTAATGGATGATATGACTATCTCTTTGAATCCAACTGGTTAGTACAAATGTATGGATCCTATATGTACATTTTTTTTTTGTCAATAGGGCTTGGACTCAGGGCCTGGGTGCTATCCCTGAACCTCTTTGTGCTCAAGGATAGAGTTCTACCACTTGAGCCACAGTGCTAGTTCTGATTTTTGAGTTGTTACTGGAGATAAGAGTCTCATGAGGATTTTGGCTTTGAACCATGATCCTCAGAACTCAGCCTCCTGAGTAGCTAGGATTACAAGCATGAGCCACCGTCACTAGGCTATACATTTTTTATTATAGGATTTTATAAGAAAGTGGTCACTCTCAAATGAAAAGTGATCATGTTATCATTTTTGAAAAGGTCTGAACTGTGGATAAGGGATTGCTTTGGCCAGGCACTGGTGGTTCACACCTGTAATCCTATCACAGTTCAAAGCCAGCCCTGGCAGGAAAGTCCCTGAGACTTTTTTTTTTTTTGGTCAGTTGTGGGGCTTGAACTCTGTGCCTGGGTGCTGTCCGTGTGCTCTTCAGCTCAAGGTGAGCGCTGTACCGCTTAAGCCACAGCACCACTTTCGGTTTTCTAGAGGTTTATTGGAGATAAGAGTCTCATGGACTTTCCTGCCCAGGCTGGCTTTGAACCGCAATCCTCAGATCTCAGCCTCCTGAGTAGCTAGGATTACAGGCATGAGCCACCTGCACCCGGCTTCAGGAGACTCTTACCTCCAATAAACCACTAGAAAACTGGAAGTGATGCTGTGGTTCAAACCTGTGAATCTTCAAAGTACACACTTTATGCAGAGTTTCCATGAGTAAAGCTTTCAATAACTCCAGAACTTAGATTTCTTTCACTTTTCTGAGATCCAGGATTAGTCTCAGATAGATATTCAGTTATTTTTAAAAATTTTAATAAACTAAAGTCTGAGTTTGTTAAATAAACATTTCTTTCCTTTTTTTTTTTTTTCTGCCAGTCCTGGGGCTTGGACACAGGGCCTAGACACTGTCCCTGAGCTTCTTTTGCTCAAGGCTAGTACTCTACCACTTGAGCTACGCATCACTTCTGTTTTTTTCTGTTTATGTGGTACCAAGGAATCGAACCCAGGACTTCATGAATGCTAGGGAAGCACTCTTCCACTAAGCCACATTCCCAGTCCTAAACAAACATTTCTGAATACAAATGTTAGTTCCAAATTTGGGATGAATATTCTTGATTATTTCAGAGAATTAGAGTTCTGTCATAAGAGCTACATTCTGCAATTTACTTATACTAGAATAATTAGACTGATGTCAAGGAACTGTAATAAAATCCAATCTGAAGCACAAAAGTTTATTAGAATAAAAATACATGTATAGTATCCAACATTAAAATTACTTCACATTGCATATAGGTTTTTTTTTTACCACCATTAGCTTTAAAAAATGCTTTTAAATCTATGCTTTAAATAATTTGCACATATGTAAACAGATCTTAGATTGCTAAAGATGCAATGTACCTATTAGATATTGAGCATTAAAATTCAGGGGTGGGAATTGATAGCTATCTCCTAGTATACTAAATAGTTGTGAAAAATTTTGGAAAGAGGAAAAGATCAAGATAAAAATACTTCACTTGAAATGAGGTAAGTTGTATGACATGGGTTTTAGTAGCACATATCATAACTGCTGAGATGAGAATGTTAATATTCATGGAAAATCCACTTTAATGTTTGCATAGTCTAGGTTATTGTTTTAAAAACAAAAAATTAAGAACTTCCCAAATTCTTCTTCAGAAAAAGAGAGTTGTTTGGCTCTATTTAGGATCTGTACCTTTCCAAGTCTTTCTCTCATTTAGAAAAAAAAAGAAGTCATACAAACATTCATGAGTCTATCAAAAAGGAAAAAAAGATTAAGATTAGGACCAACATTTCAAGCTGCCTTTTGGAAAGAAAATTAAAAAAACAGAGGTAGATGGTTAAATATTAGTGGCCAAGTTATCCAAGTGACTAAGTTTTGTCTTGGTACACATTCGCCCAATTTTTATACTTGAAGACAAGTAGTAACTAACTTTAGAAGAAAGGAAAACGTAGTAGAAGTTATTTTCCTTATGTCAAAGAAAAGTAATAAAAGTAAACCAGGCTTGAGACCCCTGTTAAGGATATGATTGTTTAAAGCACTACAATTCATGCAGTTTTTAAAGTGGGAGAATGAACCTTGCCCCTAAGCTTCTTCAGGTATTTCTGAGGCCATGTCTCAAGCCCCACCAGGCCTACTCAGTCAAAGTAGGACTGAAGGGCACCTCGGCGGCGGACATCGCAGGTCCAGCAATGGAAGCCTCCTCCCAGGGAATTGGCGTTACGAATGTTAACCTTAATGGTACTGATGCCTGGATAGAAAGAGAGACAAGATCATTTAGGTAGGCTAACATACAGTTTCTCTCCCAAAGAGAATAAGCCTGAAGATTTCATGGAATCCTGTAGTTAGCCTGTAGTTCTAACCTTTCAAGATAGCTCAACCCTGTATGTTTAGCTTTCTTCTTCTTTTTTTCAACAGTTCCATTTTCATTTAATCTATCTCACTGCTAATGTAAAATCTTCACATGAAAGTTAACAGAGACCCTAAAATTTTGTTCTACTGACTATTCACAAGCCAACAGACTAGATAAGTAGATTTGCCCACCACACATTAAAAAATAATCAAGCACTAAAATTTCAAGATACTTGTTTTAAGTGGCACTGTGGCTCAAGTGGTAGAGTGCTAGCTTTGAGCTGAAAAGCACCCAGGCCTAGAATTCAAGACCCACGACCAAAAAAAATATTATAATGCTAAGGTCTTGTTTTACAATTAGATTTTGTCAGAGTATTTCTAATTTTACCCTGTTAATTTAGTAGGGAAAGTATAATTTAGCCAACTTGAACATTGGCTTTACATAGTAACATCTAAGGGGATTTTTATCTGATACAGATTAACTTTGCCAGGACATCTTAAGGAAACAATGGACCAAAATCGGTAGTTTAGTATCAAAGCTGGTTACATGTGTCAAAGCTAGTTGGAGAACTAGTTTAATCTGGTACCACAATAAGTCTAGAATGTACAGGTCTATTTAACTAGAAGTACTTAGGGAAAGAGGCAATTGTATTAGTTAAAGTAGTACTTTAAAAAGATGATGTCTGTCTGCATTGTTCTGTCTAGTTGTACTCTCATAAGCCTTTTAATACATGCATTTACTTTTAAGTCTTAATAATTTCTTATTTGAGGAAGGACTCACCAATGTATATGCAAAGAAATAATTCCATAGATGGATCAGGCAACTAGTAGTCATAGAAAACTGATAAACTTATCACTAAGGGAGAATTCCAGTGGCTTCAGATATAGATCCAACTTTTTTTTTGTGCCAGGCCTGGGGCTTAAACTCAGGGCCTGGGTACTGTCCCTGAGCTTTTGTGATCAAGGATAGCTCTCTACCACTTCAGCCACAGCTTCACTTCCAGCTTAATTGGTGCTTAATTGGAGATGAAAGTCTCACAGAGTTTCCTGCCCAGTCTAGCTTTGAGCCAGTATCTTCAGATCTCAGCCTGATGAGTAGCTAGTATTATAGGTGTGAGCCATCAGTGCCTGACAAGCTTCAACTTCTTCTTTTTTAAAATTTGTTATTATAAAGGTCATGTGCAGAGGGATTACAGTTACATAAGTCAGATAATGAGTACTTTTTTTTTTTTGGTAGGTTGTGGGGCTTGTACTCTGGGTCTGGATGCTGTCCCTGAGCTCTTTAGCTCAAGGCTAGTGCTCTACCACTTGAGCCACAGCCCCACTTCTGTGGTGGTCAATTGGAAATAAGAGTCTCACTGACTTTCCTGCCTGGGCTGGTTTTAAACTGCAGTCCTCAGATCTCAGCCTCCTGAGTAGCGAGGATTCCAGGCATGAGCCACCAGCACCTGGCCATGAGTATGTTTCTTTTTGGACAGTGTCACCCCTTCCTTTGCTTTTTCCCAGATTTTCCCTCTCATTTCCACCCATGACATGTATGGTTCATTTTCATTGTAGTGTCTAGTGAATACCACTGCTGTTGTCCCTCCAAGCTCCAACTTCTTGTTGAAAACAAAGTCAAAATACTGGCCACTTACAAAGTATTAGTTAAGTACCTCTAAGAGGAACAGAAATTAAATTTGATAAACCATACACGTGACTTTCAATTTCAGTCTCTTATTCAACACTCACATTTGACAAAAGCTGCATTTATTCTACATACCCAGCTTCTCAAACATCTTTTGGATTGGGACTTCATTGGCATCCACCATAACACGTTTTTCATCTAGCATTAAGACATTCATGGAAAGCCATTTGGATGACATCCAGAGTGGGTGATCTGAAAATAGCAACAACTGCTCAAACATGTCTGGTGCCAATTTTGCTTAGAGCCAATAATTTATAGGTGAAAGATATTAAAGCTTAATTCTTTCCCTGGTGCACTTCCTTTGTGAAAAACTTCATTCATTCATTTATCAACCCTGTGTAGCCTAGGATGTTTTAGTCATTTATTTATCAATTCTTTGTCACCTAGGCTGGATGTGAACTCTCTTTTTTTTTTTTTGGGTCCAGGCGTGGGGCCTGAACTCTGGGCTTGGGCACTGTCCCTCAGCAATTCAGCTCAAGGCTAGTGCTCTACCACTTGAGCCACAGTGCCACTTCCGGCTTTTTTCTTTTTGCTTATGTGGTGCTGAAGAATCGAACCCAAGGCCTCAAGCATGCAAGGCGAGCACTCTACCACTGAGCCACCTTCCCAGCCCTCACTTCTATTTTCTATGGCAGGAAACGTTGCAAACACAAGACCCAGCCTTATTCTCATATTCACAGCCACCCCTTTACTACATTTTAGGAAAATACAGTCACTAAATTATTTCTCTCTCCCTTTCCCTCACTCTCATTATATATATATGTATTTAATTTTTTAAATTAAAAAAAATTTGTTGGTCAGGGAGCTTGAACTCTGGGCCTGGGCACTCTCCCTGAGCTCTTCAGCTCAAGGCTAGTGTTCTACCACTTGAACCACGTGTCACTTTCAGTTTTCTAATAGTTAATTGGAGATAAGAGTCTCACAGACTTTCCTGGCTTTGAACCATGATCCTCAGATCTCAGCCTCCTGAGTAGCTAGGATTACAGGTGTGAGCCACTGGCACCCAGCTAAATTCTCCATATTGCTAAAATTTGGGCAGCTCTATATAGATGAAGGATCCTTGGTCACTGAAGTATTTACTTCGTTATAGTATAAATATAAGCAGATTGCCAGGCTTCAGTGGCTCACACCTGTAATCCTAGCTACTCAAGAGACTGAGATCTGAGGAACTCGGTTCAAAGCCAGCCCAGGCAGGAAACTCCATGAGACAATCTCCAATAAACCATTCAGAAAACCAGAAGTGGCGCTGTGACTCAAGTGGTAGAGCACTCACCTTGAGCTGAAGAACTGAGGGATAGCACCCAGGCTCAGAGTTCAAGCCCCATGACCGACAAACAAACAAACAAACAAACAAATAAATATAAGCAGACATACCATCTGGGATGACCGGTATTGGTGGAGTAACTATGGTCCATCCAGCTTTCTTGAAAAGATCAATCTGTAAGACCAAAATAACCCCAAAAGGCTTAAATGTCTACTTCTTATTCTTATTCTTAGTCTCTGATAGCCTTATTTCCCCTCTTTTCTTTCTTTTTTTTTTAAAGACAGAATCTTATCATAATAGCCTAATTAACCTTGATTTCAAAATTCTTCTCCCTTAGCCTCCTAGTAACTGGGATTACAGCTGTACATGACCCTGCCCAGAATTCCTGTCATTAATAATACTTTTTGGTAAGGTATCATCTCAACTGCCCACATAGGGAATTTGTTAAATTTGTAATTTGTTAAATATTTGTATGATTTTGTTCAAATATTAGTTTAAAATGTACAGAGAAACTCCATATTAAAATTACAAAGTACAAGTAATATTAAAGCTTTTCTCTGGTTTCAAAGTTTTAAAATTCCAAACGTACTTTCCTTAAGAACACCTTTGTTAAAGAAAATGAAAATGTTTAACTAATTATATGAAAACAAAAATATGACTACATCAAATCCATCAACTTCATAGTCAATCATTTTGTGGCTGCAGAAGAAATATAAATGTTAGACATATGTTTTCAAAGAACCATATTGTCATCAGTTAGCTATAAGTCAGCCATCTCAATGTCCATACCACATAACCCACTTGTATATTAATTAAATATATTAAAATTTAGTGAATAATAAACTTGGCCACCAGATCTGGAAATAAGGGACAGAAATGAACTGTCACACCATGTAAAAGTCACACCAAGTTCACACCAAGTAAAAACTGATATTGCAAATTATATACTCTTTTTTTCCCCTTGCCAATCCTAGGAATCCTCAGATCTCAGCCTCCTGAGTAGCTAGGATTACAGGCGTGAGCCACTGGCACCCAGCAGAAATGTGTATTTCTGAGTAGACATCTTAAACATGCCATAAGTGATATAATGTCTGACCATAATGCTGTTGATTAAGCTGGGCGCTGGTGGCACATGCCTGTAATCCTAACTACTCAGGAGGCTGAGATCTGAGGATCACAGTTCAAAGCCAGCCCAGGCAGGAAAGTCCGTGAGACTCTTATCTCCAATAAACCACTAGAAAACGGGAAGCGGCACTGTGGCTCAGGTGGTAGAGTGCTTGCCTTTAGCTGAAGAGCTGAGGGATAGCGCCCAAGCCCTGAGTTCAAGCCTCACGGCCGACAAATAAAAAATAAAAAAAAATAAAAATGCTGTTGATTAATGCCAAATTTGTCACTTGGAGCCTTGGAAGTATGTAAAGTTGCTAGACTCTATTGCTTTTTCAGTGTCCTAAGAGCTCTTACCTGGTGGCAAGGTCGATCAGGGTTGGAAAGCACAAGACCAGGCCCGATGATGTTGAAGGTGGCATCAATATGCATTGGGTTGGGGTCCTTAAAGGAGACGATATGTACTCTGTAATCTGGAGCAAGATGCCTACGCATCCACTCAATGCCCAGGTAATTTGTAACCTGAAAATAAAAGGAAGACAATGTAATTTATAAAGATTTAGTTCTAGGTTTAGGAAACTAAAAATATATAGGACTGAAATATTTTACTATAGAAATAAAGGAAATAAAAATAATTTAGTGTGAAATTTCAGAGCCAGTCTTTATCAACCTGGCTTCTCTGTGCAAAAATATCTCTTCCAGCTCGAATGAAGTCAGCAGCATCAAAGCATGGCTCAAACTCAGTCGTCACAAATTTTCCCTGAGCAGCCAATTTGTGTCTGTCTTCCACAGAATGGATAGGATAATCCTAATTGGAAGAAGAATGAACACACATAATACATTAGTTTCATGAGACGTTTGTTAACAGGATATACATTAAAAAAAAAAGATTAGCTCTGTATCATCATTTCCCCAAATACCTATACAGTTCTAGACTAAAGCATGCATAGGAGAAAGGTTTTGATAAATCAAAACAACAAACAATTACCACCACCACCTCAACAAAAAAAAACTAGGCATTACAGAAATCTTCTGATACACCAGGCACTGGTGGCTCACACCTGTAATCCTAGCTGCTCAGGAGGCTGAGATCTGAAGATCACAGTTCAAAGCCAGCCCGGGCAGGAAAAGTCTGTGAGACTCTTCTCTGCAGCAAACCACTCAGAAAACTGGAAGTGGCGCTGTGGCTCAAGTGGTAGAGTACTTGTATTGAGCTGAAGAGCTGAGGGACAGTGCCCAGGCCCAGAGTTCAAGCCCCATGACCAAAAAAAAAAAAAAAAAAAAAAAAAGAAAAGAAAAGAAAAGAAATCTTCTGATACTTAGAAACAAGTGGTACAGGGTAGTAATTGACTCTGACTCTGAAAATATTTTATATCTTTTTTTTTTTTTGGTCAGTCGTGGGGCTTGAACTCTGGGCCTGGGCGCTCTCACTGTACTCTTCAGCTCAAGGCAAGCTCTCTACCGCTTGAGCCATAGCTCCACTTCCTACTCTGAAAATATTTTATGACCCATGCATACATCCATGTAACTATCTATAATACTGACAGCCAACCAGATGACGTAATTCTGTTCTTTTAGAAAAGGAATTTGGACCTAAGCCTAACTGATACCATAAATGAAATACCATGCTTCCTTGCTAAATTTGGATGTGGTAGAATTAATTCATTAATTCTGTCTTTAAACCCTTAGAAAAAAATTTTGATTTAATTTTTTTCTGCAAGTAATCAAATAGTAAATGATTTAATAAGGAACATAAAATCACCTATTTTGTCTGCAGGGGGGAATGGTTCCAGAACCCCTGACAGATCCCAAAAACCATGGGTGTTCATATAAAATGATAGAGCATTTGCATATAATCTATTCATATCTTCCTTTAAATCATCTCTAGATTACTTATACTACCTAACAATTTAAATGCATGTAAAAGATAGGCTGCTCTGTTGTTTAGGGAATAATGACAAAAAGAAAGTCTGTACGTGTTCAGTATAGACAGTATTTTTAAGATGTTTGTTTGAAGTTGGTTGAACCTACGGATGTTTGTAGATAAGGAGGGATAACTGTCTGGTTTTACTGTGAATCTGCCAGTAGGTCAGGTTCTTTTTCTAGAAGAGGACTTAAGCCTAGGGACTTTTCTGACTTCTACAAATAAAAGAGTACCCCAGGAGAACTTCTCCCTGTAATGAAATGATAACTCCTCTCTCTCTTAGGATTGTTCTAAAGAACAAAACATGATTGACAATGCAAAGAAATAGCTAAGCCCAGGATTCAGTACAAGGTAAGCAACAAATAAATGTTAGCTATAATTACTACTAACAGTTATCACAAGATCACTTACTCTTGTTTTCATTGTACCACAATCACTTTTTTTTTTTTTTTTTTTTTGTCGGTCGTAGGGCTTGAACTCTGGGCTTGGGCGCTGTCCCTCAGCTCTTCAGCTCAAGGCGAGCGCTCTACCACTTGAGCTACAGTGCCACTTCCGGTTTTCTGGTGGTTTATTGGAGATAGGAGTCTCACGGTCTCCCTGCCCGGGCTGGCTTTGAACGGCAATCCTCAGATCTCAGCCTCCTGAATAGCTAGGATTACAGGCGTGAGCCACCAGCGCCCGGCTTCACTTTTTTTTTTTAAAGTAGGTGATGCTCTCACTTTCTGGTATGTTCAATATTTAAACAGGATCAGAGAATTTCTTACTCTTGGTCGATTATTTAGAAATTATTAATAAGCTAGCCTATAATTAGAGACTTAACCTGATCATAGAGCTCATCAGCCATTGTAGGTTTAGGAGCTGTTGTCCACTTGGCGCCACGATGGAAGTAGTCTTTGATAATTGATCTGTACGCACGGTACTCAAAGAAGCGTGCACGCCATGCCATGGGAGCCTCAATAATCTCATTTCCCACAACCATCAGGATGTCTCGTGGCATCGCACTGTATAAACCTGTCAGACCAAAAGGAAAAATTCCACAACCATCTCTATACAACACATTTCCAAAATAGAACAGTATGTATAATGTGTTCTAACTCTTAGGTAAAAATAATTACTAATATGTATATATATATATATATGTAGAATAATATGTATACACAATGGAGTTTTAGCCCACCCTAAAGAAGAATGAAATTTTGTTGTTTGCAGGAAAATGGATGAAACTGGAGATCTTTGTGTTAAGTGAGCAGTTTTCTCTCAAATGTGGAATTTAAGGGGAAAAAACATAAAAGGGGGATTTATTAGAGCTATAGAAGGGGAAAAGGACATAGATATGCTGAATATGTTTGGAGACATTACACATATATGGACATATAATGAAGCCCATTACTTTATTCAATTAATACTTTCTAACAAAGTTCTGTACAAGGGTGAGGAAGACAAGCAAAAGAGGAAAAGGGGGAAAAAAGGCAAAAAACTGGCTGTTCAAAGAGATCCTCAACCACAAGCTTGCTCCATTTGTAGGTTACTTTCTTGTATAAATAAAATTCTTCAAGACTACCAATATCACAAAATAAAGGATAATTCTGTAACTATAAGTTATAGAACTAAAGCACACAACTAGCTGTGTAACAGTGTTAGTTAAAAAGAAAATGGTGGGGGCTGAGAAGGTGGCTCAGTGGTAGAGCGCTTGCCTTGCATGCATGAGGCCCTGGGTTCAATTCCTCAGCACCACATAAGCAGGAAAAAAAAGCCGGAAGTGGTGCTATGGCTCAAGTGGTAGTGTGCTAACCTTGAGCTGAAGAGCTGAGGGACAGTGCCCAGGCCCAGAGTTTAGGCCCCACGACCAGACCAAAAAAAAGAAAAAAAAAGAAAATGGTAATGTTTATATTTCTTTAAATTTCTGTTCTTAAGGGAAACTAGATGAAATTCATTGCTGTTATGTAGAGAGATTATCATGATGTTATGAAAGACTGCTTCTTTCTACCAAAGTTACAATGAAGGCTTTCTGAGAGCTTTCTCCCTACATGTTTAAGAAAGAGAAAGTCAAGTCACTTACAGATTAGCTTTCTTTCTTTTCTTTTTTTCTTTTTGTCAGTCTGGGGCTTGAACTCAGGGTCTGGGTAGTGTCTCTGAGCCTCTTTTTGCTCAAGGCTAGAGCTCTACCACTTGAGCCACAGTGCACATCTAGCTTTTTCTGAGTAATTTATTGGAGATAAGAATCTCTGCTGGGGCTAGCTTTGAACCACAATCCTTAGATCTCAGACTCTTGAGTAGCTAGGATTGCAGGAGTGTGCTACCTAGTGCTTGGCTACATTAGCTTTCTGGAAGCACTTACCTGTAGATTCAAAATCTGGAGTTTTATACTTCAGGGACCAGTCGATGGGGTCAGGTCTTCTCACTGTCACTCCTTCCATTTTTAAAATATTGCACATTTCTTCAATTTCAGCCACAGCCTTTCTCAAATGATCTTTGGGAAAAGAATTCCCCCCATACTTCTGATAAAATGGCCAGTACTTTTCATATGTGTTGGCCTAGAAGCAGAAGAAAGTCAATGAAATAATTACAGAAGAAACAGACAACTTAAGGTAAGTTCATAGCTGGTGCAACTCTTTGTATAACATAATGGAATTGAGACTAGAACCATGTTTTGTTCATTGTTGATCCCTAGCAGCACACTCTGGCTCTCTAGACAAACATTCAATATGTGCTGAAAGAAGAACTCTAAATTATCTTAATATTTTAAGGCCTTTCTGATCCTTCTGTCTCAGATCTCATGCCCAACCACTAATAGCATGTCTGTCTCCAGACAGGCTTGGAATCCTCTTGGCCATGATTCACAGACAAAACAGGACACAGGCACTCCTGTTAGAAAGTCTCAGTGGAATTCAGCATGAGAAAAAAACCCACACAATATAGAGAATAAAAATACCCTATACTAACTGGAAAAAAAAGGCTATCAATGCACCCCAGAATTCTGTCTGGAAAACAGCACCCCAAGATATTTTGTGACAAAGGAAAGTATATTGCCCCTGTTAAGATTAGAGACATAGTTTCTCTTAAAAACAAAACCTTTGCTTTTCTCAGAAACCCATTATTGACTTTCCTGTTCACTAGAGAGAGTTTGCACCTGGAAACATTCAAGTCAAGCTTTGTCCTTACTTTCCTGTCAAATTCCCTGTAGTACTCATACCACCTATACTTCTTTACTTTCCAGATTCTATATGCTATCATGTCACTTCAGGCTCTTTGGTCATAGAAGAAAATGAATTCACAGTAATTTAGTAGCTGAAGAAAAACTTAGCTTGTGGAAAATTCTCGGAAGTTATATGCCAAAAAAAAGGAGGGGGCGATTAGTAAACTAAGGTTTACAGGCTAAATCTGGCTCAGTACCTTTTTGTGACTAGTTTCATGGGAACACAGGCATGCTCATTTGTTTCCACATTGCCTTATGGCTACTTTTACATAGCAGTGGCAGAGCAGAGTTGAATATTTGCCACATAGATCCATGTTCCACAAACCTGAATCCTTGCTGACCCCTGTTCAGAATCATTAACTCATTTACTTACTTTTGAAGATCTATGGCAGACCTAGTTTCTGACCCAAAAAATATTTTATCAGTATTAAACATTCTAATATTTTAAAGGCTAGATCACTCTTTCAAAAGACAAAACAAAACAAATGAAGCACTCAAGTGTTCCAGCCCTAGCGATTTCTGCAGCAGCAACTAGAAAGGGAGGATAATAGTGACTTTATATTCCTTTTGGACACATCTTGGTAGTACTCATCCATTCACCACTTCCTCCTTCACATGCCAGGCACATCTCCTACAATCCGCTGAGGGACAAGAAGCCTTTGAAAACTGGACACTGAATTATAGCAGTCACACAGTTGTATTGTCTTACCAGGCTAGTTCCAAAGTGTCCTGTGTGACTATTTGTGTAAAGTTTGCCTTGGTATATGTTAAATAAACTTTCCTTGGAGAAAAAAAGCTATTTGAACAAGTGTGAGTTATAATTTGTCAAAGGTTGGACAAAGTCCAAATGATCAGGGCAAATTATATTTTCCAAAAGATAGTTAGAAATTGATTATACTTCCTTTATAACCTTGCTAAATGAGTTAGCAATCATTTACCAAGTATCTGCAAGATAATGAACACTTGTTGAGCATATGATGTTTTTATTAATATGTTGCAGTGATGTTATTGCATTCCTGGGAACTTTACAGTCCTCTAGAGCCTAAAATCCTCTATGTGGTTCACCAAATGAATTTTTATCTGTTTTTGGAAAGCTAATAAAAATCAATATAGAAACATTACTTATTTATCTAGCAATTACTTTGTATTTTATTAACCCTTAAGCTTAATTTTTATAGAAAGATTCTTTATAATGGGCTTTATTATTTTTTAACAGATTAAAGCAAAACCAAAAGCAAGGATGTTTTAAAAATAAAAGGCCAGTTAGCTTTTAAAAATTGTGCTTCTGCCAGGCGCTGGTGGTTCATGCCTGTAAACAAGCTACTCAAGAGATCTGAGGATGGAGGTTCAAAGCCAGCCCAGGCAGGAAAGTCCATGAGACTCTTATCTCCAATTAACCACCAGAAAACGGGAAGTGGTGCTGTGGCTCAAGTGATAGAATGCTTGCCTTGATCTGAAAAGCTGAGGGACAGCACCCAGGCCTAGAGTTCAAGCCCCATGACCAAAAAAACAAAATAAAATAAAATTGTGCTCCCATAGCCGGGTGCTGGTGGCTCACGCCTGTAATCCTAGCTACTCAGGAAGCTGAGATCTGAGGATGTGGTTCAAAGCCAGCTCAGACAGGGAAGTCCCTGTGAGACTCTTATCTCCAATAACCACTCAGAAAAAAAAACCGGAAGTGGCACTGTGGCTCAAGTAGTCTAGCACTAGCCTTGAGCATAAAAATCTGAATTTCTCTCATGCTCATATCTTCCAACAAATTGCCAGTGTTTCTACAGCCATTATACCCCAATATACTTTTTTTAAAAAATGCAAATCCCGGGGCTTGAACTCAGGGCCTGGGTGCTATCCTTGAGCTTTTGTGATCAAGGCTAGTGGTGAATATCACTTAAGCCACAACTTCATTTCTATTTTTTTGGTGGCTAATTGAAGGTAGTAGTCTTAGCCCCCTAAGTAGCTAAGATTACCTGCGTGAGCCACTGACACCTGGCTCCCCAATGTTCCTTTATAATGTAACTGACAAAATGGATCCATTAAATTTTAGCTTTTTTCTTGCAAATACTCAACATATATGCTTTTTTTTAACCTCCAAATTTAATCTTGTTAAGTACTTAGAAAGCCTCTGAATTTACCAAACTTCTCAGTTTCTCCACTTTACTGGGGCCTAGAAGTTTGTAAAATTTCTGTACAAGGTCAAATAGCTGGTAAATCTAGACTAGCTATCAGATTTTTATCAAATACCTAATTCAGTTCCCATCTCCTAACTTAAGCATGATGTACTACTTTTTTTTTTTTAAATAGTTAGTCATGGGGCCTGCACTCTGGGCCTAGGTGCTGTCCCTGAGCTCTTCAGGTCAAGTCTACCACTTGAGCCACAGCACCACTTCTGGCTTTTTCTGCTTAAGTGGTGCTGAGGAATTGAACCCAGGGCCTCCTGCATGCAAGGCAAGCACTCTACCACTGAGCCACCTTCCTAGCCCCTGATATTCTACTTTCTACAGGCCCATGAAGCTGCAAAGTCAAGTCATAAGTCAAGCGACAACTCAAAATACCATCTGAGAAATTTGATTTCTGAAGACCACATGGTATGGAAAAAAATCGATCATTTTAAAGATAAGTAACAATGATACACTGTTGCTTGAATTTTAACTTTAAAATCATTCAGAATGGCTAGGAGATGAGTTGACTTCTTTAAAAAAAAAACAACCCAAAACAAAACAAAAAAACAATGGTTTGTTCTGTAATTCTAGCTATTTGGGAGAGTGAGAATGGGAGGATTGTGGGTCAAGGCCAGACTGAGCAGAAAAGTTTGTGAGACCTCTTCTCAAGTCATAACTCAGTACAGTAGTACATGCCTGTAATCCTAGTTTTGTGGGAGGCTGAGATAGAGGAAGATTGTGGTTCCAGTCCAGACCTGAGGCAGAAAAAGCAGGAAGGCTCCATCTCAATGGGAGAAGCTGGGTGAGGTAGCACATGCTTGTCATGCTAGCTATGACATGCAGTGTAACATGAGTGGATCACCATTCGAGTGCCCATCTGGGAAGGAAACAAGACCCTATCTCAAATATCACCACTGTGGAAAAGGGCAGGAGGCATGGCTCAGCAGAATGCCCGCAGAACAAAATATGAGGTTCTGAGTTCATACCCCAGTACGGAAAAAAAAAAAAAAAAAAAGCCTTTTTAAAAGATGGGATGGGCCCAGTGCCAGTGGCTCACGCCTGTAATCATAGCTACTCAGGAGGCTGAGATCTGAGTATCTCGGTTCAAAGCCAGCCGGGGCAGGAAAGTCTGAGAGACTTATCTCCAATAAATCACTAGAAAACCTGAAGTGGCGCTGTGGCTCAAGCAGTAGAGTGCTCGTCTTGAGCTGAAGAGCACAAGGACAGCACCCAAGCCCCAGGACTTACAAAAAAAAAAAAAAAGATGGGGATGATCTGGGTACTGGTGGCTCACACCTGTAATCCTAGGTACTCAGGAGGCTGAGATCTGAGGATTGCAGTTCAAAGCCAACCTGGGCAGGAAAGTCTGTGAAACTCTTATCTCCAATAAACCACCAGAAAACTAGCAGTGGTGCTGTGGCTCAAGTGGTAGAGTGCTTGCCTTGAGCTGAAGAGCTGAGGGACAGTGTCCAGGCCCAGAGTTCAAGCCCCATGAACGACAGAAAAAAAAAAAAAGATGGGGATGGCAGTAAATTAATCTGTTCATCAAATTTCAAATATGAGACTCAAAGGTTGGTTTCAGAATAATTACTTATAAGTTTTCTATATTATCCTGTTGTCCAAGTCGTAAGAATCATTTTCTTCCAGATTTCCTTAACTATCCACACTTGGTCACTGCTCTATTCTTAGCTCTCCTTGCATTTGAACTGCCTTTCAGTTGGTTGCTTGTATCTATGTAGGCAACATATTTCTCAAAATAGATAGGAAGTTCTTTTTTTTTTTTTTTGGTGCCTGTCCTGGGGTCTTGAACTAGGCCTGGGTGCTCAATGCTAGCACTCTACCACTTATGCCACAGCTTCATTTCTGGCATTTTGGTAGTTTATTGGAGATAGGAGTCTCACAGGCTTTCCTGTCCCAAGCTGGCTTCAAATTGCAATCCTCAATCTCAGCCTTCCGAGTAGCTAGGATTACAGGCATGAGCCACCATCACCTGGTAGTTCTTTGGTTTTGAAACCTATAGAATTGTGTTACACGGTAGACAATTCTTTGAATGATGGTAATAATGCTTCTACAGAACTTATATCCTCTGCATTCAAATGAAGTGCAGATACTCATAAAGAACGTACATATATTGATAATTCATTTGTAACCTATTAACAATGGGCTGTAGGCTTTGTCTTCAATATGGAAAGGTCCCTTATGTGACATACTGTATGACTAGAAGTCCATAGGAGTCCTGGCCATTAGGATTGTATACTGGATACAGAATACTATACAGATAAAGAATACTAGAAATTCTTCTTCTTTTTAGAGGGAGATGTTAGTTGTTTTTAGGGAAGCTTTGGGAATGCTTTGGAACTAAGTAGGGCTAGGCTTAAACTATATATAAGGGGGTTCAGGAAAACAGGTGGGAGAAACACATGAGAACGAAGGCATGGAGCTTGTTAGGGTTTCTTGGCTGCTTATATGTTTGTCTGACAAAGTCTGGTGAAAATCAGGCTGGAAATTTAGTAGAGAGAACAACTTAAACAGGAATGAGAAACTACTAACCTGCCATACTTATATATCTCTAATATCAATATTAAAATGTGGGTGGGGGAATGTTCCTGGAAAAATGAAGATATAAGAGATAGCTTATGCAGAATCATGAATACAATGAGGACTTTATTCACATCTATGGAGGCCTTGGCAAAGCAGAGGGGATGATGGGATCACAGTGAGTAACATGATCAAATTTGAGTTTGAAAACAGGGAATAAACTAACCTGATGAGTCAGGTAGGATCTCACAGAATCCAAGTGGGGTTTGAAGAGGGAAGGGATATATGTAGATAATGTCAAATACCACAGAGATAGTAAGTAAAATTAACCCCTGCTAAAGTGAGGGCAGTTTTCAGAGAAGGAAGGTGGTAGAAGCCAATATGCTAGAAGGAGGACAGGACCCGCCTCTAGACACAGGTACACCCTTGCTTTACCTTCACCTCCACGGTGAATGGTGGTACACAGGCATTTTCGGCTCTGCCCACTATCACTTCCTCTAAGGGGTCCCATTCGTTGTAGGAGGAGACAGGGCAGTCTTTGGGCAGAGGGTCAGTGGCCTTGTCGTCAGCTGCACAGGAATTCTGGGAGGAAGCTGGAGCTGCCTGGGTGCTCTGGAAAGTTCGCTGCACCCATCCTGTTAAGGTTCGTCCAAGCTTTGAAGGACAATAATGAAAAGATTACTGTGTAGCTCAGTCCCATCCACGGGGGTAAGAAGAAATGGATATGGGGCAAAATGGTACAAAACAAGACAAAACAAAAAACAACCAAGACCACAGTGTAATGCAAATATTTCAAATCCTTTAAGGGTTAGAAAACCAAGATGTTAATAGTACATGGGTATAAAAGCATTATGGGTGATTTCTTTTTTACTTCCGCCTTTGTGTGCAGAATTTCTTTTATCTCTTGGGCTAATCACTAAAACTTAAAGAAAAAAAAAGCTTTGAAGGTTTTGTCCCTAGCTGCCACACTCTTCCATGAATATCGCAGCAGACTGGCTTCCAGTGACTCTTGAACTCTTCCACAGACCATGGTCTCTCCTTCCAGGTAATTGTCCCAACACTCCCAGCCACCACCAGCTGGTGGAGAGAGCCTCCTTTCCCTTTCAGAATCTACAACCACCGTCCTTTCCCCTGCAGATAACAATGTGGAAACATATTCAGGGCCTTATCTTTCAGAATAATCAGCATTAAGCCATTTGTTCCCCCTCCATCCACTTCACATTCTTTGGCACTTGGGTTCTGAGGCTGACCAACTGTCAGCTGCACCTTCTTACAGATGACCCAGTTCCTTACCTAAAACAACGATTGACCCAGGCACACATTTAAACTTAAAAACCCAAACCCCAAACCAGGGCATGTAAGATCTACAGCAGAAAGAGTTCCCCAACCACTGGTAACATTCCTACCCTCCTGCGCCCCCCCCCAAAAAAAAAAATCCTGTTAAAAGAGGTCAGGAGGAGCCAGTGGCTCACGCCTGTCACCCTAGCTACTCAGGAGGCTGAGATCTGAGGATCACGGGGTTCGAAGCCAGCCCGGGGCAGGAAAGCCCTTGAGACCCTTATCTCCAATAAACCACCCCGCAAAGCGGGACGTGGTGCTGTGCGCGCTAGAACGCTCGCCTTGAACCCGGAGAGGCTCAGGGACAGCGCCCAGGCCCTGAGTTCAAGCCCCAGGACCGACAAAAAGGAGTGGGGTGGGGGTGGGGGGTGGGCAGGAGAGTCACAGGGTGGAGACCAAAGCAGGAGGGAGGGCGACAGCTGTTCCACAACCAGTTGCTGGGGAGCCAAACCGCCGGGAGCTATTCCTGTCGGGGGGCCGGGGAGGGTGGAGGGTCAGCCGCCAAGTACCGACAGCCCGAGGGGGAAAGAGGGAGCGCCGGGCAGCGCGGGAAGTCTGGAGGAACTCACTCCACCTGGGCGGCCCCGGGCCCCAGCCACACCCCCCCGCCCCGGCCTGCTCCCCATCCATCCGCCCCGCCAGCTCCTCAACTCTTCACCCGGTGCAAATCACCGAGCCCCAGCAGCGCCTCCCCCCAGGATCCCTGGTGGTTCCCCACCTCCCGGCCCAGGGGCGGGGGGCGGGAAGCTCGGAGCCCCGGGGAGGTGCGGGGGGGGTGCGGGGGGAGCTCCAAGTTCCTGGTAGCGAGCGAAGGAAGCCTCCTGAGGCTGAGCTTCCTGGGGGGGGGGGGGGACCGGACGGGGACGCGTCCCGCATGAAGCTCTGGCTGGGTCTCCGCCAGGCCCGATCTGCGTGTGCGTGTGTGCGCGCGCGTGTGTGGCGGAGGAGATCACGCACCCGAGACCCGATGTAGTGCACCGCTTCGGCGCCGCGGCTCCCCCCGCGCAGGCACCGCACCCTCAGCATCGTCCCGGCCCGGCTGCTCCGCCAGCGGAACTGTCCCCGGTTCTCCCCGCGCTGCTGCGGCTGCTGCTGCTGCTGCTGCTGCTGCTGCTGCTGGGCCGGAGCGGAGCGCGACGCCGGGCCCCGCCCACCACTTTCCTTATGTACCCTCGGTGGGGGGTGCTGTCCCGCCCACCGGCAGGGCCCCGCCCCCCGCGCCCCCGGGGCCCATTGGCTGTCAGGAACAGGGGTTGGGACCCCAGGCCGGGTCACTGTCTCCCAGTCTCGGGCTGCCCCCTGGGGTCTCCGGGGAGGAAGATGTGACATTGGACCAAGTACCGTTCGTGCCGTCTGCTCACATCCTTCTAAATACCGATTTGGGAACCTGCATGTGCCGAGAGCGAATGGAGCCTTGGGTTGAAATCCCCACGTTGCTGTGAATCCGCCCCTGGCGGCGGATGGAACGGTCTGCAGACCAGACGGTCTCACGATTAGATTCAAGGGTTGAGACAGGAGGGGGCTAAGCCAGGCACTCGGGTCGCCTGCTCCCCAGGGGCCACGCGGGAACACTTGCCATGTCAAATGGCCTTTGGCTGTGAGCCTCTGAGGAGAAACCCAGAAAACAGAGTCAGAAATAAGGCAGTCTACAGAAATGTCTGTTTCAACGTGATTAGGGTGCTTTTGTTAGAAAAGTAATCCCTGGTACTCCAGTCTTCGTGAATTCGGATGTGTAAAAGCAAAGTTAGAGAATTCGATCTAACACTTTAGATTCTTCTTTCCCTCCCTCTTCTCTCCCTCCCTCCCCCTCCTTCTCTCTTTCTTCCCTTCTCCCTCCCTTACTCCTTCCCTCCCTCTTTCTTCCTCTTTACTTTCTTTCTCTTTTTTTCTCTCTCTTCCTTCTCTTCTTTTCTCTCCTCTCCTCTCCTCTCCTCTTCTCTTCTCTTCTTTGAGTCTGCTTCACCATTGATCCTCCTGCCTCAGCCTCAAGTTCTGGGATTGTAGACATGCAACCACCATGGAGTTTTTCATCTTTATACTTACATAAATGTGCAACTGTTCGTTTTCAGTGAGTTATATTTTAAATTCTGGTGTTTCCGACTTGTTTTCTCAGCATTCGTTAAGGGAAGGCACCAGCTGAGCAGGATAGCATGACGAAAAGAAATGACTGAGTCTTCTTGAGTTATTGCTGCCTTCTTATTTGCAAAGTGAGAAGGAGCAATTGCATTTATTGTTCCTGGCACATGGAGTTGTCCAGGGACCAAAAAGAGAAATTGCACAACGCAGAACCTGGTATGTGCTAAGAATGACATGAATCTGGGGCAATATGTCACTACTGTATAATAGGAAGGCCCCAAATGAAGGGAGCCTATAAGTCTAGGTTCATACCTTTGCTGATACAAAGATGCTGTATATTTTGGAAGAGGATCCTTTGACCTTTCTAATGAAGGTTCATATTTCTAGTGAAGGCTGTGGGAAATCTTTGAACTTTAGCAAAATTTAAAAAAAGTATCTATTTCCCAACAGCAAAATGCAGCCAGCTCGAGGGTCTGATTCTCATGGTATACTTAGGGTGGTTAGAGGCATGATCCTCAGCGAAGAAATTTTAAAGGATGGTAATTACTCAAAATACTTGACTTTGCCCTGGACCATTTTCTGTCTCAGATCTGAGGCCATCCATCTGTTACCGATTAAAGACACTATTTCAGTTTTGCAGATGAAAGAAATAGGAGTGTGTGGTAAAACATAAAGCTAGGGTATAATTAGGTTTTACACAAAGAAAAGCTCTTATTATAGGCATAGAGCCATACCCTTAATTCTTGGAATTCAGCAGGAAATGTGTGGACCTACCCAAACCAGTCCTACTGTTATGAAAGCAAATCAGAGCACCTTCCCAACCTTTTTTCCCTTCTCTTTCTCTCTTCTTCAAAAATCACACTTGATTGTGTAATAATGGGCCACCTCTGAAAACATTGGATAGCAACCCTCAGTAGTGACCTGGTCTTCAGTTGCTACCTTCTTCAGAGGTGGAATAGAGTGGGAAACCCCTCCTCATCCCCTCCATTCCCCTCCCCTATTGGCAATAAATAATACCAATAACTTTGATCGCCCCAACTAGGATTTTAGTGGTCTCGACTTAATGATTGTGCATGTTCAAATCCAACAGTAGTATACCCTTGTAGATTAATTTAAAGGCATCATTAGCATAGTGTGGTTAGTATAAGGGAGGATAAACAAAGAATAGGGAAGATTTTGCTTTTTAATTTCTCCATAATCACAGTTACTTAGAGGATATGCCCAAGTCTCTATGGTTCCAACCAAGAAATGACAAGGTATGTATCCTGAGATAAAAATCAAAACAAACAAACAAACCACTGGTGAACAAAAATTTATCACATAAGTGTTTGTTTCAGGAGCAAAATGTCCTTCTTAGGGTAACCCTGTACCCATAAAGATTGCACAGTAATGAGTCTTTGATTAACTGAATTTAAGTAGGTCAGCTACAGCTGAATGCTGAGGAGATAAAGACCAAAACATTGTACAAAACCTGAGGAATGGCTTAGACTCTGCTGAAAACTACAGAAACAAGAAAAGATATGTTACCATAGGTTTAGCTGTTTGCTCTGCATTGTAGTGAAAGAAAGGAGGGCATCAGGAAGGATATTCCAAAAGGCTTTGATCCATGGGTTCTAAAAATAAACCACATATTCACTCCACTTCTGGCTCACATTAAGACTTTTGGTAGGTGCTAACATAGTTCTACACTTTGCTGAAAAAGCTGTCTCATGTTCTTAATCTGGCATTTCACTTTCTTAACCCAACAGCCAATAGCACTGGTCAAACTAGCTAAGAGTGATGGCCAGATCTAGACAGCACCCAAAAGTCAAGAAAGCACATTGTCCAAATCCAGAAATGATAAGGAAGTTAGTCACTCACCATCATTACATTATATAATGTCAAGATGCCTTGATCATAAACTATCGTGGGTTTTGTGGGAAATATCTGCAATGTCAAAGATGGCAAGAATTTCTCCTTCATGTAGTGCTCACAGCCCAAACTCCCATCCTAGTATCTTTTCAATGGTTTTCTTCAAGCTGATTTTTTATTTTTGCTTCCTATCTAGATTTCTGTTAAATGTTATTAAATGAATAGGTTGCATGACCAACCATTAGAGAACGGTTAAGGAAGTTACAACACATACAGCATTTGACTCGAGTGAATACAACTTTCTTGTTTTGTTTTGTTTTGTTTTGTTTATGGGGGGGGGGGGGTCCATTCGTGGGGCCTGAACTCTGGGCCTGGGCGCTGTCCTCAGCTCTTCAGCTCAAGGCTAGCACTCTACCACTTAAGCCACAGTGCCACTTCCAACTTTTTTCTTTTTGCTTATGTGGTGCTGAGAAATCAAACCCAGGGCCTCAGGCATGCAAGGCAAGTACTCTACCACTGAGCCAACTTCCTAGCCCCAATGAATACAACTTTCTTAATGAATATTTCTTTTTCTTTTTTTTTTTTTGGGGTCCAGTTATGGGGCCTGAACTCTAGGCCTGGACGCTATCCCTCAGCTCTTCAGCTCAAGGCTAGCGCTCTACCACTTGAGCTACAGCTCCACTTCCGGCTTTTTGCTTATGTGGTGCTGAGGAATCAAACCCAGGGCCTCAGGCATGCAAGGCAAGCGCTCTACCACTGAGCCAACTTCCCAGCCCTTAATGAATATTTCTTAAGTGAATGGATTTGGATCTAGACTAAATAAACTACAGCATAGGAGGGGACATGTGGCTAAAAAGAAACATGCTTATAAGGAATTAAAAATAACCTGGGATAATTATTTTTGTCTGGCCTGGGGCTTGAACTAGGGCCTGGGCACTGTCCCTGAGCTTTTGTTCCCTCAAGGCTAGTACTCTACCACTATCACTTGAGCCACAGCACCACTTCTGGCTTTTTTTTTGTTTATGTGGTGCTGAGGAATTGAACCCAGGGCTTCATGCATGCTAAGTAAGCCCTCTACCACTAAGCCACATTCCCAGCCAGCACAGAATAATTCTTATGCAATTAAGAGAAAATGGACAGGATATGAAATTATACATACAGTAGTCTCAATCATGTTGCATGTGTATGCATATAAAGTCACGGAAAGAAATTCATCAAAAGGTTAATAATACTATCTATCTTTGGGTAGAAATGTAATAGGCAATCTTTACCTTCTTTTCAGTTTTCTGTATTGTGTGCACTTTTCTGTATGAGACATTCTTACATTTACAATCAAAACCTAAACGCTATCTTTTCTTTTCTAGCAATGGATCATGTGTCTGCTTAGAAAGAATCCTGTTGTCCCAAATATTTTTCCCTGCAGCTCTGCTCCAAGAAAAATGCAGACGCTGTGGGAGAAAACCTCCCACAGCCAGCTGGTTCCCCTCAAGCCCACACTGGACAGGGGAGGAGGGAAGATTAGCGTGGGAAGGCCCTATGCCTGGCTCTCTCTGTTGTGCGCTGTGCCCAGCTTGCGCAGCCTCTGCTTGCTTTCTCATTCTTGTCTATCTCACTTGTTGCTGGCAAGGATCTGGGGAAATGGAGAAGTAGCATGAGCCTGTGTTCTATACCCTGTTAATACTCCTGCTTGTCTTGGGCAACATCCTAAAAGAGAAAGCTCTCTTTCTCCACCTATGATACTTTAAAAACAATATTTAAAATATTTGGGAGAGACATCATGTACAGAATTTTAGTAACAGAAGGGTCCTCATTTTGCAGACAGGATAACTAAAGCCTAGGAAGGTTAAATTAATCATCCCAATCCATCAAGCACTGCTGATATGAATCCCTACTTTAATTCTCTTTTCAAGAATTAGATGAAAACCAGGGGCTGGTGGCTCACACCTGTAATCCTAGCAACTCAGGAGACTGAGATCTAAGGATGGTGAGTCAAAGCCAGCCTTGATAGAAAAGTCTATGAGATACTTATCTCCATTAATGAGCAAAAAACTGGAAATGGAGGCAAGTCTCATTTGGCAGACTTCTAGCTTTGAGTGAAAAAGCTAAAGGACAAATGCTCAGGCCCTGAGTTCAAGATCCAGGACTTGTGCACGCACACACACACACACACACACTCACACACACACACACACACACACACACACGGAGGAGTTAAATGAGTGCAAGTAAATGGACTTTGATCTTACACTCTTAGAATTCAAATCTGTAAACCTTTAACTGCCAAGCTTAGCAAAATGGTGCTATAGACCCCCCAAGAAGTGGAGGGAGATCACAAGTTGGCCTTTTGCTCTGGTCTTCCTTCTGAGTTTGTGGAAGCCAAAAGTAAAATAAACAAACTTGTAAAAGGCCTATCCATACTTTTAAACTTTCAAGAGTTCGTGGGGAGTTTTATTTTCTATTACAGTGTTAGGATTAGCAGAAGAGATACAAAGAGTACAAAGAGTTCTGTGTACTCATCAAACTATATCTCCCTCAATGTTACTATCTTACAGGATACTGGTACATTCTCCCAAACTAAGGAAACAGCACTGAAAATTATTATTAAGGAAACTCTAGACTTGTATTTGGCTCTTATCAATTTCCCATCAAAGTGCTTTTCTCTCTTCCAGGATTTAATCTAGGGTACCATACCACATTTTGTTGTGAGGTCTTACCTGAGCCCTTCTGTTCTCAGAGAGTATCACACCATGTTAACTTAGTAGGGAAAATATAATTTAGCCAACCTGAAAGCTGACTTTACTTTCTGTGTTTCAGGACATTGACTGTTAAGAACTACAAGTCACATACTTTATGCTTGTCCTTCAAGTTGGGTTTGTCTTATATTGACAGGATTAGACTGGTGCAATGGACTTTTTGGAAAGAACATATCACAGAGGTAAATTATCTGCTTTATCACATTATATGGGGAGGCATATGACTTCATATCACTGGTGACAGTGACCCTGATCACTTGGTTATGACAATTTTTGCCAGAGTTTCTCTGCTGCAAAGTTAGTGGGTCCCCTCCATTTCAAGTATTCCTTGGAAGTGAGTCATTAAGACCAACTTGGAGGCAGTGAACTATTTTTAAGGGAGATTTTGGTCTTCTCCCATTTATTTGAGGAAATTTTAGTTTAACAAACTAAAAGTTCAATTTGCATTATAAGGCAGCAGCTTCTGGGAGCTATGGAATATGAATTTAAAGGAGAAAAATCTCTATAAGGGTAAGAAGATGCTGAGACCCATCTCAACATATAAAGTAGATATAATTATATATATCAGTAATTCTACCAACAGTGGAAGGAGTAGGTGGGAATATAGGAACTTTCAAGTCTGAGGCTGGCACAAGCAAAAAGTACAAGATCTTACTGAAAAATAAGTCAAAAGAACTGTGGGTGTGGCTTAAATAGTAGAATGCTTGCTTGAACCCCACAACCATCAAAAACAAAACTCTTTAGAGACTACCACAACTTTCATATCAATAAGGTGTAATGATAACTAAAGAAAATTTTCTTAACCTTAAAATATATTTTTAATATGTAATCTTCCATTTTATGGCTGCCTTTCTAAGATGAATCAGATGCCTGTATGTTTGTGAACAGAATACACAATTTAATTTTTCTGGGAAAAATAAGCATAATTTCACTGAAGTTTATAACAGGGATGATGGTTTCATTAGATAATCTCTTAGGTTTATTCCAATCCAAATTTCTATGGCTTAATACCCCATAAGACAAAATTAAGAGGAGCTCAGAAGGTGGCCCAGTGGTAGAGTGCTTGCCTTGCATGCATGAGGCCCTGGGTTTGATTCCTTAGCACCACATAAGCAGAAAAAAAGCCAGAAGTGGCGTTGTGACTTAAGTGGTAGAGCACTAGCCTTGAGGTGAAGAACTGAGGGACAGAGCCTAGGTCCAGAGTTCAGGCGCCACGACTGGCAAAAAAAAAAAAAAAAAGACAAAATTAAGGAAGTGATGTCTTCTCATAGTTAAAGACTTCATATAGTTTAATGAGAGTGGGTGAAGTAGTTTTACCTTTACCTTTTCTACTTGCAGTACAGCATCTGTCACAGGGGAGCCACGGGTGTTCATTCCAAGGTCTCCTAAGTGGCATCCACAAATCACATCAGAATAAACAAGGAGCTTGTTAGGAAGTAGACTCCAATCCAAGTCTGTAAGTCTGCATTTCTTTTTTCGAGGAGGGGAAGTGTTTGGGGGGGGAAAAGCCAGAAAATCTGCTAGACAAATTCTGACACTCAAACAGTTTTGACTTCTAACCATCTCCCAAGAGATACCCTGGCTGCTAAGTAGCAAGGATCTAGGGAAGTCACATACCAAATGGGGTAGAATCCAATTGCAGTGAGCAATGCATAGCTTTTTTCCCAGGCTGTAGTATTTTGGATAGACATGCACCATTTCTTTTTTTTTTTATTTAATTTAATTTTATTTGAGAACATACTGTACAGAGGGGTTACAATTACATTGGCAGGATAATGCATACATTTCTAACCAAGCATTGCAGCCTCCTCCCATGCACCATTTCTTAAGAAAAAGTCTTAGGAAAAAAGAACTAGGTGACCAAAATAAGGATCCCATTCTTCCAAAGGAAACCAAACTGGAGAGGTACTTTTTCCTTAAGAGAGCTAACTTAAGGGCATTTCTTCCCCCCTTGACTTTGTTCCTTTGATGAAAATAAGAGGGAAGGTGGCTCAGTGGTAGAGTGCTTGCCTTACATGCATGAAGGCCTGGATTCAATTCCCCAGCACCACATAAGCAAAAAGAAAAAAGCTGGAAATGGTGCTGTGGCTCAAGTGGTAGAGCACTAGTCTTGAACTGAAGAGCTGAGGGACAGTGTTCAGGCCCAGAGTTCAGGCCCCACAACTGGATGCCTCCCCCCCAAAAAAAGAAGATACACAGATTCATTAAAAAACAAAAAAAGACTGTAAGTTACTTTGATCATCAGTTTTGTGGAGAGGTCTATTTTTTTTTTTTTCCAGTTGTGAGCTTAAACTCAGGACCTGGGCACTGTCCCTGAGCCTCTTTGTGCTCAAGGCTAGCGCTCTACCACTTGAGCCACAGTACTACTTCTGGTTTTTTTGTTTGTTTTTTAGTTTAATTTTTATTTTTTTGTGAACACACTGTACAGAGGGGTTACAATTACATGGGCAGGTTAATGCGTACATTTCTTAGCAAGCATTGCAGCCTCCTCCTTTGTTTACCCTTCACATCCTTTCCCAGCCTCCCCCCCCACTACTTCCGGTTTTTCAGTGGTTAATTGGTGGTAAAAGTCTCATGGAGACATTTCTGCCCAGGCTGGTTTCAAACCATGATCCTCAAATCTCAGCCTTACAGGGCGCCCAGCTGAGAGGGTCTATTTCTAGAACTTGAAGCTTCTTATCCTAAAATTGCTTATGAGGACAGCATCAATGCTCATTTTATAAAATTACTTCTGCTACAATTCCTGCTATTTGTTTGAGTTTCATAGTTATCATAGCAGCCAAAACCTTAGCTGCTTTCAAAGTAAGCTCATATGACATATGGAATCTACCTTTTAAAATATATAAGCTGTGTGCTTCTTGAGTGAAATGTAGTGCCTTGATAAGGGTAGCTAACTAATGAGAGGTTTCCTGGCTGCACCATGAGACTAGCTTGTCTGAGATAGCTCTAGTAGAAAACACCTCTTGGAGACAACTGCCATCTGCATGCTACTCTGGAGAGTTGAATTCTAGCCTGTTCACCGTACACTACTTAGATAATCTGGGACAAGTCACATCGCCTACACAGGCACAAACTGGTTAACCTGAAGGTTTCTTTCAGTCTTAGTTGTTTACCGTTCCATTCAGAGACCTTAGAAAGGCATTTGTATACATTTCAAACAAAGCTTCTTAAAAAAAAAAAACACCATTAATAAAGCTGATTGTGCTGCTTTGTGCTTAACTGCTCAGCAAGTAGCAACTTCAGTGTTTATCTCACACCAAGTAACTAACAGAAGAAAAACAGTTGAGATTTTGACCTCATTTCTTAAATAGATTTGCTTGTGTTGCAAGCTAGCTAGCAACTTAGTTAATATTGTGCAGAGTTGTTGCTGAATTCTCATTTTCCTTCAATAATGACTGAAATATCAACGTTTATAGCATGAATGACTCCAGTTGGTTACTCAGTATTTCTTATAACAAATAATATATTAGCATTGCTTTTAGGTTTTTTTTTTTAAAGCTTCATTATCAGAATTATAAAAGGTATATAGCAAAGCTGTTGTCTGCTGCCTGGAAATCTTTAGCTTGGCAAATGTGTACCTAAGAGGGCGGCAGGCACTATGGAAGAGTGACACATAGTCCAACACAGAGCAAAGAGTGGTCTCTGGAGCTGAATTCCCTACATTCCACGCCTGCCCCTGCAATTTACTAGTTGTATGTCAGGTGAGTTACTTGAGCCCTTGGTACTTCAATTTCTGAAGTGCAATAGAGCGATAATAGCATGTAACTCTTGGAGTTATGACGATGGTCAAGGTACTGACACATATAAAACACTAAAAACATTGTGCACTGCCTGGCAGCCATTATTACTCTTATGAGGAACTGAAATGGGGAGAGGAGGAACTAGCTAAGACAGGAAGTCACTCATATTTGGAAAGAAAAAGCTGCTTGAGAGCAACTTCAGAAATGGGAAAGAAAGAACTTTCCATATCTGGTTCTTCCACCGAACATTCACGGTGCATGATGACAGTATCATGGTACTGAAAATACTGAGTTGTTTTTATTTTTTTAAGTCAGAAAAGTGAAGGTCTTGAAGTAGCAATACGGAAAGAAGTGGGCCAAAGAACATTTTGAGAAAATGCCGAAGCATTCATAGCCACTCCTGCACATTTTTGGGTGTGGGAAGGAAACAGTGACCTTCATTACAATGGACAAATGAAGCATTCAGTACCAAGGGAAATATGAACAATGTGGTTATTTGAAAGAGCCTTCCCTATCTGCTCAATTTGAGAGGGTTCAGAACATGTGTCATCTTCTCTTTGTCTTCAGTTTTGCTGATTTGGAGCCCAGTGGATCAACTTCTTCTGGAGGGAACCCTCCCTTTTTAAGGCCAAAGGTCACAAGAACTCTTTCCCCCCCACTGCCATCCTTTTGTACAGTTTTAGTGAGATCTTAGCAATCAATGAGATATAATGAGATATTTCTGTCTTCTCTGCTTGATCCTAGTGCTATAGAAAGTCAAATTTTCCCCTTTTGGATTGGGTCTAGCAAATCACTATAGGAAATTTTGATGAAATAGATACCCATGCATCACTATAAATAAACCATCTCAGACAGTGTCATCCTTATTTGGCTGTTTCTAGCTCAGCCTACAAACCTTACAAAACTTTATTAGGTCAATTATGAGACAAATTTGAATGTTCAAAATCTACAGAAGTCTTTATGATTGACTAAAACTCTCAGCTCTAACATATCTAGGTATAAAATCCAAATCAAATTTTCTGAGATTCTCTAAAGTCAATCTCTTAAATTAAAAAAACAAAAACTTAACTAAATCTCTTGATAACTTGAGGAGGTAGAGATATTTAGTTGTTACTGTTTATGTTGTGGTTTTTAAAACCTAGTATTTTGCCTAGTGTTGGAATGGGAAGCAAAAATTATAATTATTAAAATTGAGGGGTAAACTTTCCAAATCACTTAAGGATCTCACTGGAATGATAATATAAAGTTACTTTGAATAACTGCCTAACAAGCCAGGCACGGGTGGCTTGTTACTATTCAGGAGGCTGAGATCTGAGGATTGCAGTTCAATGCCAGCCCAAGCAGGAAAGTCTGTGGGACTCTTATCTCTAAAAAACCACAAGAAAACTGGAAGTGGCGCTGTGGCTCAAGTGGTAGAGTGCTCGCCTTGAGTTGAAGAGCTCAGAGACAGTGCCCGGGCCCAGGGTTCAAGTCCCATGACAGACAAAAAAAGGGGAAAAACAAAAACTGCCTAACAATACATCAGAAGGCAACTTGATGCATAAACATGTAAAGTGCTACAAGACTAAAGGTTAAGAGAAATTTGAACAAAAGTTATAAAGGAAAGCTTCCTAGAAAAAGTTAAACTTACATTGAAGCTTTATTAACAAATGAACTGGATTAAAGGGCTTATTTGGGGAGTGTCATAAGCTCTTCCCTCTCAGCTATTGTAGTGCTCTGAATGTCATTTCTTTCTATTTTCTGGCACACAGGATGAACAAATGGAATGACACTGGAGGCTTTCCACAAAAGTCTTATTTTAACAACCTAGTCTTTCTACTATTCATTTATTAATGAACACAGAACTGGCAGAAAGAAAGAAAGAAAGAAAGAAAGAAAGAAAGAAAGAAAGAAAGAAAGAAAGAAAGAAAGAAAGAAAGAAAGAAAGAAAGAAAGAAAGAAAGAAAGAAAGAAAGAAAGAAAGGAAAGAAAGAAAGAAAGAAAGAAAGAAAGGAAAGAAAGAAAGAAAGAAAGGTATTCTTAAAGGTAAGTATGGGTAATAAGGAAATCCAGAGCTGGCAGAAAGAAAGAAAGAAAGAAAGAAAGAAAGAAAGAAAGAAAGAAAGAAAGAAAGAAAGAAAGAAAGAAAGAAAGAAAGAAAGAAAGAAAGAAAGAAAGAAAGAAAGAAAGAAAGAAAGAAAGAAAGAAAGAAAGAAAGAAAGAAAGAAAGAAAGAAAGAAAGAAAGAAAGAAAGAAAGGTATTCTTAAAGGTAAGTATGGGTAATAAGGAAATCCAGAGCAAGAATACTTATCTTAGAGTAGGGAACAGGGTCTAGGAAAGTTAGTATGAAGGTTCCTGGAGCTTGAACTCAGGGCCTGGGCACTGTCCCTGAGTTTCTTTTGCTCAAGGTTAGCACGCAATCACTTGAGCCACGGTGCCACTTCCAGATTTTTCTGTTTATGTGGTACTAAGGAATCGAACCCAGGGCTTCATGCATGCTAGGCAAGCACTCTACCACTAAGCCACATTTCCAGCTCTCAGATATAATAAATTCTTAAATGTAATATCTCAGATAAAATCCTCTAGCCAATCAAAATACAGTATTTTTCTTGGCTGGATTAACATAGTGGCCTTTTTTTTTTTTTTTTTGGTTGGTCGTCGGGCTTGAACTCTGGGCTTGGGTGCTGTCCCTATGCTCAAGGCTGATGCTCTACCTCTTGAGCCACACTTCTGGTTTTCTAGTGGTTTATTGGAGATAAGAGTCTCATGGACTTTTCTCCTTGGGCTGGCTTTGAACTGCAATCCTCAGATCTCAGCATCCTGAGTAGCTAGCATTACAGGCGTGAGCCACCAGTACCCAGCTAATTAGGAATTTTATAGTTAAAATAAGACAAAGTGTAACTTGGTTACTACTGAAATCAAGACGTAGCATTTGTTACTCATATCTTTTCAGAAAAAAATTTAAGAAAATACTTGCTTTAATGTGAGGAAAATATACAAAGTTAACAGGGTGTTTCATACACCTGGTATAAACCCTGGGAAAACCTAGTGGAAGGCACAGTTGTGAATACCTGATCTCCTAAAAATCCAATGGCCTGTAGGCTTATTGGTCCTGGACTCCCTCTAGTGGCTCATGCTTTTGGTGCTTTAATTGATGCTTTTCAATACACATCAATATCATTTGGCCATCTTAACAGCAAGGCAGTAAAAAACACCTACACAACTATTAGAATGATTTTCTTTTTCTTGATCGTGGGGCTTGAACTCTGGTCTTGGGCACTGTCCCTCAGCTCTTCAGCTCAAGGCGAGTGCTCTACTGCTTGAGCCACAGCGCTACTTCCAGTTTTCTAGTCGTTTATTGGAGATAAGAGTCTCATGGACTTTCCTGCCCAGGCTGGCTTTGAACCACAATGCTCAGATCTCAGCCTCCTGAGTAGCTAGGATTACAAGCATGAGCCACCAGCCCCAGCTTAGCATAATTTTCTTTTAAAATTTATGGTGCCTGGTGTAGGTGGCTCACACCTGTAATCCTAGCCACTCTGGAGGCTGAGATCTGAGGATTGTGGTTCAAAGCCAGCCTGGGCAGGAAAATCTGTGATACTCTATCTCCAATAAACCACTCAGAAAACTGGAAGTGGCGCTGTGGCTCAAGTGGTAGAGCACTAGCCTTGAACTGAAGAGCTGAGGGAAAGCAGCCAAGTCCAGAGTTCAAGCCCCACGACTGAAAACTATTATCTCATTGATTGTTAAGATAAATATGAATTTATATATAGTTGAAATAATAGTGTTAGTAATGGTCTGACTCAAAAAAAATCAGAATAAATTTTACTAACCGACAGGAAGATAGATATAGTTCTACTGAGAATGAATGGATAAGAATTGAAGTCTCAGAAACAGGATCCTTTGTTGATTCTGTTTGCAACCTAAGGTGAGGATTGGGCATTTTAGGGAGTGAGTGTAGTGACTATTCCTGGCTATGGGTCCTACTTTAATTTGACTATAAAACCAACCTCAGACCAACCCAAAACAACATATAGTTTCCTTCATATTATATTCTTAACATTATAACCTCTACCTCAATTTTAAAGCAATGCAGAAAACCATAACATTTTTTATCATTGATTTTTTTTTTTCCAGTTGTGGGGCTTGAACTCTGGGCCTGGGCACTGTCCCTGAGCTCTTCAGCTCAAGACTAGTGCTCTACCACTTAAGCCACAGCGCCACTTCTGGCTTTTTCTATTTATGTGATGCTGAGGAATCGAACCCAAGGCCTCATGCATGCAACGCAAGCCTCTACTACTGAACCACCTTCTCAGCCCCTATCATTGATTTCTTTATGCTTACTTCCCTATGTTGACATTGGTTATGTCCATTGGTTGTACCTTCCTCATGACTATGCTCAAAACAAGAAGTTGAGGGGCTGGGAAGGTAGCTCAGTGGTAGAGCGCTTGCTTTGCATGCCTGAGGCCCTGGGTTCGATTCCCCAGCACCACATAAGCAAAAAGAAAAAAAGCCGGAAGTGGTGCTGTGGCTCAAGTGGTAGAGCGCTAGCCTTGAGCTGAAAGCTGAGGGACAGCACCCAGGCCCAGGGTTCAGGCCCCACGACCGGGGCCCCCCCCCAAAAAAAAAAAAAACAAGAAATGGAAAAAAAAATCTTAAGTTCACCACATTGAACTTCCATTTCCTGGCCAGTTCTGTACTATTGATATACACAAATATATTAACTCTTTTACATGACAACCCTTTTTATTTAATACATTTATTGTCTTTTCCCTTTTCTAGAGCTGCAAAAGCTTCTTGTAGCTGGAATAAAAGAAACTTCATGAGCTATAGGCAATATGATACAATAACTTCACCGGTATGCTATTTATACATTTTAGGGATCAGTTTGTTAGTTTTGTCAGTCATGGAGCTTGAACTCTGGGCCTGGGTGCTGTCCTTGAGGTTTTTTTTTTTTTACTCAGGACCTAGAGCGCTACCATTTTGAGCCACAGTGCCACTACCAGTTTTCTAGTGGTTAATTGGAGATGAGTCTCATGGACTTTCCTTCCAGGGCTGGCTTTGAAGCTGTGATCCTTACATCTCAGCTTCCTGAGTAGCTAGGATTACCAGTGCGCGCCATCTTATTTCACAAAATGTTATTGAAAAAGTCTGAAGACCAGAGGGAAAGAAGCTAAAAAATAGTAAGAGAAAGAAGAAACTAAGAACATGTAATTTGCCTACTTTAGGACTTCATGCTATGTGCATTATTTTGTGGAGCCTTTTAGTTTTTTCAGTTCTACAGATGGGAAAGAACAGCAGAGATCAGATAAGTGGAGTCTAAAAACCTGTCATAGTGTCTGCCATTAACTTCAGATAGAATGAGGCCAGGAATTGGCATTGGTCTTAGGGTTTGTAATCACATAACACTTTCTCTTCACAAGATATTGCTATAATGTGGAATAATTGGCATAACAACATGGTGCCCAGCACCATGGTCACAATTCAGAATATCCATTTTGTTATCTCACAAATTTGGATTGCTGTGAAGGCTGGACAAATAAAGATAGGAGGATGTGAATAGAATTTTTTTTTTTTTGGTCCCATCATGGGGCCTGATCTCTGGGCCTGGGCGCTGTCCCTCAGCTCTTCAGCTCAAGGCTAGCGCTCTACCACTTGAGCCTCAGCACCATTTCCGGCTTTTTTCTTTTTGCTTATGTGGTGCTGAGGAATGGAACCCAGGGCCTCAGGCATGCAAGGCAAGCGCTCTACCACTGAGCCACCTTCCCAGCCCCATGAATAGAATTTTTAAAAAGAGTATATTTTCTTGCCTTTGAATATCTGTAGTTTTGCTTTGTTTTGCCAGTCCTGGGGCTTGAATTCAGGGCCTAGGCTTTGTCTCTGAGCTTTTCTGTGCTCAAGGCTAGTGCTCTACACTGGAGACACAGTGCCACTTCCAGCTTTTCCTGTGTATGTGGTACTGAGGAATTGAACCCAGGGCTTCCTGCATGCTAGGCAAGCACTCTACCACTAAGCCCCCTGTAGTTTTTTTTTTTTTTTTTTTTTTTTTAATGAGAATTAAAAGAGGAGCCCAGGAGCAGGTGGCTCCGGTAGCTTATGCCTGTAATCCTAGCTGCTCAGCCGGGTGAGATCTGAGGATGGAGGTTCAAAGCCAACCGGGGCAGAAAAGTTCCTAAGACTCTTATCTGGGACAGCATCCAGACCGAGTGCAAGCCCCAGGACTGGGGCGGAGGGCGGGGGGGAGGGGGGAGAGGGGTAGAAAGAGAGGGAGAGAGGGAGGGAGGAGGGGAGAGAGAAGGAGGGAGGGAATTTTCTGATATAAAGAGGAGTTACTTGTGAGAAGGGGCGAGGGAAGGCAGAAAGCAGGGGGACAAGTAATAGGCAGTTAGTGATCTGCCCAAATACAGTCTAGGACTTGTGCTTCTGTGCACCAAACAGCCAATAAGTATTTATTGCAAGAACAAAAGAGGTCAGTGATAAACTTTCAAAGGAGTAAATATGGGATCAGAACAATTTATAGGTGTGTTACGATTATATCAGATAGCTCAGTTTTCCTTCTCCCCCGCCCCCGCAAAGATTTTGTTTAAAAAATCTGATATTTTTATAATATTTTGCATAACTCACAAAACAGTCTGCAAAGGACTTAAATATCATCGAGCTCCTCTTCTGCTACGCTGGTGCTTTTTTGGTAGAAAGTCATGTCTGGACCTCCCCAACAGGTTGGAACCCCAGTTGTAGCAGACGGAGCACAACTGTTCCAAGTCTCCGAAGACATGAACACTATAGCACTCAAAATGCGGCTGGGAAGAGTATACAATGGCGGTGACTCCCATCGTATGTGTGACCACCAAAGGTACATACGTAATGCACTAGTAAAGTGAGCTTACGCTGCGCCCCAGACACCTGTAAACATAAATAATCAACACAAAACCTTCAGAAAGGGAAAAACTCCCGCGGAGTGAAGCAACACTCCACCAGAGGGCGGGGCTTGTCGCATCGCTTTCCTATTGGTCCTCTCGGCCTTCACTCAGCTGCTAGCAACCAATCGTCTCCGACGCACGCGCGTCATCGGCTTTTGGCGTGGAAGCGCGCTGTCCGGTTGGTGGAACGCTTGCCCGGGTTTCCCGGGGCCTGTTTCTCCCTCGTGTTATGGCACCAGACTCGGGTCCCGCACCCGAAGCGCCCCTCTTAACGCTGTTACCGGTAGATGCGAGGGACCGGGGCACCCAGCGCTGCCGCCTGGGCCCGGCCGCCCTCCGCACCTTGGGCGCACACCTGGGCTCAGCGGTGAGGATCTCGCTGCCGGATGGCGGCTCCTGCCTCTGCACGGCCTGGCCGCGACCGAACGGGGCGGAGGGCTTCGTGCAGTTCGACCCGCAGTGCGCGAGTCCCGGGGCGGCGGTGGAGACGCTGGGGTCTCGGAGGAGCCTCAGCCTCAGCAGCCTCCACCCGGTGCCCTGTCCCCGCCTCCGGCGCCTGGTCGTGTGGCCGGTGTTTGAAGAAGGGGCGGGCGCGCCGGAGACCCCGAGTCCGGCCGTGGTGCTGGAGGCCGCGCAGGAGCTGCTGAGGAACCGGCCTGTCGCCCGGGGACACGTTCTAGCCGCTCCTCCCGGCGCCCCAGGCCCCGTGGCGGCCCTGCACATCGTCGGCGGGACGCCCGATCCGCATCTGGCCGGGCTTGTCACCCCTAAAACTTGCATCGTCCTCAGCCGGGATCCTCCATCGCAAGCTGAGCGCCCACCCGAGGTGTCCCTGGGCGGCCTTTCCGAGGTGGCCGACTCGCTGCGTGAGCTGCTCTGCCTTCCACTGCGCTACCCCCGCGCCCTGGCAGCGCTGGGTCTAGCGGTACCCCGTGGGGTGCTCCTGGTGGGACCCGCCGGAGTGGGAAAGACCCAGCTGGTGCGATCGGTGGCCCGGGAGGTGGGTGCCCAGCTGCTGGCAGTGAGCACCCCCGCGCTGCAGGGCTCCCGGCCTGGGGAGACCGAGGAGAACGTGCGGCGGGTCTTCCAGCGTGCTCAGAAGCTGGCCAGCCGCGGGCCCAGCCTCCTCTTCCTGGACGAGGTGGACGCCTTGTGTCCTCGGCGAGGAGGCCCTCACCAAGCTCCCGAGAGCCGCGTGGTGGCCCAAGTGCTGACCCTGTTGGACGGCATCAGCGGGGACCGCGAGGTGGTCGTTGTGGGAGCCACCAACAGGCCAGACGCGTTAGACCCTGCGCTGCGCAGGCCCGGGAGATTCGACCTAGAGGTGATCAATCCCTCGTCCCTGGAACCTCTCATCTTCTGGCTTTAGCTAGTCCCCAAGGGCCTTTGCTAAAAAAGATTTGTGGGTCACTGAGGCTGTATTAGGGCCCTTTGTAATGATTGCATCTAAGGTCTGAGAAGCAGGGTGACTGGATGAGGTTAATTTGGTTAGGCAGGTCCTGAAAATGATTTTTGTGATCTTGGTGATGTTGATTCTTACAGCAACTAGGTATCTACCAAGTGTATTAGTTAATTTTAACATTCAGAGCCACCCTATCTTACAAACTTTGATCTTTTTTTTTTTTTTTTTGTTGGCCGTGGGCCTGGGTGCTGTCCCTGGGCCTGGGTGCTGTCCCTCAGCTCTTCAGCTCAAGGCGAGCGCTCTACCACTTGAGCTACAGCGCCACTACAAACTTTGATCTTAAATTGATCGTTGACATTTAAAAAATAGAAAGTTTAGTGATTAAGTGATACATGAGTTTTTTGTGACAAGCCAGGACCTTCATATTCTTCCTGACTACTGGATTATGGTAGGTTCTCAAAAATAACAGACTTTTTAAGTGGCATATGTGATTTTCATTGTGCAACTTTCCAGCCTCTTGGTCCACTGGAAAACTGGAATGCTCATATATTCAGAATCTAAGATATGCTTTAAAAAATGCATGTTAGCTGGGCATTGGTGGCTCAATTCTGTAATGCCTAGCTGCTCAGTAGGCTGAGATCTGAGGATTGTAGTTTGAAGCCAGCCTGGAAAGTCCATGAGACTTTTATCTCCTAGTTACCACCAAAAGGCAAGAAATGGCGCTGTGGCTCAAGTGTTAGAGCACTAGCTGCTAACCTTGACCAAAAATGCTCAGGGAGAGCAAGCACCCAGACCCCTGAGTTCAAGCCCTAGGACCAACACACATACATGCATGTGCATATGTTAGTTCCAAAACAGATCACTACCATTTTCTTACATGTGAATATAGAAAAAAATTTAAATTGTAAATCTTAATTTTCCTGTTTTTTCCTTTGCTCTAGGTTGTCATTGGGACTCCTACGCTTAAACAAAGAAAGGACATTCTGCAAGTGATCATCTCAAAGATGGCTGTCTCCAGTCACATAGATTTGGGTCTCCTAGCAGAAATGACCGTGGGCTATGTTGGGGCTGACTTGCGGGCACTCTGTAGGGAGGCAGCCATGCATGCGCTCTTTCATAGTGAGAAGGTAAGAACTGGTCTGTGACCAGCTGTTTATCTTTTTATGAATGTCACAAAGCAATCTGGAGGTTGAATGTTTACATTTTTTTTTTCCTGGAATGGTTTATAGCTTCCCTAGCTGTTTCTTTTTTTTTTTTTTTTGTCGGTCATGGGCTTGAACTCTGGGCCTGGGCGCTGTCCCTCAGCTCTTCAGCTCAAAGCGAGCGCTCTACCACTTGAGCTACAGCTCCACTTCCAGTTTTCTGGTGGTTTTTATTGGAGATAGGAGTCTCACGGTCTCTCCTGCCCGGGCTGGCTTTGAACCGCGATCCTCAGATCTCAGCCTCCTGAGTAGCTAGGATTACAGGCGTGAGCCACCAGCGCCCGGCCCTAGCTGTTTCTTAAAGTCATTTTTTATATCTCAACTACTCTAGCACCAGTACTCAGTCTCTCTTTTTAACATTTCAGATTGACTATTCTATAGGCCATTTCTCAATTTGATTTGACTGATATTTTAGAGATATGATCTTAGAAATAGTGATTTTCAACACTGTTGACTGGGAAGTCACTTGGTATATAATCTTTAATCCCTGAGTTCCTTCAGAAAGAAATCATTTCAGCAGGCTGATGATGTTCTGGCAAAAATTTCACCCTCTTGTTGAAACATCAAGATTGTCTTTTGAGGGCTGGGAAGGTGGCTCAGTGGTAGAGCACTTGCCTTGCATGCCTGAGGCCCTGGGTTCGATTCCTCAGCACCCCATAAGCAAAAGAAAAAAGCTGGAGGTGGTGCTGTGGCTCAAGTGGTAGAGCGCTAGCCTTGAGTTGAAGAGCTGAGGGACAGGGCCCAGGCCCAGAGTTCAGGCCCCACGACCAGACCCCCCCCCCAAAAAAAAAAAAAAAAAAGATTGTCTTTTGATTTTTAGCTACAAAACAATGCTATATCATCTTCAATTTTGAAAGACCTTACTTAAAGAACTTACATTGTTCCTAGCGTCCTTTTCCTTGTTTTTCATTCTGAAGATGGAGAAAAGACATGTGAACCTCTAAGTCCTTATCTTGTAGGTTTAGAACAGAGGTATGAGAATGCATGCCTTTTGAGGGAGAGAATGAAAAAAAGAGGTGGGAAAGGAGAGTCCCTCTGCTTTGAAATTCCAGGCTTGACCTACAGGGCTTCTGGCTTAGATGTGCCAGTTAGCTGCTGTCCTCCTAGAGTGGATCCTACTGCTGATGTAGAGAGCTTAACCTAGCATGGTTTCCACAGGTGACAGATGAGTTCAGAAACAAGGTGAGTGGAACAACGACAGACAAAAAAAAAAAAGGAAGAAGGGACAGAAACATCTGGGAAGACACTGACTTTTCCTTTCTCTAGCTAGGCAGCTGAGGGACAGCTTCTGTTTTTCTCTGTACCAGAACAGATGGATCTATTAAAGTTGATTAAAATTTTTCCTAAAGTCCTATTAAAGGATTAGAAGTGTGATTTTATATATCAGAGGATAAGAATTTATATGCCTGAAAGGGTTGTGGAAATCAAATGAAATAACAGTAATTTGAACTATAAATGAGATTTTCAAATGTTAGTTGCTATTGCCTAAAAATTAATTAGTAATTAATTACTCAGCATCTAATATTAAAAACCAGGAAAGATGCATAGTTATATGTTGTATAACAATGTATTATTCAACAGTAGGCCAAATGTACAAGATAAATACCATATACCTTACCTGTGCAGTTAGCTATACCATCTAAGTTTGTCTAAGTGCCATTTTGTGTGTGTGTATATGTCAGTTGTGGGGCTTGAACTTAGGGCCTAGGCACTGTCCGGAGCTCTTTTGCTCAAGGCTAGTGCTCTACCACTTTTAGCCACAGTTCTACTTCCAGTTTTTGAGAGTTAACTGGAAATAAAGAGTTTCACAGGGCGTTTGCTGCACGGACTGGCTTCGAACTGCAGTCCTCAGATCTCAGCCTCCTGAGTATATAGGATTACAGGTGTGAGCCACTCAGCTACCTGGGCTTGAACACAGGGGTCTGAGTGCTTGTTCTCCCTGAGCATTTTTGCTCAAGGTTAGCAGCTAGCTTAAGGTTAGCAGCTAGCGCTCTATTTCTGGCTTTTTGGTGGTAATTGGGAGATGAAAGTCTCATGGACTTTTCTGTCCAGGCTGGCTTCAAACATTTTTAAGGGCCCACCCCCAGATGTTGCTGTTCCTATCTACATAATACAGTAGCTATGATCATAATCCAGGCTGGCCTGGATCCTAATCATTAATTCTGGAGTATCTAGGATTATAGGCCTGAACCACCATGACCAGTCAGGAGTGTTTTATTGTTGTTTATGTGTGTGTGTGCCAGTCCTGGGATTTGTACTTAGGGCCTAAACAACGTCTCTGAACTTTCTTGATCAAGGGTAGCATTCTTATCACTTGAGCCACAGCTCTATTCTGGCTTTTTGGAAGGTTAAGATAAGAGTACCATAGACTTTCCTGTCAGTGCTGGCTTCAAACCATGATTCTCAAATCTCAGCCTCCTGAGTAGCTAGGATTATGGGTAGGAGCCACTGGCACCCAGCAGTTTTGTTTTTTTTTTTAACTAACAAAAAGAAAAGTGGTCAGGGAAAAAGAACTTCTAAGATCATTTTCCCAAAGTCTAAGATCATTTTCTAAGATCATATTTATAATACAGAGGAAAGATGATCTTTCTAAGCATAATGTAAAAATAGCTAGAAAGTATAAGATAGGCTAATGGTCATTTATGTTGGTAAAACAATACTGTAAGCAAAAAATCAAGACCAAGAAGAATGCTCTTAAGCCCCATTTCCTGAGAATGACCTGATATGTCTCAGAGGATAATCAATTTATAGTACTTTTATGCAGTAGTATATTGTGCACTTGTTGAATGACAAGTATAATATTGACATAATAAAATTTCTAAGATAAGTGAAAAAAATTAACATGACTGTATATACTAAGCTTCATTTTGCTTATCTGTTTGAAAGGCTATGTGTGTGCTTATTGTCATGAAGATACTAGAAAAGATGCACAAGAAACTGTTGGCATCCTCTGAGATGGGTGCTGGTGGGAACTGATGGGAAAATGTTCAGTTTTTTTTGCTTTCACTATGTGTTTATACACATAGCCTTAGCTATGTGTATAAATTTTTTTATGATGATAACCAAATGGATTTATAAGGATTTCAATTTAAAAAGGAATTGTGCTTCAGTACTACAAAAAAAAAAAGCCTACCTAATTTTTTGTTTGATTGTGTTTTGGGGGACGTATTTCTTCAGAGCCAAGACCATCTTACGATTGATGAAACAGATTTTCTTGAAGCTTTTAAAATGATTCAGCCTTCTTCATATCGAAGTGTCATTGGACTAACAGACATAAAGCCTGTTACCTGGGAGCAGATTGGTGGCCTTGAAGATGTGAAATTGAAGTTAAAACAGGTAATAGTTAATTTTCTTAAACCAGTGAAAATGTTACCGATTAATCGGTACAGTTATGTAAAATGAAAATATACCACATGGAAACTGTTCTTGCTGTGGTCAGTAATGTGATCCTTACATCTAAATTCAGTTTTCAGGCTATATTTAATTGGGAAATTATGTTTCATGATTTCTTCCCATCTTAACACTCTCTTTGTTTCTGTTTGAGAGGTTACATATCATTATTTGTGAGCCAGTGCCTTGGAGTTACATTGCTTAGAGACCAGTCGTAGTTCTGCCACTTGGCTAACAATAAGAGCTGGGCAAGTTAACTACTGCTAAGCTTTAATTTCTGCATCTAAAATTGTGACAGTAGAACCATTTACCTAAGAAATATTCAAGATTCATGCACTATTTTTTTTTTTTTTTTTTTGTCGGTCGTGGGGCTTGAACTCTGGGCCTGGGCGCTGTCCCTCAGCTCTTCAGCTCAAGGAGAGCGCTCTACCACTTGAGCTACAGCGCCACTTCCGGTTTTCTGGTGGTTTATTGGAGATAGGAGTCTCACGGTCTCTCCTGCCCAGGCTGGCTTTGAACCGCGATCCTCAGATCTCAGCCTCCTGAGTAGCTAGGATTACAGATTACAGGCGTGAGCCACCAGCGCCCAGCTGATTCATGCACTATTAAGTTAACATCTATGAGTGTCTCCTTTGCAAAGTGCTGAGGTTTTAGAGATTAACTTTGCATTCTAGGAAGAACAGAACAGCAGAGTCAAATGGAACAGCAAATTGATAAGTGCATTAAAAGCAAAAGGTGGAAATACACTGAAAGTGAAACGTAGATATAGCACAATAACCAGGAACAGAGATTTCACTTTGACTGGGGTGGTGAGGGAAGACCTCTCCAAGGAAGTGACATTTGGGTTGAGATGCACAGTGAAGAATGGCCCCAACGATGCTGGGGGAATGTTCAGGAACAGAAAGTATAGCAAGTAGCCGGGCGCCAGTGGCTCACGCCTGTAATCCTAGCTACTCAGGAGGCTGTGATATGAGGATCATGGTTCAAAGCCAGCCTGGGCAGCAAAGTCTGTGTGACTCTTATCCCCAATAAACCACTAGAAAACCGGAAGTGGTGCTGTGGCTCAGAGGTAGAGCGCTCGCCTTGAAGAGCTGAGGGATAGTGCCAAGTCCAGAATTCAAGCCCCATGACAGACAAAAAAAAAAAAAAAAAGTATAGCTAGTAATGAGATGGAACCATCCCAGGTATTTGGATGCTGGATTATGGAAAGCCTTGGGAGTAAGGAGTTTGACTTTATTCTAGTCCTGATAGCAAGTCTTTGGAGGATTTAACCAGAAAGTGGTTCACCCTACCTTAAGTTCTAAAATCTCTGGCTGCTAGGTAAAGATTGGATTGCATTTCAGCTCATCCTGAGAATGGTCAAATGAACAAAAGAGTCTACAGATTCATTTGGCATGTTATTGTTAACACTGAAACAAGTCTTCTATCACTTTCTGTCTGTCTATAGAGTGTCGAGTGGCCGCTGAAATTCCCTCAGGAATTTGTTAGGATGGGCCTGACACCGCCAAAGGGCATTCTCCTCTATGGTCCTCCTGGATGTGCTAAAACCACCTTGGTGAGGGCCTTGGCCACAAGCTGCCATTGCTCTTTTGTTTCCGTGAGTGGAGCTGATCTCTTTTCACCCTTTGTTGGAGAATCAGAAAGAGTTTTGTCTCAGGTTCGTGTATTTTCCCAAATATTTAAGTTTACCTTTATTTTGATAAACTTCTATTTATAAATATTTTACTAGTTTTTTCTAATTATAAAAATGGCTCAGGTTTGCTTATAAAAAATTTAGAAAATGTAGAAAAGTTTGAGATACTTCATAATCCCTCTACCTGTTAATCCCTCTACCTGTTAATCCCTCTACCTGTTTTGGTGAACTCACTTACTTTCTCCTTCCTCTGGCCTTCCCTCTCTCCCTTTCTTCCTTTTTAAAAATAAAGCTGTCCCTGAGCATTTTTTGCTCAAGGCTAGCACTCTACCACTTGAGGCACAGCTTCACTTCCAGCTTTTTGGTAGTTAATTTGGAGATACGAGTCTTACAGACTTTCCTGCCTGGGCTAGTTTCAAATTACACTTCTCAGATCCCGACTTCCTGAATAGCTAGGCTCAAGCCACTGGTACTCAGCCCTGCTTTTTTTTTTTTTTTTTTTTAATTTAACATGAATGCTCTTAAATTTCATGTTAAATATTCTTTTAAAGTATTTTTTTTTACTTCTACATATCTTTATTCCTTGTTTTACATACTCATTCACCAATTCTTAGGCAATTAGAATCTTTCTCTGTTTTAAAAATTATAAATAATGGGCTGGGAAGGTGGCTCAGTGGTAGAGCACTTGCCTTGCATGCCTGAGGCTCTGGGTTCGATTCCTCAGCACCACATAAGCAAAAAGAAAAAAGCCGGAAGTGGTGCTGTGGCTCAAGTGGTAGAGTGCTAGCGTTGAGCTGAAGAGCTGAGGGACAGTACTCAGGCCCAGAGTTCAGGCCCCACAACCGGACCCCCCAAAAAAATTATAAATAATTATATAGACAACATTGATTCACATGAATAATAATTAACAGTAGCTTATAATATTGTTTTTTTTCTTTTTCTAACAAAAGGTGTTTCGACAAGCAAGAGCAAATACTCCAGCCATTGTGTTTTTGGATGAGATTGACTCCATTTTGGGGTCTCGCTCAGTCAGCAATTCAGAATGTGATGTTCAAGAGCGAGTGCTTTCTGTTCTTCTGAATGAATTAGATGGAGTTGGAATTAAGACAATAGAGAGAAGAGGAAGTAAATCAAATCAGCAGGGTAAATACCAGGAACTGGAAACAGTGAAGAGGTATTTACAGCCAGATACACCAGAAATTCAGGCCAGCATTACATAGGATCCCTATATACCTTTCCTTTCCTGTGCTGATTTCATCTTACACAGTGATTTATAGTATTTCAATGTAATTTCAATATAATTCTGTTGAGATTTTTATAGGGCCAGGAAAGGTAAAGTCAGATTATATAATAATCTTAGATCTGTGTAAATATGGGTTTTATTTTTCTTAGGATTAGGAATATAATTTTACTGCTAATGGAGAAGAACATTTATTCTTTTTTTTTTTTTTTTTGGTTGGTCGTGGGGCTTGAACTCTGGGCCTGGGCACTGTCCCTAAGCTCTTCAGCTCAAGGCTAGCGCTCTACCACTTGAGCCACACACTACTTTGGTTTTCTGTTGGTTTATTGGAGTTAAGAGTCTCACAGACTTTCTTGCCTGCTCTGGCTTTGAACTGCTATCTTCAGATCTCAGCCTCCTAAGTAGCTAGGATTATAGGTTGGTCGTGGGGCTTGAACTCTGGGCCTGGGCGCTGTCCCTCAGCTCTTCAGCTCAAGGCTAGCACTCTACCACTGGAGCCACAGCACCACTTCCGGCTTTTTTCTTTTTGCTTATGTGGTGCTGAGGAATTGAACCCAGGGCCTCATGCATGCAAGGCAAGTGCTCTACCATTGAGCCACCTTCCCAGCCCATCCGTGAGACTCTTATCTCCAGTTAACCACCAAAAAACTGGAAGTGGCACTGTAGCTCCACTGGAAGAGCTCAGGGACAGTGCCTAGGCCCAGAGTTCAAACCCCACAACTGACCCCCCCCCAAAAAAAAGTTGTTTCATGGAAAAAGAGTTTGAAAGCTTGGTAGGAACAGAGGCACTAGAATTAAAAGGGAGCAATGAAATGAGGTTATCCAATCAAATCTTTTTATACTACAGAAATTTCTTATATAGTAACTGGCAGGTGTTTGCCCAGATTTGTGTGTCAAAATACTAACAAATGTAGGGAGCTCCCTACTTCGAAGTACTACAATTCTGAAAGCTGTTTTGAGTAGTCAGTTCAGGAAATGATGTTGATTGCTCACTGTACATCAGACATTATCTGCTTTTGAATGTGTCTGCTCTTCAGCCAGGGTTTGCTTAAAAATCACAGCTTGCCACATGCCAGTCATGCATGGTCTTCTGTCTTTTTAAATGGCTCATTTTAGTTGTAATCATTAAAGATTCAGGTGCTTTTGGGTTTCCAGCTAGGTGTTGTTTGCTGTGCTACATAGCTTTTTATCAGTTCTCACAGGGAGATATGTTTCTCAGGACTAGCCACTCCTTTCACATACATAAAATAGCTCTTTGATTACTGATTTGTTTCAGTGGTTCCTTGATATCAAGTAGGTGATCTAGATAGGAGAGTTTATAGCATTCTGATATCAAAAAAAGTAATTCCTTACTTAATATCAATGGACCTGCTAATGTGTGACTTCAAGAATATGTTAATAAGAACAGTGTATTTATATTGCTTTGTGTTATATTTTCCCTCAGATTTTCAAGAAGTTTTTAATTGTAATGTCATGATTGTTGCGGCAACAAATCGGCCTGATGTGTTAGATGATGCCTTATTAAGACCTGGAAGATTAGATAAGATTATCTATATTCCCCCTCCAGACCAAAAGGTAATCATTGTATCCACTCCCTGAGCTTTCTCAGTGCATCAGTCTGTGCTCCAAGGAGCTCCACAGACTCACACTACTTACCCGATGCCTTATTAAGACCTGGAAGATTAGATAAGATTATCTATATTCCCCCTCCAGACCAAAAGGTAATCATTGTATCCACTCCCTGAGCTTTCTCAGTGCATCAGTCTGTGCTCCAAGGAGCTCCACAGACTCACACTACTTACCCGGGGCCCCTCAGAGGATCATAATCTTGATCTGCCCTTTCAGAGAAATATAAGCCTGAAAGAAAGGTAGTTAGTTGATTTCAGTGTGTGGCAGACAGATTTAGTGCTGAGTCAATTCTACATTACTTTGTATTAACTCTATGTTAATCCTAAAGTGGTAAAAGGGACTTAAAAGGGCTTTGAAGATGATCTTGGTTTTCACCCTCATATTAAGAGACGAGATCTGAGCGTGTCAAGATTCTGCAGTGTATCCAGAGAGTAAATCCTTTTTTCTCAGCGTCCAGAGCAGCTGACAGGTCTAGGGAAAGTCTTAGAGAAAACTTTTTTCTTTCTTTGGGCGTTTCCAAGGCCTTAATCAAGTTTTTAATAGATTAAAGATAAATTAATTTATACTTTTTGTGGCTGATAATATATATAATATAATATATTTTACCTTTTTTTTTTTTTTTTTTTTGGTGGTACTGAGGTTGGAACTCAGAGCCTTAGGCTTGTTTGGCCATACTGTACAACGTGAGCCACTCCTCCAGCCCCTGTGTTTGCTTCTTAAACTGTTGACACATCACTGCTTTTATCCAAAAGAGAGGTTTGTCTTACAGAGATATGTCTACAGTTGAATAGTTTAAAACAAATGTTTTTCATGATGCTATTATTTTTACCATTACCATGTAGGCTATTGATGAATTAATCTTTCTGATCCTTTTTAACAACAGTGATTTTTTAAAAAATTATTTATGGAGCTGGGAAGTTAGCTCAGTGGTCGAGTGCTTGCCTTGCATTCATGAGGCATTGGGTTCGATTCCTTAGCACCACATAAGCAGGAAAAGACAGAAGCGGCACTGTGGCTCAAGTGGTAGAGCGCTAGCCTTGGGCTGAAGAGCTGAGAGACAGAGCCCAGGCCCAGAATTCAGGCCCACGAGCAACAAAAAATAAATAAATAAATAAATAATTTTGTATATTTATTTATGGCAGTACTGGGGATTGAATTTAGGTCCTTGTGGTTACTAGGCAGGTACTTTATCACTTGAGCCATGCTTCAAGCTTCCACAAAAGTGGTTCTTTAATTGTTTGAATCTCAGATATATTTGTACTGTCTAAATTGTTTAACATATGATTGTACCTAACATAAATGTTATAAAATATATTATTTTTATTTTTATTCTAGAGTAGGCTTTCTATCTTAAAAATCTGTACAAAAACCATGCCACTCGGGCCTGATATTTCCTTAGAAAACCTGGCAGCAGAGACCTGTTTCTTCTCGGGAGCTGATCTTAGAAACCTCTGCAGAGAAGTAAGTTAATTAGTGAAGCAATCTATGGTTCAAAACATGTGTTCATATATTTAACTATTCATTCACACACAAGTATTTACAAAGGCTGCATGTGTCAAATGCAGTTTATTATGAAACAAGCATCAGGCCATTTCCCTTACATAGGCCAATCTAACTGTCCATTGATAATTAAAAATATCCAGCCAAGGAAGTTTAGGGCAATGAAAGAAAGAGGAATATCAGTTCAGACTGGGCTCAGAGAATGCTTTGAGGGAGGATATTTAAGCTAAAACCAGGAAGTTAGCCACCTGAGGGAGACAAGGGGACAGTTTAAATAAGAGAATAAAATACAGAGGATTGGTGTAAACATAAAACCTCACATCGTGGCAAGAAACAAGTAAACAGAAGGTCCTTGTAAGCTACTTGGAGATATTTAAGTTTTACTTTGAGATCAGAAGAAACATATGGCTTCTCGTTTTGTAAACTCTTATTAAATATAGAGTTCAGAAAAGTGCACAGATTTAGGGTGAGGTTTATTACCATCTGCAAAAGAAGACACCCTCTCCTTTCTTCACTCTCCACACTGGAGACTAGTTTTGCCAGTTTTTGAACTGTATATATAAATGGGACTATACAGTGTATAGTAGTTTTGTATGTTTCTTTAAACTTAAGATTGAAGTTAATTGTGGCTTTAGGTGCAATTGGAGTTTATTTTCATCGCTTTATAATATTGTAGTATCTGAGTATTTTACATTCATTTATCTCGTCCTAACCTTTGGAACATTTGTTTTCTACTCTTTCAGTACTAAGAATTATGCTGCTCTGAATAGTTTTGTATATGCCTACTCATGTATGTGTGTGGTTTTACATGTTTCGTACAAATATGTAACTACCAGGAGGGTTTCTGGGTGAGAGAGTGTGTGTTTGACCTTTTCCTTTACGATCAATGCTGTCTAATTTCATTTTCTTAAGATCAAGATTTCTCTCGTTAAAAATATACATGGACTGATAATGTAGCTTGCTTTTTCCCCCATATAAGGGTATATTTCTAATATGAGAAAAATTACAATCTACTGAGTAGAATTTTAATTACTGACATTTAGCTTTTTTTATTTTTTTTGGTCAGTTGTGAGGCTTGAACTTTGGGCTTGGGTACTGTCCTTGTGCTCTTCAGCTCAAGGCGAGTGCTCTTCAGCTCAAGGCGAGTGCTCTATGGCTTGAGCCACAGCGCTACTTCTGGCTTTTTTCTTTTTTTGGGGGGAGGGGGGTAGGTCTGGTTGTGGGGCCTGAACTCTGGGCCTGGGCACTGTCCCTCAGCTCTTCAGCTCAAGGCTAGCGCTCTACCACTTGAGCCACAGCGCCACTTCCGGCTTTTATCTTTTTGCTTATGTGGTGCTGAGGAATCAAACCCAGGGCCTCATGCATACAAGGCAAATGCTCTACCACTGAGCCACCTTCTCAGCCCCTACTTCCGGTTTTCTAGTGGTTTATTGGAGATAAGAGTCTCACGGACTTTCCTGCCCGGGCTGGCTTTGAACGTGATTCTCAGATCTCAGCTCCTGAGTAGCTAGGATTACAGGCATGAGCCACCAGAGCCTGGCGCTTAATGGGTTTTTAATTTTTTTTTTGTTTTTTTTTTGTTTTGGGTCGGTCATGGGGCTTGAACTCTGGGCCTGGACGCTGTCCCTCAGCTTTTCAGGTCAAGGCTAGCACTCTACCACTGGAGCTACAGTGCCACTTCTGGTTTTTCTAAGTGGTTTATTGGAGATAGGAGTCTCATGGACTTTGCTGCTTGGGCTGGCTTTAAACTGTGATCCTCAGATCTTAGCCTCCTGAGTAGCTAGGATTATAGGCGTGAGCCACCAGTGCCCAGCTAGCTCAATGTTTTTAAGGACATGAGTATTGGAATTTTATGATGTGAGACTGAGGTTTTGCATTCAGAAAGTATTCTCATTTTTTTCTTGAATCTAGAAATGGAGTAAATTCATGCTTTCCTATCGTGTGTCTCTCACAGGCAGCCTTGCTGGCTCTGCAAGAAAATGGACTGGAAGCAACCACAGTGAAGCAAGAACACTTTCTAAAGTCGTTCAAGTCTGTCAAACCGTCCTTGAGTCAGGAGGACTTGACTTTATATGAAAACTTATTTAAGAAAGAAGGATTTTCTAACTTGGATGACAGTTAAAATTATATCTTATTTGCTTCTTCAAATTTAACATGTAAACTTACTATCATTTGCAACTTTTAGAGTTCATATGTAAACTCTCTGTAAATAAAAAAAAGGAAAGAAACTTCTACCTGAGGAGCTGAGGCTCATCTTACTTGTCAAGGATATATTAAAATACTGGGATTGGGGCTGGGAAGGTGGCTCAGTGGTAGAGCACTTGCCTTGCATCCCTGAGGCCCTGGGTTCGATTCCTCATCACCACATAAGCAAAAAGAAAAAAGCCAGAAGTGGCGCTGTGGCTCAAGTGGTAGAGCGCTAGCCTTGAGCTGAAGAGCTGACGGACAGCGCCCAGGCCCAGAGTTCAGGCCCCACGACTGGACCCCTCCCCCCAAAAATTATAATAAAATACTGGGATTTAGGAAGAAAGTGTGTATGCTATGTATGCATGTAGTGTGTGTGAGTGGGTGGGTGTGTTAGTACTGGGTCTTGAACTGAACTCAGGTCATCATGTTCTTGCTTACCTTTTTGCTCATGGCTGACATTTTACCACCTGAACCACACCTCTAGTGCAGCTTTTTTGCTGGTTAATTGAAGGTTGTATCTCATAGACTTTTTGGTCGGCTTTAATTCTCTGTCCTTAGATCACAGCCTCCTCAGTAGCTAGAATTACAGACATGAGCCACTAGGGTCCTGCTATTTGTGTTGTTTTGTAAGGGTAACTACTTTTAATAGATTGATTTTGTTTGTAATTATAAAATAATTTCACACTTAGAGAAAAGTTGCTGGTATCAGCTCAAAAATAGATAGTTCTGGGCCGGGCTCACACCTGTAATCCTAGCTACTCAGGAGGTTGAGATCTGGGGATTGAGGTTCAAAGCCAGCCTGGGCAGGAAAGTCCGTGAGACTCTTATCTCCAATAAACCACCAGAAAACCAGAAGTGGCACTATGGCTCAAGTGGTAGAGTGCTTGCCTTGAACTGAAGACGGAGCTCAGGGTCAGCATCCAAGCCCAGAGTTCAAGCCTCATGACAGACAAGAAATCAAAAACAAACATAGTTCAGTCTTTTCTTGAGCTTAAAGTTGAGTATTGACTAAGTATTGACCACTTGTTTTATGGACAATTGACTTCTGGATTTGTGTTTGTCCATGGTTTTGTCATGATAGGTTTAGGTTATGTCCAGCAGTGGAACACTCCTGAGTGGTCTGTGTCCTCAATATCACAGCCAGAGGTAAGTGTTACCTATACATTATTGATGATGTTAATTTTGATCACTTGTTTATGGTACTGTCTGGTTTGCCTATACAATCCTTTTGTAATTATAAATAATGCCTTTTTTTGGGTCAGTTGTGGGTCTTGAACTCTAGGCCTGGGTGCTGTCCCTCAACTCTTCAGCTCAAGGCTAGTGCTCTAACACTTGAGCCACAGCACCAATTCTAGTTTTCTGGTGGTTAATTTTAGATAAGAGTCTCACGGACTTTCCTGCCTGGGCTAGCTTTGAACCGTGATCCTCAGATCTCAGCCTCCTGAGTAGCTAAGATTATAGGCGTGAGCCACCAGTGCCTGGCTTAATTATAAATAATTTCTAAGTACATTATTATTTTCCCTATTATCGAATAATTAAGAATACTAGAAAATGGAGGGAAATGTGAAGAAAAACCTTTGGAATTTAATTTTTCAGTTCTTTTTGTATATGTAGGTGATTTTTTTTTAACCCAAAGGGAATAATACCAGGTAACTTATACTTGTTTTTCTCACCAAACAATGTCTTGTTGAGCCATTCTTCACTTGAAAGGTATTGGGATGTACAGTGAACAAGACAGACATGACACTGACAGGCCAACTGGGAACACAGATCGGACAAAATTATTCAATGAATTAATGATAATGGTGAGATAATTAATGATTAATGATAATGGTGCTTGGGACGAACAGAGTATGACCACAGTGCTAGGAGTACGTGAAATCATACATGTCTAGCAGTTGTCGGAAAGTTTTCTGACCGGAAACCTGGATGTTGGGAATAATTAAGGGAAAGACTTGAAAAATTTGTACATATAGAATTAAGTCAGAATTTTGTTATTTAGTTAATTGACCATTTGAGTAACAGGAAAGCCTTAATGATTTACCAGCTTTCTGATTATCCATGTTCCTTATTGGTTATTGGTCTGATATTATTAGGCAGCCATTAAACTTTGCTGTACTAGACCAGATTGAACTTTGTCTGAACACCTTGACTCAGACATCTAACTGTGGGCCTTTCCTTGAAAAAGTTTGTAAGTGGTCAAGTTGGAAATTTATTATTCACGTTTGTTCAAAGCTGAGTTCATTTGAAAATGCCTTTTTATACCAGCACAACTATGTTTATTGCAGCATTATTTACCATAGCTAAGATATGGAACCAACCCAGATGCCCCTCTTAAATGGATCAAGAAAATGTGGTATATATATACAATGGAATTCTCTGCCTCCATCAGAAAGAATGACATTGCCCCATTTGTTAGGAAATGGAAAGACCTGGAACAAATTATATTAAGTGAAGTAAGCCAGGCCCAAAGAAACATAGGTCCCATGGTTTCCTTTATTTGCAATAACTAGCATATGTCTGAGACAAGCAGAAAAGGTCAGATAAATTGATGTTAGTTGAAATGAACCCCAAGGTAAGTATTCAAATGTTTTTTACTTTCATGTGATTGTTTCTAACATATTTATAAGATGATATCTTTGTTGCTTTGTATGTCCCTCCTCCACAGTATAACCCCTGCTTTCACTGTATTTGATGTTGGTACAATTCGTGGAGGGGAAGGGAAAAAACAAATCGTTTAAATAGGGAAACAGGTGGACCCATTGCAACAATGAGCTGTACAAATTGTTATGTCAGAAACGAACTTTACAACTTTGGGGGTGGGGGGAGATGGGAAGGGATGGGAAGGGGAACAAAGAAGGAGGCAACAATGCTTGATAAGAAAGGTACTCATTATCTTGCCCATGTAATTGTAACCCCTCTGGTATTTTTACAATAAAAATTTTAAAATAAAAATGTCATTTTAAATTGTAATATTACAATGAAAACAGTGTAGTATACTTTATAATTATGTAGTATAAACTCATCATTATATTAATTTTAATTGTAATCTCTCTTAATAGAATTTTAGAATCTACCTGAAGACAAAGACCATTTTTCTCCTCACTGAAATGCCCAATAAATAGCAAAAGCCAATCAAGAATTTTTGGATTCAGTTGTAATCAGATTTGAGGACAGCTCTAGATAACTTCCCAAAATAATACTCTTTTCCTTTTTGAGAATTTTTTATTGTTACTATAAAGGTCATGTACAAAGGGGTTACAGTTACATAGGTAAAGAGTAGATTTCTTTTTGAACAGTGTCACCCCTCCCTCTCCCAGTTTTTCCTTCTTATCTCCACCCACAAGTAGAATAGTACATTTTCATCGTAGTGTCTAATGAGTACCATTGTTGCATTTGTTAACCCTTTACTCCTCCATTTCTACGTCCCCCTTTACACACCCAAAGATAGACAAATGAACAAATAAGTAGAAAAAACAAAAACAGCAACAAATAAAAAACCTCTTGTTTCCATTTCTTGGAGTTCATTTCAATGAATATTATTTTGTATGATCAGATGCATAGTCATTGCACCTTTGTATGCCTCTCCTAAGAGTATCTTCCTTTGTTCTCACTGTGTGAATGCCTAAAATCCTGTATAATTTATCATGTCCTAGTGTATTTTAGATCTAAGTTCCACATATGAGAGAAAACATGGCGTTTGTGAATCTGAGCTTGGCTTAACCTCACTTAACATGATTTGGCCAAACTAATTCTAATCCTTGAGCTATGAGAAAAAAATTAACACTTAATCTTTTCAGGGCTGGGGCCTGACTTCAGGACCTGGGCGCTCTCCCTGAGCTTTTTTGTCTAAGGCTAGCCCTCTGCCACTTGAGTCACAGCTCTACTTCCGGCTTTTGGGTGGTTTGTTAGAGATAGGAATCTCATAGACTTTTCCTGCCTGATCTAGCTTCAGATCCCCACCCTCATGTCTTAACCTTCTAAGTAGCTACGATCATAGATGTGAGCCATTGATGCCTGGCAACATTGCATCTTTGAAAGCAACTTAGGATAAACTGAGCAGTGTGCCACTCTTGCTATATACTGCTCAAACTGCTCTTTGTGCCACATCAACAGTCAGCCTTATATAGAACACCCCCAGTACAGTCTACCTTAGTATGTAGAACAGAGCCCTCCCCCAAGGTTACTCCAATTTTTTACATGCATCTTAGCATGGGATAGTGGCAGCAACTCTTGCCTTGTTATCCTGCCCACCCACTGTGTCATGCTAACCTGTCTTACAGATTTAGGAAAACATCTGGAGAAAATACAAGTACATGTGAGAGACTGAGAATGGAAGGTCAGTACCCACAAGTCGCAAGGACCAGACGGATGTGGGGAGTCATGGTTCACACACACATACCTGCCAGGATCATTATATTTTCACCATCCACCTTATAACTCCATAGAAGCAGATTTAAATGAGAGCGTTGTTAGAACAGCTGCTGAGGGATTTAAATAAAGGCATCCTGCATGGAAGCCACATTAGTGAGACTGGAGTATGTATCCCATGATAGCTTTTATATCGGATCCAGAGATGGGAGTACTACCTAGGGAAACCCTGTTCTTCAGAGCTCCTTAGGAACAAGCACTCAGAGTCAAATGTGGAAACCCCAGGATAAACAAAAAGTGTGAAACCTTTCGGTGAACTTACCTGTGTCACATTGTTGGGGTCTTGGCAGAGTTGTCCACAGAATGTCACCAAAGAATTGATCACCTGTCTTTGGAACCAACCCATGCCTTGAATTAGAGCTACTTAATGGGCATATTTTGTAAACACTTAGAAGTAAGGGACTTGAACTCAGGGCCTGGGCTCTATCCCTTAGCTTTTTTTGCTTGTTTTGGAGGATTGGCGGTTCATTGGAGATTAGAGTCTCAGAGACTTTCCTACCCCAGCTGGCTTGAACTCAGATCTCATCCTCCAGAGTAGCTAGGATTATAAGTGTAAGCTAACCAGCTCCAGGCAACATTTTGGAGTTTTTTTGTTTGTTTTTTTTTAATGTGACCACGTAAATTCTAATTTACCCTTCTGCACTTGGGATCTTCACAGGAGACTCAAACTCATGGTGAGAACAAACTTTGGTATACTTGTTCCTCATCGCTTCATCTTTTCCATGCTTCTCCCAGTTTTTCCTGCCCATCTCCACCCACACATTGTATAGTTCATTTCTACCTAGTGTCTAGTGAGTTCCACTGCTGTATTTGTTACTTTGCTCTGTGTGTGTGTGTGTGTGTGTGTGTGTGTGTGTGTGTGTGTGTTTGCCAGTCCTGGGGCTTGAACTCAGGGCCTGGGCACTGTCCCTGAGCTTCTTTTGCTCAAGGCTAGCACTTTACCACTCCAGCCACAGTGCCACTTCTGGCCTTTTCTGTGTATGTGGGTGGTGCTGAGGAATTGAGCCCAGAGCTTCATGCATGCTAGGCAAGCACTCTACCACTAAGCCACCTTCCAAGTTCCTTTGTTCCCCCTTTGTCCCGCCTTTTTTGGTGCACCCCCTCTACCCTCCCAAACACAAATAAACGACACAAGGAAGAGACAACAAAAACAGCAACAACCACAACAACCATCTCTTGTTTCCATTCCTTGCAGTTCATTTCACTATGGGACAGGATCAAGTATACAAGTCTCCAGGATTGATTTTCTTCCAATCAGACCCTGGTTATCCTCAGCGCTGCCTTTCCCCCCCCCCCCCCCCCAGGTCCCTCCTCCCTCTCTCCCGAACCTCCAACCTCCCACCCCCCCCAACAAGCCCTGGATGCTGGAGACAGTGCGGCCCAGCTGGCAGGTAAAGACCTCCGTCCGCAGCCGGCGGCGCTGCTCCCAGCGTCCTGCAGGGGGCGCCCACGTGCCGGGCTCAGCCCGGCCACTCCCCCGGCCTCCGCGTGGTTCGAAGCGGTTGCGGTCGGTATATAAGGCGGGGCACCGGCTGCCCCTGGGCGTTGAGCCTCTCCTGCGCCAGCCGCCCCAGGTGAGTCACCTGCCCGGCCTTTAGAGCTTGTTGAACCCGGCTTTGGTACTCGTGGTGGATGATGACCTGATCCTCATCTGGGCTTGTGGTTTGCTTTCCTTCTCCCAGTCTGACATTCATTCATTCGACGCGGTGGGGAGTCATCATGGGTGTCTTCCAGATCCTGATGAAAAAGAAGGAGGTAAGTCTGGGTTTCCCAAGCCATGGAGGAGGAACATGTGAAGTATGCATGTTGAAAAGGCCTGGTGGGTTTTTGAAGACTGAAAACGTGGTGTGGCGGTTTTGGGGGGGAGGTTTGCGGTTGAATGTAACGCACCCGACCCGTTATCCCGCAGCTCATTCCTTTGGCAGTCATCATAAGTGTGGCTGCGGGTGGAGCCTCGTCTTTTGCTGTGTATTCGCTGAGAAACAAAACCGACGTGATGTAAGTAGTCCTCGTGGAGGAAGGTAGTTGGATGGTGTTGATGGATCTTCAGTTGCTGAAACGCATGGCAGTGGATTGAATGGTAGACTAGGAGTCACGGCTAAAAACTATTCTGACACCAGACTATTACATGATATTCATGCCTTTGGTTTGTTCCTCTGTCTGAGTAAAACCCTTTCATTTATTGGCCCTCTCCCTTTTTCTTCAAGTGAAGTAAAATCTGATTTTTTTAAAAAAAAAATAAACTTGTTTTGGAATGCAAAGTTTTTAAAATGATTTTGGGGGTTATATACATCATCAAATATAAAGAATTTTTGTTTAAAAAATTTTTCACTTAGTAGAAAGATCTTTGCAAGCGTGATAGGGCATTTAATTGTCTATAATGGACTCTTAATCTTAACTTCGGGAAAAGCATGAGGAACATGAAAGAGGGAGATAGAAAACCAGCAGTAGTCTGGGGAGGGTGGGGGAGGATATTAAGTCTAACCACTAGCAGAAGGCACAGATCCTGGAGTTACAATGAGATACCAGTCCAGAGTTGAAACTTGGCTCTGGGTCCTTCCCAGAAGCCTGGCATAAACTTACTAGTGCCTGTCCTTAGCCTAGCATTACCATCCCTATTGTATGCTGTTTGCATTCTCCAGTCTAGCCCAGTAAAGGGAAGAGTCCAGTCCTACAGAGAAGAATTGATACTTAATGTTTGAACCAAACCATGGAACTCCCTTAATGGACTTTACATTCATTTTAGTTACTAATGGTGGTCCCTAATTGTTCACTAATAAGTGAATACCTCAGTATGAAGACTTTCTCCAGCAACTTTTAAACTCTATACACTGTTAGTTTAAATGCACTTAACCTAAATTATCCTTTTATTTTTAGTATTGACCGGAAAAAAAATCCAGAACCTTGGGAAACTGTGGACCCTAGTGTACCTCAAAAGGTATTGACAATATTTTTTTTTTTTTGCCAGGTCCTGGTGCTTGAACTCAGGGCCTGAGCACTGTCCCTAAGCTTTTTTTTTGCTCAAGGCTAGCACTCTACCACTTGAGCCACAGCACCACTTCCAGCTTTTTGTGTTTATGTGGTACTGAGAAATCAAACCCAGGGCTTCATGCATGCTAGGCAAGCACTCTACCACTGGGCCACCTTCCCAGCCCCTCCATGAGCCTCTTAACTGTAGTTGACCAGCAAGAAGCCAAAAGTGGTAGAGCGCCAGCCTTGACAAAAGCTTAGCAAACTCCTTTGTGCTTCTTATTTATAATAATTTTAAAAACTAATTGAAAAACAAACAAGCAGGCCCTAAGCTCACGTGCTCATACGCTCTGATCCTCCCCCCTCATCCTCCATCCCCCCTCCCTCCCCCGCCCCACCCCTGTGTCTCTCTTCCTTGATTTTGTGACTTAGAACATTTGGCCTGTATTGAGCAATTGCAAGGAGGAAATTCTGTTAAGAGGCTACTGCATGCCGGACCCTGTGCTAGGAACATTGTATATCCACTCACAAGGAGCAAAGACACTTTGGAATTTACAAGTCACATGCTACCTTGGCAGATTAAAAAAAAAAATCTGGATATGTTCATGAAAGTAGGACTGATGGGCTGGGATCTAGAGCTCAGTAAGTGCTTGACTAGCAAGTGCAACATCCTGGGTCTGATTCCCATAACCAACAAAGAAAAGACAAAAAAGTTACACCCAAGCAAACAAGTGGAACTGACTGACATGTGTGGCCATCCTCTATGATAATACTAAAGGATTTGGGGAATGGAGCACTAGAACTCAGTCTAGGTGAGTACTTTATGCATGCATTAGAGGGGAAAGAGGTGTTGTATGATTGAAACACTGGTGATGCTTTAACTAAAAGAAGTATAGGAAAATCCCAAAAGGGGATGTGAGGATGAAGGGTCGATGCTTCACCGTTTCTATTTCCTTTCTTATTTTTTATTTTTAAAGCTTATAACGATCAACCAACAATGGAAGCCTGTTGAAGAGCTGCAGAAGGTCAGAAGGGCAACCAGATGACCGGTCCTCTCTTCTTTCCTCCAAAGATTACTCTATGAATCTAGTGGAAACATTTCTGCACAAACTATATTGTGGAGACCAGTGTGCGGAAATGCTTCTGCTACATTTTTAGGGTTTGCCTACGTTTTGGGGGGGGACTCTGGATAAAGGAATTAAAGGTAGTGCCGTAATAACTACATAGTCCAAAAGTTTCTGTTTATTGTTGTAAATCTGAATTTTATATGAAGAAAACCTACCTTTATGAATGTGCTCCTTGACATAAAGATTTGTAAATTAGTAATAAAATTTCGCTTGTGTAAGATATCTCAACAGTTAGCTATCTTTTTAAGTGGAGGACAAATTTGTTTTAATATGGGATAAAAGACATTTTGAAGCATAAAACTTCATCTTCTAAATAATAGCCCGTGCAAATTCTGTGTAAGTTTATTCTTCCAAGTTTACTTATTCCTCAGAAATTGCCTGAGCATCTACAGTAAAGCAGTGAGTGAAGACATATTTGGGAGAGGTGTGAATAAGAAAGATGGTAAGTACCCTCAGGAAAGTGGTGTGAGCTTCCACGTAGATTGTCCTTGGAGGCAGTTGTTGAGGTTTTGGGGGTCAACGGGGATTCAGGATGTTGATGAGATCAGCCCTACCGATGCTACTGCAGACTACGGCTCTCCTGTGAGAACAGGGGGAAGAGCTTGGCCAGCATCCTGTGGAGTCTGGGCCATCCTTCATTCTGGCCCATGGTGACATAGAAACTAAAGGCATAATCATCTGTGTGGCCCTGGGCTCCTTTGACTAACCTTAAAAAGTGGGATCAAGCCAGGTACCCATGGCTCCCATTTATTTATTATCCTAGCTACGCTAAGATCTGAGAACTGAGCTTGGAAGCCAGCCCATGCAGACAAATCCTCAAGACTCTTCATCTCCAAATAACCAGTACAAAGCTGGAAGCAGAAGTGCGGCTCAAATGGTACAAGTAGAAACTTGCTTTTTTTCATAACTTCTTAAAATTGAGACCGAATTCCATTTAAGCTGCATAATTCAATAGTTTTATTAAATCCACAAAGCTGTGCAATCCTATCTGCCATCTAGTTCAAAAACATTTTCATCTCCCGTCCTACAAAGAACCCTTTCACCAAAACTTTTCCTCACTCCTCTGCTTCCAGACCAAAACAAACACGAATGAACTTTTTCTCTAGGATTCATCTATTCTGGACATCTCATAAAAGTGGGGGTCGCTCTTCAAATAATGTTTTCAAGTGATATTCATACAGTACCACAATATCAACATTTCATCCTTTTGTTTTTGTCGGTTGTAGGGCTGGAACGGAGGGCATGGGTGCTGTTCCAGAGCTATTTTGCTCGTCTAGTGCTATCCTATTTTGAGTCACAGCGCCACGTAAGTTCTTCTGGTGGTTAATTGTAGATAAGAGAGTCTCACAGACTTTCCTTCCTTGACTGGCTTTGAACCGAGATCCTTAGATCTCAGCCTCCTGAGTAGCTAGGATTTTTACAGGCGTGAGTGACTAGCACCCCTTTTTGTAAGGAAGAAGATTCCATTGTATAGATACAGCACCTATTGTTTTTCTGTTTGTAAATTAATGGACACCTGATAGGTCTCTAGTTTGGGACAATGATGAGGAGTGATAGTTTGAGTGGTCATGAACAGATTTTTGTGTGGTCATGTATTCTCAACTTCTCTTGATAATGTAGCTCAGCTCATTAACTTCTTTAGAGTAGAATGGTAAATGGTTTCTTCACTTGTATGAATGTAATGGAAAGCTAAAAGAAGGGCAATAAAAGATAACTGGCACTTGCCAGAGACTTGGCAATTCTGAAAGGATTAGAGTGAGACCATTTCTCCCAACCTTTGTTGCTTCCTTATTATCTCACATTTTCCCAGAGGAAAATCTCTGGCAGTTGAGTTGATGGGATTACATGTAGCAACTGGGAAGCACATTTTCATTTGCTTAAACTTTTAAGCCGAATGTAATGTCATGTAGGTAATTAGCAACAAACAGTTTCATGCTGGTTGGCCAATTTAGGAGAGAGATCTGTGAAATGATTTTGAAGGACGACTGTGATTTCATCCTTAAAATACAAACCTGATGGGCAGGCAGTGGCTATGGTGTGAACTATGTTGCCGTTACTAGTAGAAAAGTACTAGTTAGCAAGTTTAGGAGGAAGAGAGTTCCAAGAGCAAGGCTTACACTGCAGGTGTAGGAAAGGGGGTGACCGATTTCCAGCCATTGTTAAGGAGCCACACCCTAGAACAAAAGGTGGGCTAACAAGAAGAAGTCCCAACAAATGTATTTGGTCATAGTTTTAAATAACCAGGAAAACTTTATGTAAATACCAAAGATCCAGGCAAAGCTATTGTTTTTTGTTGCTGGTGGTGATAGGGCTTGAATTCAGGGTCTGGGCTCTGTTCCCTGAGCTTGTGTGCTAAAGGTTAGCACTCTCTCCTTTGAACTACAGCTTAATTTCTGGTTTTAGGGTGGTTATTTGGATTTAAGAATATCACAGGTAGCTCAGTGGTAGAATGCTTGCCTTGCATACATGAGGTCCTGGGTTCGATTCCTCAATACCATGTAAGCAGAAAAACCCAGAAGTGGCACTGTGGCTCGAGGGGTAGAGCGCTAGCCTTGAGCCGAAGAGCTGAGGGACAGCACCCAGGTCTAGAGTTCATGCCCCATGACAGACAAAAATAATAATAAAATAAAAAATCAGGCTTTCCTGCCCAGGCTGGCTTTGAACCTCAGATGTCAGCCTACTGAGTAGCTAGGATTACAGGTATGAGCCACCAGTGCCCAGTGCTATCTGTTCTTCTATTCAGGTTCATGAAGCATGGATAATTGTTTACAAATATATCGGACAAAAGGGGAAGGTATGAGCTAATGCTCACAGACTGAGGGGAAAACCCATCAAGTTCTATCAGTCTGTCAGTATTATTCTTGACCTGTCTGTGCAGCATTCTTTCCTCCTAGGTATGGGGCAAGCTGCTTTCTGGAATGAGGATATCTTTTTGCTCTCATGCTCTGCGTGTGTGCGTGCGTGCGTGCGTGCGTGCGTGCGTGCGTGCGTGTGTGTGTATGTGGTACTGGGCACTGAACCCAGGGCCTGGCACTGACTAGGAAAGCACTTTACCAATTGAGCCATGACCCAGCCCTTTAATTTGTATTTTGCTTTTGAAATAGGATCTTGCTAACTTTGCCCAGGCTGGGCTTAAACTCATAATCTTGTTACCTTCACTTCCTGAGTAACTAGGGATTGTGGGTGTATAACACCATGCCCTCCTCTGGAATGGGGATCTTCTGATTTAGATAGGTCAGAGAATTTCTTTATGGCCAGCTCTCATGCAGAAAGGTGGAGGAAAGTTCAAGATAATATTTTAGGGTTGGGTTTTTAAAAAAAAAAAAAAAAGCTAGCTTTGGTAGAAGTGGCTCTGTTTTCTATAGCCTGCCTTATGGGGGAAGAAGGAGAAGGGGAGGAGAAGGAGAAGGAGAAGAAGGAGAAGAAAGAATTTTAGTTTTTATGGCTTTCCTCTGGGGAAAATGAAGAGTAAGATACCAGAAGGCTAGAGAAAGTCAAAGAGAAAATTTGCCTCCAGAGGCTTACCTTTAGGGTACCAACCCTCTGAGCCCCAACAATGATGCCAGAAAATTTAATTTTTAAAATTTGAATTTTAAAATTCCTCCAATGTTTTAAAATTTCAAGTTCTGCCTAGAAATTGAAAAGTCAGCACAAAGAGTACTTACGCTTTTTTAGCAATGGACATTCTGCCACATTCCCTGTGTCTCTATGTAAATTTTGTTCATTTATAAGTGAATTCTTTGAAACTAAATTACAATCCTAAAGCTTTTCTCTTAAAAACTTAAAGGATGTATTCACTACTTGAGGGACAGGACATTCTAACTGCCTGTGGTGCCACCACCATATTCCTAAGAAAATCAACATTAACTTAATAGTATCACCTGTTACATAAACCATTCTAATTCTCTCAAGACTATTATGTATACATGTACGTGTATACATGTATGTCTATTTGTATAGATATCTGTATGTATATGTATGTATGCTTACGATCTTCCTGCCTCAGCCTCTCACATTCTGCTGGGATTACAGGTATGTACCATTAGGCCCAACACTAGCTACAATTTTTATTTTGGGACTTGAACTAGCTACAATTTTTTTTTTTTTTGTCAGTCATGGGGCTTGAACTCTGGGCCTGGGTACTGTCCCTCAGCTCTTTAGCTCAAGGTGAGCTCTCTACCACTTGAGCTACTTCTGGTTTTCTAGTGGTTTACTGGAGATAGGAGTCTCACAGTCTTTCCTGCCTGGGCTGACTTTGAACCACGATCCTCAGATCTCAGCCTCCTGAGTAGCTAGAATTACAGGCGTGAGCCACCAGCGCCCAGCTAACTAGCTACAATTTTTTTTTTTTTTTTACTAACTACAATTTTAAGAACAGAATTCAATCAAGTTTCACTTATTGAAATTGGTTGTTACGTTTGTACTGAGCCTTTGTAGAACTCCAGTACACAGGCGACTAGAATTATCCAGGTAAGATTCATTCACATGTGGACTTTTATAAAAAATCTGACATATGATTTAAATGTAATTTAAATATTTGAGAAGTCATACATTATTTAGTGCTCACTCCGTATTAGACATTGTGCCGGCGTCAGGGTCTGACATTCTAGGAAAAGGAGACACTCCTGTGAGCAAATCCAAACAGGACAATGGAAGCAAGGACAGACAGCACCAAGCAAAGTGTGCCAAAGAAGGCAGATCACAAAAGATTCAACAGACTCATTTCTTGATGCGTGGCCATTAGAAACAAGGCGACTGCAATAGAGTCATATCTTTACTGAGGCAGAGAGCCCCAAAACAGCACAATGTCTGTTTTGAAACTTTAGAGGAGTTTACTACGTGGGCATTTTGCTATTGAAGTATGAAGTAGGAGAGTGGGCTGAGGTAGAATGTGTGCTGTTTTTCTGATACTACAAAGGAGCCCCGAGCAGGGTTTTCAACTAAAGGAGAGTTTCATCTTCCTAATAGAGACTTGTCTATAATAGCAAGCTCAGGTAGTGGATGGATACTGACGGGGACTCTTGGTTGGACACAGAGAGCAGTGGCTGACCATGATCCAGTGGGCAGGCAGTGGATAGCCAGGACAAACGCTCGCAGTGGCAGAGGGCAGGAGAGAACTGAGTGAGAAAAAGTGAAGACCTCAAGGCAGGAGATTCTCACCTGGGTAGTGAAGATAGAAAGACAAGGGGGGGGGGAGGGAAGAATGGGAGAAGACAACGCATGAGGTCCAGGAGCCTTCTAGAATGCTCCACATGGCAGGTTAAGGGCAATAAGACCAGGGCATGGAAGACAATACCTATGGAGGGCTTTCAGAGTGCAATGAAGACGGAACCCAGAGCAACACGGTCCTGGAGGATGCAAGCAAAGAGAATCCTAGGGACCGTGGGGAAAGGGCTAGGGGAGAAGGAGAACCAGACGAGATTCAGGGGTGCCCAGAGAGGAGGAACCATTCTTCTCTTTGGGGAAGACCGGTCCTGAGTTGTATTAAACCAAAGCCCAGAAACCTTTCAGCTTTATGGCCAGGAGCATAAGCAAACATCTATCATTCTTTGTACATACAAATAAAATGTGAAGTGAGCTTTCTCAGTAAGTATCACCAAGAACTGAAGGGAGAGCTGATTAAATACGCAGTCATGCTTTATTTTTGCTGAAGAAATCCACTCCTGTTTGCGCTGAGACTTGGTGGTAGAAGGTATTCTGGGCTGTGAAGTTGGAGCCCTGCCATGTATGACCCTGCTTTATAGAAACGCCAGACTCTCCCTGTCCATAAAACTGAGTTAATAGTGCCTGGCAGGCTCTAAAGACTCTAAAATAGCTGGAAAGTACCTAACATGGTGCTTAATTTATGTACTAGTTGTTCAACAAGTGCTTCCTTTTTTTTTTTTTTTTTTTTTTAAGAAATGTTTTAAAGGCTGAGAAGGTGGCTCAGTGGTAGAGCACTTGTCTTGCATGCGTGAGGACCTGGGTTCGATTCCTCCAGCATCACATCAGCAAAAAGAAAAAAGCCAGAAGTGGCGCTGTGGCTCAAGTGGTAGAGCGCTAGCCTTGAGCTGAAGAGCTGAGGGATAGCGCCCAGGCCCAGAGTTCAGGCCCGACAACCGGACCCTCTCCCCCAAAAAAAGAAATGTTTTAAGAATGATCAGTAATATTAGAAATGGCTAGCAATATAAATGTTTTCAGAATGATTAGCAGGCTCTTAATGTGTTTAAGATAACGTTCTTCCTCCAATGGGAGAATTGCTTGTTTGAAATTCAAACCTACTAGCCTCAGGCCACTCTGGGCCCACCCTAGTTTCACAATTTCCCAGCTGTCAACCTCTTAGAGAGCATGTACTTGCCCCGTAGATACCTTTGCTCTCAGACACTCTCACCTAGATGGCCTCATATCCAGAAAAGCCTTAGTAATAAAATCAATAACCATGTAGCTATACCTACATATATAACCTTAGAAACAAATGTCTGCATTTCAGTGATCACTATCCATTGTGTTTATTCACTGGTCTGTGGTTTGAATAAGAAAGAAGTTAAGGGCAGGTTCTTAAGCTAGAAATGGGAATAGAATTAAGTTCTGTGGTAATGGTCCCTTGAAACATGTTTTCCCGGGGTTTAGAGAACTGGCTTAAGTAATTATGTGATTTTTCTCTAGAAACAAAAGTAGATTTTCAGGTTTGGTCTTGGTTTGGGTAGTGTTTTACTATATAACTTTACTATTGCATGCTACTAACCTGTTTGTTTTTTTATGGTGCTGGGAATGGAACCTCAGGGTTTCCAGACACTCTGCCACTTTATGCCTCCTGTCATTCTACTTAATTTTAAAATGAAAATTAGAATAAATTCAAAACCCCATGCTTTATGATAAATCTTGAAGAAATGCTAAAAACCAATTTTCTGGTGTGACAGTGCAAATATCATAAAATATCCCTTATTTGGAGCAATGGGATGCTCTTTAAAAATTAAATATAATTTTTTTGTATTTATATCAAGTAATATATCTGTGATTTTTTCCTTATGAATTTGATACTATTTCTTGGGCCTTATGCAACTGAATCTGATTTTTATGACACCTTGGCTACCTGCAGCTTCCTTATGAACAAAAAGAAGGTGGGTTAGTACCATAAGGCCAATGCGATGTATTGCTTGTTATTTTGGAGATAGTTTTATTATGCCAACCATTCAATATGTATCGGGTTTCAATTGTTACAATTTTTTAAGGGTACAATTTGCTTTTAAATTATTGTTTTATTTTTCAAGATAGTGGCAAATAAGTTTTACTTGAAAGTTTTAACCACATTGGACAATCAATGGAAGAAGAGGACAAATAAATGCTTGACTTTAGAAATAAAGTGGATGGCAGGTACTGGTGGTTCAGGCCTATAATCCTAGCTATTCAGGAAGCTGAGATCTGAGGATCGGGTTGGGAGGCAGCCCAGGCAGACAAAGCTAGCAGACTTTTCAATTAACCAGCAAAAAAAGGAGTGGAAAGGGCCAAAGTATTGATTTTTGAAAAGCATATTATGCCAAAAAGTAGCAGATCAAATAATAGCAGTTTTTCAGCCTGCAGCATAAATATTATCAACCATCAAGAAGTAGTCTGGAAAAAAAAAAGTAGTCTGAATGTAGGAAAGCACACAATTCATAATAGACATCCACAGTGTAATGAACAAAAGGTGAATGAAAAGAGTTTGGACACAAAAGCAGATTGAATTAGACTTCCTTTAAAAGAGTATTTGTATTTCTCTCTGTAATTAAAAATACTTAAGTCACAATCGCTCTAATCATGTTCCTTCACATTTAGTTTACCAAAAAGGCTTTGGAGGAACCATAGGACAGAAAGGGCAGAACTACACAATAAATGACTCAACCCTGAGGTCAGACCATCCAATTACCTTTACGATTGAAATGTAGCTCAGCTACAAGAGAACAGACAGATCTTAATGGTTCTGTTCAAGGAAGTTGGGTAATTGTATGTACCCATGAGACCCACCAGCTTGCAAAAACAAGCTGTCAGTCATTTCTAGCCTTCCAGAAAGTGCTCTTGTGGCACCATTTACTTTTCAAATAAAAAACTGTCCTCATTTTCCCATTTGCCAGAAGGGTTCCGTGTTGTTACCACAGTAACATCCAGTTACTCTGACCTCACTTTAATTTGTGGCCTTCTGGTCATCATATTTTATATTGTTGGGGCCTTCCTGTCTCCCTGAAGGTTGTAGTTTTCAATAAGTTCACCTTGACAGATCCAATAAAGAAGGCATACGTAAATCTCTTCAGAAATTGACACCATAAGATATTTCATCCTAGCTACCCAGGAAGCTGAGATCTAAGGATCAAAGTTCTAAGCTAGCCCAAGCAGGAAAAGTCTGAGAGACTCTTATCTCCAATTAACCAGCAAAAAAAACCTGGAAGTGGAGTGTGGCTTAAGTGACAGAATGCCTGTCCTGAATTGAAAAGCTAAGCAAGAGCGTGAAGCTTTGAGTTCAAGCCCCAGTACCAGCACAACACAGAGAGACAGACAGAAACAGACTTCAGACTTCAAGGAGATGAAGACTGCTATTTCCCAGAGAATAAAGGGATCTTGGAATGTGAACAATTTCTTCGGTTTGGTTTTCATACATGTTTGGCAACTTAAAACCTGTGGAATGCCAGGTACCCGTGGCTCATGCCTGTAATCCTAGCTACTCATGAGGCTGAGATCTGAGGATTATGGATCAAAGCCAGCCCGGGCAGGCAAGTCCATGAGACTCTTTATCTCCAATTGACCACCAGAAAACCTGAAATGGCACGGTGGCTCAAGTGGTAGAGCACTCGCCTTGAGCTGAATAGAATTCAAGCCTCATGACTGACCAAAATAAATAAATAAACCTCTACTCTTCATAAATCTCCCAGTCTTGGGTATTCTTTTATAATAGCACAAAATGAACTAAAAGAATGGAATAACCGGGCTGGGAAGGTGGCTCAGTGGTAGAGTGCTTGTCTCTCATGCATGAGGCCCTGGGTTCAATTCCTCAGCACCACATAAGCAGAAAAGCCTGCTGTGGCTCAAGTGGTAGAGTTCTAACCTTGAGCCAAAGAGCTGAGGGACAGCGCCTAGGCCAAAAAAAAGAATGGACTAACTCAAATTTTTTGAATCTCTGGCATCAAACAAATTAGTTCCAATGCAGAGGCTTCAAAATCCCTCAGCAGGGGAAAAATTGGGGGGGAGCATGGGAAGGGGTGACATGGTCCAAAAAGAAATGTACTTATGTACTATATTTCCTCTCTACATCATCTTTATGATAAAAAATAAAAAATTTTAAAAATCCACAGCTAAGACTATAAAAACCACTCTCGGTTGTGGGGCCTGAAATCTGGACCTGGACGCTGTCTCTCAGCTCTTCAGCTCAAGGTTAGCGCTCTACCACTGAGCCACAGCACCACTTCTGGCTTTTTCTATTTATGTGGTGCTGAAGAATCGAAGCCAAGGCCTCATACATGCAAGACAAGCGCTGAGCCACCTTCCCAGCCCCTCTGCCTCTATTTTCATTCAGAATGTCGAAGGACAGAAAAGGTTTTTCTTTTGAAAGTAAAGCTTGGGTATGGAGCCTAATGCTTATGTTATAAATTATGGAATCAGGAAGAATTTGTGATGATGTAATAACAGTCTGTACAGCTACACAGAAAAACAGTTTGGTCAGCAGGGAGGAAAAGATGTGGAGCTTTACTACTTGATACTTGACCCATGCCCTCAGCCCTTTTGCTTTATTTTGTTTCCAATAAGATTTCATTTTGTTTGCTAGGGCTGGCCTGGACAATGATCCTCCTTTTATGCTTCCCAAGTAGCTGGAATGGCACGTGTGTGCCACTGTTCCAGATTTATATTGGTTGTGATGGGGTCTTAGGAACGTTTCTTCCCCACACTGGTCTTAAACCACACAGTCTTCCCATTCTCTATCTCCAGAGTAGCCCCAAAGACTTTGTGCAGCAGAGGAACTGGCGCTGAGGAGGGCATCCCCCAAAGGTCCCACCATTGAGAGGACCTGGAAGTTCCTGGCTTCTCTCCCTGCCTGTTAGGTAAGCTAGAAGACAGCAGGGTGTGGGCGCAAGGCTCCTGAAGAGTTGGCGCATTGTTTCTTCTGTGAAAACAAACTCAGATGCTCATCATGAGGTCAGTTTCAGTTGACAGTGCTTTGCATAAACACAAAATGCTTTTTTCCTCTTGATGAGCATAGGAATTCCTAAATTCTGAGCATGGCTCTAAGGATGGACAGGCAGGAGACTCTGGTTTATTCTTGCTCTGTATGACACTGAGGGGAAATCTGCTGGCCAGCCAATGTGTCCTGCACTCATGGGCGTGTGACACATTTTTTGTCAGTTGTGGGCCTGAACTCTGGGCCTGGGCGCTGTCTCTCAGCTCTTCAGCTCAAGGTGAGCGCTCTACCACTTGAGCCACAGCACCACTTCCAGTTTTCAGGTAGTTAATTGGAGATGAGTCTCATGGACTTTCCTGCCTGGGCTGGCTTTGAACCACAATACTCAGATCCTGAGTAGCTAGGATGACAGGCGTGAGCCACTAGCGCCTAGTGACAAGCCTGGGGACAGGTGTGCCATTTCCCAGCTTTTTACATGCTGAGAGAGGTGGTGGGTGTTTTGCTCATGTCACGTGGTCCAGAGCTGGGAGTATGTCCAGAGTAAAGTGAGGTGTGGGACAGCTCTGCTCTCCCTGGTGCCCACACTTCCTGCTTCTCAACTCTGAGTCACAGACTGCCTTTGATCATCCTTTAGCCTGGCCATGCCTGTTCTCATCTTGGGGGAAAAGATACACCCCGGGCTGGGAAGGTGGCTCAGTGGTAGAGTGCTTGCCTTGCATGCATGAGGCCCTGGGTTCGATTCCCCAGCACCACATAAGCAAAAAAGAAAAAAGCCGGAAGTGGTGCTGTGGCTCAAGTGGTAGAGTACTAGCCTTGAGCTGAAAAGCTGAGGGACAGCACCCAGGCCCAGAGTTCAGGCCCCACAACCGGATAAAAAAAAAATAAAAAAAAGAAAAGAAAAGATACGCCCCCCCCCTCCACTATGGCTGCACCTGATTGTGTCTTGGAGGAAACTGAAGCTTCTTTTTAGGGGTGGGGAACCTTATAAAGCCCACAAAATTATTTGATCTGGCCCTGACAAGGCACAGATCAGTAAGTCTAGGGGTTTTTGTTCACAGCACCAAACATTTATATTAAACGAATCATAAGAATGACATAAAATTTGAGGGAGAAGTAATGAACATTGAGAAAAAAAAATGTTCCCCACCCCTTCCAGAGAGAGTGGAGATACCAGAGCAGCCACAGCACAACTCTGGTCTCACTACCAGCCTGTACTTTTTTTTTAAAGATAGAGTCATGGTCCCTGCCGTAATACAGAGCTCATAATACAGGGATGGTGGAAATGCTTCTTTAATGTTCTCTGACTGAACTCAGTGGGCAAAGTTTCATACCACAGTCCTTTTCTGGTTCTCAGTTCTGGGACTTCAATTCTCCCACCTCAGCTTCAGAAGTGCCTGGATTATCATGCCTAGAATAACTTCCATTAAATTTTTAAAAATTAATTTTAAAGAGAAGAGTTGGGGACATAGCTTAAAGAACCTCCATACCACTCAACCAGATTTCCAACTAGAAACATTTTTTTTTACCACATTTCCCCCTAGAATTTTATCTAGTTATCTAATTTATCTGCCAATCTATCATCTGTCCATCTACCCATCTTTCTAATCTATCTCATCTGTTTGTCCTCTGCTAACCATCTATCTAGCCTTTCTCCACATACCCTCCCAGCCAATTGAGACAAGTAGAAGATAGGATCCCTCCCCACAAAACAGGACAGAGACCCAGGCGTCAGTGGCTCATGCCTGTAATCCAAGTTACTCAGGAGGCTGAGATCTGAGGATTGAGGTTCAAAGCCAGCCTGGGCAGAAAAGCTCGTGAGACTCTTATCGCCAATAAACCACCAGAAACCGGAAGTTGTACTGTAGCTCAAGGAGTAGAGCACTCCTCTTGAGCTGAAGAGCGCAGGGACAGCACCCAGTCCCAGAGTTCAAGCCCCATGTCTGACCAAAAAACAAACAAATCAGGACAGATTTCCAATTCATACGATTCATTTTGCTATCAACCTTTTTCACAAAAGAACTGGGGAGCTCTCCCTGATCCACCATCCACAGTGGGCAGGAGGAGTCTAGGTCACCAGCTCTGAGTGTTGGAGGGACTCGAGGTGAGGGAGTGAGAAAAGGCAAAGTGCTGGTATTGCTGTTTGGCCAGTGGGGAGGGGTGGGGGAGAGAAGGGGGCTTCTGCCCCCACCCAGGTCCCTGGTGGACAGTCTTCCACCTTGGTGCCCTGGGCAGGGGGGGGGGAGCTCCCATTGCCTCTCAGGTTTTTGGAGCCATCTCTGGGCCCAGGTTAGTAAGTGCCTGCCTGAAACTCCTTTCCACATCTCCTTGAAGCTCACAGAACTGCTGCAATAAATAGGAAGCTCAGGACATCCAGTTAAAGTGAGGGCACATAGCCTGTACCTCCCCTATGTACCCCCAACCTCTGTCCCACTGGGGTTCCCCAGGCTCTCTGCTCCTGAGAAGACTCTGGGCCATGGTCATGTCCCCAGGTGGGCGAAGGCGGGGAGATCACCCGCGCCATCGGTTTCCAGTGCTGGCCCCTGGGTCACTGCTTGTCTCTGAAAAAGGGAACCTCTACCCCTCTGGTCTGTCACCCCCAGCCTGGTTCCAGTGGCTGTGAGCGTGGCAGCAATATGGGGGTACAGTCGGGAGCCTCTACTTCCCCTGCTGCCCTTCCCTGCTAAGCCTGCCTCCCCCGTACCCTGTGTGTGTGTGTGTGTGTGTGTGTGTGTGTGTGTGTGTGTCTAGTCCCTTTCATCCTGTCTGCACCCACAAACTTCCCCCTTGAAACCCTCTGTCTTCTATGACCCACAGCCTTGCCCTTGTATACTGAAAGTCTGTCTGGAGGCCCACGTGCTCTTCTATGGAAACGGCGGAGTTTCCCCAGGAAGGAGTCTTTGGCAACTCCAGGTCAAGGGACACAGTGATCACAGCAGCGGTGACACAGACAGGAGGCTGGGGGGGAGGCGCGGGCCCCACCCTTGCTGCAGGGCCTCTCCCCTTGGACAGCTCTGCATCCCCAACAGGACCCAGGAAGCCATCAAGGAGCATCTCGACTGCAGGTGAGTCTGGCTTGCACACTTTCTCTCCTCCCCATTCTCTGTTTAGAGCAGAGGTTTCCAAGCCTGATGCTTCCCATGGTCTTGATCTCAGGACCATTCAAATCTCTGGGCTGGGCCCTGCGAGGCCTCCATACTTAAAAAACATAATCCCAGCTGGGCACTGTGGCTCAGGCCAGTAATCCTAGCTACTCAGGAGGCTGAGATCTGAGGATCACAGTTCAGAGGCAGCCGAGCCAGGAAAGTCAGTGAGACTCTTACCTCCAATGAACTACCAGAAATCCAGAAGTGGCGCTGTGGCTCAAGTGGTGGAGCGCTGGCCTTGAGCTGAAGAGCTGAAGGACAGCGCCCAGGCCCAGAGTTCAAGCCCCACGACCAACCAAAATAAAATCATCCATATGCAAACTAGGTCAAGGACCACTAATGTCAAGCCCCAGGAACAGAAAAAAAAAAAAAAAAAGGAAAAAGAGGGCCTACTTTGAAGGATTTGTGTACAATCATCTGCTTATAACGGGTGGTCATAGGTGCCATCCTTTTCTGCCTCATCTGAACCTTTTTTTTTTTTTTTTTTTTTTGGTCCAGTCGTGGGGCTTGAACTCTGGGCCTGGGCACAGTCCCTCAGCTCTTCAGCTCAAGGCTGGCACAATACCATTTGAACTACAGCGCCACTTCCAGTTTTCTGAGTGGTTTATTGGAAATAAGAGTCTCACAGAGTTTCCTGCCTGGGCTGGCTTTGAACCGTGAGCCTCAGATCTCAGCCTCCTGAGTAGCTAGGATGACAGGCGTGAGCCCCCGGCACCAGGCCTTCATCCAAACCTTCTATCTGCAAACCCCCCGGAAGGCAGAGCTGGAGTCCACGTCAGCTTTGTCTACACAGTGCGCAGCACGTAGCAGCCCTCAGTAAATACTTGGTGGCTACATGAGTCAGAAGGAAAGCTTTGTGTAATGTTAAGATCTGCTTCCTGACTTTGGTCTGGAAGAAGTCAAATGGGTGGATTTGTGTAGTTAATTTTTTTTTCTTTCCTTGATTCACTAAACATTATGTACGGTGGGGTGGGGGCGTGGGGTGAGGGAGGCATTCTTCACATTTGAAGATAAAGACCCAGTCGCTGACACCCAGGAGAGTCTGCTGGAAGATCCAGGTTCATGACCCGGCTGTTTTCTTTATTGATCTGTATCTGGTACAGAACCGGCTCTGAGCCCACGGAGGAGCAGGAGGAAGTGAAGAGGAAGGAAGAGCGGGTGTCTAGCCTAGAGGATGTTTGCCAGATGGAGAAACAGGGAAGGGCACTGGAGGCTGAGGAACATCATTAGCCAAGCCCCGAGGATGCTAGGAGATGTCAGGAGAGCACAGAGGTCCACACAGCCATGACGGCTGCAGTGGGTGAAGCCTGGGGGCTGGACCGAGAGGCAGGGACTGTTCCCTGAGAGCTGCCGACATCAGCGGAGCACATCTGCACGGGTTGCCTTCCCTCTGCTATCCTGACGCCCCTCTGTCTTGCCTGTCAGGCAGGTCAAGCTTTGTCTCCTTGACAGAGAAGGATTAGGCAGAGGTGGTCCCCATGACTTTGGTGCCTGAGCCCCCTGAGAAAATGCGGAGTGGCCTGTGGAAGAAAACATACGCTGGGCTCCAAGGGGCCTGCCAGGGCTGTTCATTACCAGGCCCGCCCTTGCTGATTTGTTTGTTTGATCTAATTCTGCCCTTCCCTGCGGTGACACCTCAGCTATTTAATCTGCCACAGTTTTATCTGTGAAAAGCAGGCGGGAGACCAGGTGATGAGATTCTGGGATGTCAAGGAAAGAGGAAGTCCAGAGAGCGGGCGTGGGGGGTTCATAGATAAGCAGAAGGTGGGGCTCCCAGATACAACCAGGTCTCTCCCAGAAAGGCCCGGCACAGCCCCTTCAGAGCAGGTATGTCTGAGGAAGAAAAACACACTTGGCTGTTTTTCCTGCCTGAGCACTCACCAGCCACATCACGCCTGCTGTCCCAGCATGCACGGGGACCAGACGGCATCCTCTGATGCCAGTTCTGACACTGTCTGCCTGGGGCAGGGGGGGAGATTCAGCCCCTCCAACGCTGCTCACTGCTGCCAATAGTTTCCCCAAGAGCCCCTCTCTAGGCTTTGGTTAATTTGCTGGAGCAGCTGACACTAATTTATCACAAAGAATGCTTGGATGCCAGACACAGGGTGGCTTCCACCTGTAATTCTAGCTACTCGGAGCCTAAGATTGAGCTGGTGGAAGTCTGAGGCTAGGCCAGGCAGAAAAGTTTGAGAGACTTCCCTTCTCAACCTATAAATGAGCACCGTGGCGTGGGCCTGGCTCTCCAACCTACTTGGGAGGTGGAGATTAGGGAGGATTGCAGGGCCAGGCCAGTCCTGGCAGAAAAATCTGAGACACTTCATCTCCCGGAGAAGGGAAGCTGGGCGTGGTGACGCACGCCTGTCATCTCAGCAACGACGGAAAAACTTCGATGGAAACTGTAAAAGTAGGTGAACCGTTGATTCTCAACTGGGCTGGAAGTAAAACCCTATCCTAAATTTAATCAGTGAGAAACAGGCCTGGAGGTGTAGCTCAGCCATGCCAGGCCAGCCTAGCAAGTGTAAGACTCTGAGTTCAAATCCCAGTACCAATCACACACACACACACACACACACACACACACACACACACACACACACACACACACACACACACACACACATACACACACACACACAGAGTTTGAAAGGACATAAGCAGTCATATGGGGAGACACTTAGGGCGAAGTGCAGAAGGGTCCAAAGTCCAGGAGAAAGCCTCATTCTGATCATGAACTCACAGACAAGGACCAGGGTGACCTGGTATAACTACCCCAGAGAAAGGGGGAGGGGCTGGATTTGGCCTTCAGGCCAAAAGAAAGAAAAAAATCACTTGTTCTATAAAGCTGTGATCAGGGCGCTGGTGGGGAGGGGGGGCTGGGGACCCCTGACGGCCACTGGATCAAGGCAGTCTGCCAACAGAGGAGGGGGCGGAGCGGGGAATGTTTAGGAAGGACTGGTAAGGGCTGGATTCCCACCTCTTGACAGTCTTGTCCCTTTGTTCCCAGAACCCTCCTCCCAGTTATCCCATGAATCCTAGCAGTCAGGGAGGGGGTGGGGGAGGACAGGAGACAGTCTAACCCTTTATTGGAGCCCCTCAGGGCTCAAACTCCTGCGTGTGTCCCCCTCCGATGTCCTCACAAGTGCTTCCGCCACACAGTCTTATTCATCATCTCCTCCCATTTCCCCATTTCCTCCCGATCCATCCTGACACACAAGTGAGCTTGGCTCTGTCTTCCCAGGTGTGGCCTAGGTCGGGTCATGGATATTTCCTGATCTGGCTGAGGACAGGCCCAGAGCTGGGAGCAGGGATTGGATGACCCGTGGTTGGATGATCCCATGGCATGCGTAGATCCCAGGAGCTCTGGGTGTAGATCCCAGGAGCTCTGTGTGTGCCATGTACTTTTCCAGATTCCAAACAGCAGACACCAGGGGAGAAACAGCCTGATTGGTGACATTTGCTGATTTCTGTGGTAAAAAAAAAAAAAAAAAAATTATCACCAGGGTCAATTGCAAACAACTATGGTAATGTTCTGGAAGGCAGAGTTGGGGGAAAGGTAGGCGGTAAGGCTATTGCCTTGCAAGTCCTACCTGCAGATACCTGGTGTGACTCGACTTGTCACCACACGAGAAGGTACATAATTAGGGAGGGATGAGCTCTGAATATCACTTTTTCTCCCCTCCGCCCCCCTTTTTTTTCTAGTCCTGGGGCTTGAACTCTGGGCCTTGGCCCTGTCCCTGAGCTACTTTTGCTGAGATCTGTGTTTAATGGGAGATAAGAGTGTCATGAACTGGCTTGGGCACTTGGTGGTTCATGCCTGTAATCCTAGCTACTCAGGAGGCAGAGATTTGAGGATCACAGTTCAAAGCCAGCCCGGGCAGGAAAGTCTGTGGGACTCTCTTTTTTTTTTTTTTTTTTAATTTTTAAACCTCTGTTTATTTTCCCTTCTCCTAGCTTTCTCAGCTTAGGTATTGAAATTGTATTTGTCTTTGTCATAGTTTGTAACTATGTACCTTTTAGATGATTGTGCCCATATTACTGACACCCGCTTCTCCTTTGCCTTCTGAGACATAGCTTTTTCCTGTTTCATTTTGATACTCATTTTTCTCAGTTGTCTTTACTGACTTCTCATGTCTTCACTCCATTTTTCTGTCTTGATTAATGGTGATGGCAGTAACTCAGCTGCCCAAATTGTAATTCTGGACTCGACATGCCTTCTACTATCTCTTATTTTTCATTAGTTATATACTTCAGTTGTTGACTCGTCTGTGGGACTCTTATCTCCATAAAGCACCAGAAAACTGGAAGTGGCACTGTGGCTCAAGTGGTAGAGAGCTAGCTTTGAGCTGAAGAGCTGAGGGACAGGGCCCAAGCTCAGAGTTCAGGCCCCACGATTGAACAAAAAAAAAAAAGTCTTATGAACTTTCCTGCCTGGGCTGGCCCCGAACTCGATCCTCAGATCTCAGCCTCCTGAGTAGCTAGGATTACAGGTGTAAGCCACTGGCACCGGGCCCTACTTTTAAACGTACTAACCAGGCTCACAGTGTGGGCTCGTATCTGCAATCCCAGTTACTTGGGAAGTGGAGATAGGGAAGATTGAAGTTCCAGGCCAGCTTAGAGCAACAACTAAAGTAAAGCAAAAGACAAAAATAACAAAAAATAAACAGGGCTGGAATTGTGGTAGACCACCTGCCTCACAAGTATGAGTCTCTGAGTTCAAAAACTCCAGTATTACATATATTTGTTAGAACTTTTTTTTTCCTAATTTGATGAGTGAGGCAACGATGACTTAACTAACTCCAGCTTTGGGAAACGAAAAATGTAACAACTAGCTCTTGTGAGTAGTTACAAGCCCCCCTGCATCAGGTTACCATTTCTACTTGGGCCAGGAGAAAAGGGAGCCACTGTAAACCCCAAACTCTAGGGGGCGCTGCTGACATGGCTCTGTCCTTTTCTTCCTGCCCAGGTCTTGCATATACTACTGTCAGTCTGGGCAATAGGAAATGACAGGAGGGCTGAGAATCTCCCTAGACTCAGAGCAGCAGGAATAGACCCTGAGGCTGGGCCCTCCCTTCCCACAATACCTGAGTGGTCTCTGTCGCCCTGGCCTGGCCCCAGCCTCTAGACACCAACCCCACAACCCTGAAACCAGGAGGTTTTCATGGTGCAATGTCCTTCCCCTAGAAGGTGGGAAATCCGGTGAGGCCTGGAATTTCCACATCGCCCAGACCTGTGTGGCTCAATCCTCTCGATGAAGCAAAACCAAGGAAGCCACTTTTGCTCTCAGAGCCTGGGTGTCTGTGGTTGCGAGGGTCTCTGTGGAAGGTGCAGAGCAGAAGGCTTCAGCCTGCAGCTCTGCCTGGAGTCATTTCTCAATGGTGGTGAGGGAAAAACCACAGAGTTTATCCATCAGATTCTTAAGTGTGCCCATCTTTGCACTAGGTCTTGGTTCATCAGAGGTGGTGATTCACTGTGGTGACGACCCTGTCTGATCTGGTTCTCTTAGTGAAATGAGTGGAGCCTTTTGGCTTTGGGTTCCTGCTGATGAAACAGTGATGTACTCACATCCAAAGCAAAGGGTCCTGTTCAAAGGATGGCCTCCCCACCTCCTCCCCCTCCGCTTCGCCTTCCTGGGATTGAACTCAGAGCTTCATGCTTTCTAGGCACATGCTCTACCATGAGCCATGCCTGCTCTTGTGCTTTTAGGTTTGCACACAGCTCTTGCCTTAGAGGACTTGGATCATGCAAGATCTTCCTACATCAGCTTTCCCAGAAGCTAGGATTACAGGCATCTACTACCATGCCCGGCTCACAAATTCCCTATCAGAGCAAGTGAATCTGATTTCCCACTAGATTTCCAAGATACATCGAGTCTATTTTGAGGAATCACAAAATATAATAAATGAAAAACAAAAGAATATGGGGAGGAGGGAAAATACTGTCTCCTGGCTAAACCTCTACTTTTCCCTCAGTCTGTGGGCTGGCAGCTTCCTTGTCTCCCTTTGGAGATAAGGTTTCTATATGTAGCTCAGGCTGGCCTCAAATGTATGATCTTTTTGGTCCTCCTGAGTGCTGGGTTAGAAGGATGTACTACCACACATGGCCAGTACCTGCTTTTTGTAAACAATGTAAATGCACATGAAGCCGGGCGCCGGTGGCTCACGCCTGTAATCCTAGCTACTCAGGAGGCTGAGATCTGAGAATCTCAGTTCAAAGCCAGCCTGGGCAGGAAAGACCCTGAGACTCCTATCTCCAATAAACCACCAGAAAACCGGAAGTGGCGCTGTGCCTCAAGTCTTAGAGTGCTCACCTTGAGCTGAAGAGCTGAGGGACAGCGCCCAGGCCCAGAGTTCAAGCCCCATGACCGACAAAAACAACAACAACAAAAAAAAACCATGATTATTCCCTCAGTGAACCTTCAGGTGACTCCTTAGAGGTGGTCTCCATGTGCTTTTTGGTAAAGTACCTTTCTCACTATATTGTTTCCATTGAAAAGCTCAAGTTGACTTGTTTTTCATCTATTTATAATAGTTGAAAATTGAATGTTTGTTAAGCATCGCTAACTTGTGAAGTACTTGGGGAGTTTAGTTGAAAGTCAGCGGGTGGAAAGCTTGGGCACAAGGCGCGGGTGCCATCTGCTGGCTTATTGTGAACAGGACAAAAAAATGGCACTTGGCATATCTCTACTTGTGAAAATGTGCGGATTTAAGTTGTGTGGAAGAAGCTATGAAGAGCCACACATGGAACAGATAAAGGATCTGTATCAGAACCTATAACAAGTTCACAAGTTCTTTCAATGTAAAACGTCTATAAAAATGAAGGGCAGCTTGTGAGAGATTATGCCAAGTGATCAGTGAAAGTTAACATTTTAGAGAAGAGTTGAAGGAAGCCCAGGAAACCTATCTGCTCAGTACTATACGGGTGGGCACCCCTGTAGGCTAAAAAAGAACTCCCAGGTAATTTTTACCCACCAGAGTTTGCACCTTTATTTTACATTTACAAAGGAATATGCAAATGTAAATTCTCAAGGCAATGTCCTACTTACCCTCCAGAATGGTCAAAATTAAGACTTTAAAAAATGACATTAAAAAAATAATTTGGAGCCAGGGGTATTCTCATACATTGCAGGAGAGCATGGAAATTAGCACCAGTATGAAACACTGTTCATATAATCTTAAAAACAACAAAAATATGGACAAGTCAGCATGATATAGCCACTTGATTCCTTCGTCTATATTAGATAAAAATGATATGTCTACACATGTATGCCATGAGACATACAAGATTGTTTATTAGTAATATCCAACAAATGGAAACAAGTCCAATATCCATGAAGAATAGGTGGTGTGAATAACTGCAGATATACACAGAAAAATGCAAACAATGTTGATCAAAAGAAGTCAGGCACAAAATAATTCTGCAGTTAAGTTACATAAGAGTCAAAAACAGGCAAAAACATTTTATAGTGCTAGGTGTCAGGGTAATAAAAGCAGTCTTAGGTACTGAGGAAGGTAATTCTGATTCTTCCCACTAGGGGGCGGGCCTCCCCTTCCTTACCCAGATATCTTTTGTCCATTTTATTTTCATTCCCACCCACCCCCCTTCTTGAATTATTTCTTGGGGAACATTTTCTTGGATAATTTGGTCAAAAAGTTCAACCATTGTAATGCCCCATATTATAAAACGGACAGACTGTTTCCAGAAAATGATTGATGGTGTGCCACCAATGCCTCAAAGTTAAGTTCCTCAGAGCCTGCCCACAGTAGACTTTCAAAGTGGGATTTAAGGAGCTGGTTAATTTGCCATTTTACAAAACAATACCTATGTGGCGGTTGCATTCCCAGTTTTATAATCACTGGTGAGACTAAACATTTCCCCTTGAAATTCTGGACAATAATTTTATACAAGCTGACCTTTGCTTATTTGTCCAGTGAGAAGTCTGTCTCTGTATCTGTCTGTGTCTGTCTGTCTGTCTCCGTCTCTCTCTGTCTCTTTCCCTTGTGCCAGTGCCAAGGCTTAAACTCAAGGCATACTTCCTCTGGGCTTTCTCTGCTCAAGGCTGGTGCTCTCACTTGAACCCCACTTTCAATTCTGACTTTTCTATAGTTAAGTGGAGATAAAAGACTCAGATTTATCTTCCTGGGATGGGTCCAACCATGATTCTCAGATCTCAGCCTCCATAGCTAGGATTATAGGTGTCAGCCACAAGAATCCAGATGAGAAGCCTATTTTCTTTTTGGATCAACACTGGATCTTACATATTCTGTTAGCAAATTTTACTCCAATAATTTCTTCTTCTTCCTTCCTCCTCCTCCTCCTCCTCCTCCTCCTCCTCCTCCTCCTCCTCCTCCTCTTCCTCCTCCCCCTCCTCCCCCTCCTCCTGTCATGGGGCTGAGCGCTGTCCCTGATCTCTTCAGCTCAAGCTGAGCACTCTACCACTTGAGCCACAGCGCCACTTACAGTTTTCTGGTGGTTTATTGGAGGTAAGAGTTTCATGTCCTTTCCTGCCTGGGCTGGCTTTGAACCTCCATCCTCAGATCTCAGCCTCCTGAGTAGCTAGGATTACAGGCGTGAGCCACCAGCTCCCAGCTATACTTCTTAATCTTAATTTTTATTATTTATTGCTTATGTATTATTTCTATAATTATACTTCCTCCTCCCAGAATATGGGCTGTTTCTCTTCTCTCCTGTGACTATTTCTATTTAATAGTTCAGAAAAGGAAGGGCACTGTGTTTCCCAAACTTGGGGGTATATAAACACCTAAAGATTGCCCACAAAGGCGGGGGGAGTATGTGCTCTGTGCTGTGTGGTTTTGGTTTTTTTTTTAATCTCTGACTCTTTCTGAAGGCCACTGCAGATACCCTGTGTCATTTATGGCCACTTGTGCTTGACTTGGGCTTCCTAGGAGTGTCCTTTAAAAACATCCGAACTTTTCCAGATTGAGCATGTGGCCTGGGAGGGAAACCCAGGGTTTTGGGGGACTCCGGGTTTGAAGGAGCAGGAGGAGGTGGGGGAGCCAGAAGATGTGGTCAGAGTGGTGGGAGGGAGGAGGGAGGAGAAGGAGAAGGAGAGAGAGGGAGCCCTGCCATAGAACCAATGTGAGTTTCCAGTAGGCAATGGACACGGGGTCAAGACCAGCAAGTCCCATGAGAACTGCAGAAATCGGCCTGAGGAGGCTTTGCAGGTCCTGACATGGAAGATCGCCAAGATAGTAGTATTCTTAGTTGAAGATAGAGAAACTCTGGGACAGGCAGTACATTGCCCATGCATGCATGCATTGCATTTGCATGTGTGTGTGCACACGTGTTTGTGTGTGCATGAAATCTCAGAGAGCCAGCCAAGAGATTAATACAAGGTGTGTTTGCTTCTGGGGGGGAGCAGGATGAGGAGATGTTTGTTGTCTGCCTTCCCATATTGCATGGATTTTTTTTTTTTTTCTGTCTGTCATGGGCTTGAACTCTGGGCCTGGGTGCTGCCCCTAAGCTCTTTAGCTCAAGGCAAGTGCTCTACCACTTGAGCCATAGTGCCACTTCTAGTTTTCTGGTGGTTAATGGGAGATAAGATTCTCAGGGACTTTCCTGTCCGGGATGGCTTTGAACCATGATCCTCAGGTCTCAGCCTCCTCAGTAGCTAGAATTACAGATGTGAGCCACCGGCGCCCGGATTGCCTGGAATTTTGAATCATGTGCAGGCTTATGTGTTGATTAAGTGGCTTGTGCTGGAGAATTATAGAGATATTCTGGTACATGGAGACAGGTAGATCCAAAGTGTTATAAATTAGGCCTATCAGCACATTATCTAGAAGAAGGGAAGCGAATCCCGAGGGGAACTCAGGATTGAGGTGTTGTGTTGTTTCTTGAGCATGGGGGAGATGTAAGGAGTTTGGATGTGAAAATGGGGCCGGAATCACAGAGGAGACCTGGCTGAACCGCAAAGAGGCTGATGGATGAACACAGACACGCCGAGCACATGCAGGTCAACAGGACAGTAGAGTATTTTGGAAGCAGGTTTAATGCTCAGGTGGAGGGCTGTGCAGATGGCTTCTGAGGGCTGTACTTTTCATGGATTGTAGAGCAGAACTTGCTACTCTTATAGGAACGTGGTAGATCTGCCTTGTCCAATAGGGTAGCTACTAGCTACATTTTTTTAACAGATTATTTTTAACATATGATTGACATAGAATACCCCGCATATATTTAAAGGGCACAGTGGGGTACATTTTAGTATATGAATATGCACACAGAACTACCACCATAGTCAAGACAGTGACCATACCCCATGAGCCCACAAAAGAAATTTCCTCCTCCTCTTCATAAACCTTGTCACCCCTCATTCTCAGATAACTATGGACTTTTTTTTGGGGGGGGGGTCTGGTCGTGGGGCCTGCACTCTGGGCCTGGGCGCTATCCCTCAGCTCTTCAGCTCAAGGCTAGCACTCTACCACTTGAGCCACAGCACCACTTCCGGCTTTTTTCTTTTTGCTTATGGGGTGCTGAGGAATCAAACCCAGGGCCTCAGGCATGCAAGACAAGCGCTCTACCACTGAACCAACTTCCCAGTCCCTATGGACTTATTTTCAATCGCAACAGCTTTGACTGCATTTTTAAAAATTTGATATAAATAGAATCACATCATGGTTACTCTTTTCTTTTTTCTTTTTTTTTCTTTTATTTTTTTTGGGTCCGGTCGTGAGCCTGAACTCTGGGCCTGGGCGCTGTCCCTCAGCTCTACAGCTCAAGGCAAATGCTCTACCACTTGAGCCACAGTGCTACTTCCGGCTTTTTCTGCTTATGTGGTGCTGAGGAATGGAACCCAGGGCCTTATGCATGCAAGGCAAGCGCTCTACCACTGAGCCACCTTCCCAGCCCTGCTTTACTTTTTTTTGTCTCTTTCTGCTGGTAGTGGGGCTTGAACTCAGGGTCTGACCCTCTTGCTGAGCTTTATTTACACTCAAGGCTGGCATTCTACCACTTGAGCCACACCTCTACTTCTAACTAGAAAAAAAATAGTCTTCTCAGGTTTATCTGCATGGGCTGGCTTTGAACCATGATCCCTAGATCTCAGCCTCTTGAGTAGCTGGGATTACAGACGTGAGCCACTGGCCCCTGACCACTCCTTCCCCTTTCAAGGTATCTGGCGAAAATGAGACTCAGAGACAGGGTTGGTGGGTTTGGGGAGACGGGGGGAGGGGTGTAATTGTTGGTGAACTGGCTGCTTCAGGCACGTGTGGAACATTTACTGTGATAAGTCAGTGGCACAGAAACCCAACTGTGCTGGGACAGGTTGTGCCTGTCCTCGGGACGCGGTGGTACCACCGTGGGGGAGAGTCGGCTCATGGGAACACCCAGTAATCTGTGCTCTCATTCTATCACTGTGACAAGACACAGACAGGCACATCTCCAGTTAGCTCTCCCTCGTGAGAGAAACTATTTTTAGGTCATGACATGACTTACGGATGTGGGTGAATCAAACCAAGCGCGAGGCTTCCTGAGCCTCGCAGGTTCTTTCCCTGAGCACCGCAGATTCTTTCACTCACGACTGGATTTGTTGCTCTATGACCTATTTCTCAGAAACCACCTGAGCCACAGGCTTTTGGAGGGAGGGGGAGCGAAGGGGAGTGGTCTCAGGGTGTGGTTGTCAGCCGATGGCACATTTATAACTCACTGGGAAGCAGACCCTGCATCCTACGTATGTCTTGAAGTCTGATTCTGGGCCTGTTCATGGCGGGGGACCCTGGGGGGAGGGAGTCAATGTGTGAGTGACAGTTGTAATCACCATTTGTAGAGCAGCCAGCATCAGCCAGGCAAAGGTGACAAATGACTTGACTCCAGATCACATCAACTAAACCTGGATTCAAACTCGGGGCGAGTTTTTCCCCTGCCCAGGAAAAGCCAATATCCGTGAACCAGCAGCATACAGTTCCTGATCGCCAGTTCTCTCCATCCCTAAATTCATCCCTGATTTGAGAACCTACCTGACTTAGGCTCAGTTAACAAGATGGCTGTGGTAGCCTGCTTGTGATCTCTGTCCTGGGGCGGAGGGGAGAGGACGCTGCGCTGGATGTGTTAGGCATGCTGTTGCAGACAATGTGGAAAACAGTCCTGCCAGGTTAAAAGGGTAAAAGGGCCAAGGGCCATTCAGACCCTTTGGCAAGCAGAGCTGAGTCTGCGCCTGCTGAAGACCGAATCCAAACGCTCTGCTTTGCGCCATTCTGCGCTGTGTCTCTGCACTGTCTCACCAACAAAATGTTCACGGTAAGAGGGAGTGAGAGCCTGTCTCCCTCTGGATCTTTTCTTTGCAAAAAAAACATCAGAAAGGCTCCGGACATTTCAGGATTCATGGGGACAGAGCAGAGGAAGGAACAAGACCATTCAGTTGGACAATTATTGTCCCTGCTCCCTCTCTTCCACCCTCGCCCCTACCCCTGCCCGGCAGGCAGGCAGGCAGGCAGGCAGGCAGGCTGGCAGGAAGGCGGGTTCTTACTGTGGCCTGGGGCAGCTGGGGGGGGGGGCAGGAGGTGGCTCTGAGATTGTCACCAGATGACTGATAAAGTCAGTCCGGGCTCTAATCTAGTTATTATGCAAGAGCACACAATGCTGGTGTCTGATGATCTGGAATAGAGCTAACCCAAGGAGAGTTTAGTTAACCTTTCTTTACCTCCATGAACTGGTACGTGCAGCTGGGGTAACAATAACCCATACAGCAGTGTGTGAAAGTCTCTGAGTTAGTACCCAAAGAGCTTTTTTTTTTTTGGGTCCGGTCGTGAGGCCTGAACTCTGGGCCTGGGCACTGTCCCTCAGCTCTTCAGCTCAAGGCTAGCGCTCTACCACTTGAGCCACAGCACCACTTCTGGCTTTTTTCTTTTTGCTTATGTGGTGCTGAGAAATTGAACCCAGGGCCTCATGCATGCAAGGCAAGCGCTCTACCACTGAGCCACCTTCCCAGACCCAATACCCAAAGAGCTTTTAGAGCACTGCCGGCCATGCATGCTGCTACACTCAGTGCAGTATTATTATTTCTGTTACTTCCAGACAGCCCAACAGAGGCCCAGCCACATAGAGGTCCACCCGGCAAAAGCCCAAATCCTCTGTCAATGTGTGTGTCAACACTTGGTTAAGCATTTTCATAGTGAAAATAAAGTGATTTAAAAAATCTATCAGTGAGGAGTGGGGAAGGTGGCTCAGTGGTAGAGTGCTTGCCTTGCATACATGAGGCCCTGGGTTCAATTCCTCAGCACCACATAAGCAGAAAAAGCTGGAAGTGGCGCTGTGGCTCAAGTGGTAGAGTGCTAGTCTTGAGCTGAAGAGCTCAGGAACAGCATCCAGGCCCAGAAAATCTATCAGCGAACTGGAGGCCTGGCTGGAGTGATAGAGCAGCAGTTGAGAGCAAGAAAGCCAAGCAAGAGGGCAAAGCCCTGGGTTCAAACTCTGGTACTGGCATGATGAATAAATAAATAAAATATTAAATAAATGAAAAAAATCCATCAGTATTTTGAAAGTAACTGATGTCCATTTGCAGCAATTAGTACCATGGATCAGGTAATTTAGATATCTTGCAAAAGTATCTAATTTTTGTTATAATTTTAGCAAGAGATAAAGAAAAAACCATAACTGGGTACTGGTGGCTCACGCTTATAATCCTACTTTCTCAGGAGGCTGAGATCTGAGGATGGCATTATCTGAGGATAAATCCAAGAGACTCTGATATCCAGTTAACCAGTTTAAAAAAACCTGGAAGTGGAGGTGTGGTTCAAGTCACAGTGTACCAGCTTTGAGCAGAAAAGATCTGGAAGTCCTGGGTTCAAGCACCATCATTGGAATGTGCGTGCGTGCATGTGCAGATGTGCGTGCGCACACACACACACACACACACACAGCACTTGCTTTGAGCTGAAGAGCTCAGGGACAGAACCCAGGCCCAGAGTTCAAGACTCACCACTGACCAAAAAAATTAATAATAATAGCTGATGTCTTGACTTTTGTGTGTTATAGCCCTTTCCTAATAAAGCCGTTTCCATCCCAACAAGAACACAACAGATAGGGACAAATAACTATCCCCAGTTTGTGCATAGAGGAAGTGAAGCCTGGAGAAGTTCAGTAGCTTTTTTTCTTTGTATGTGCCAGTCCTGGAGCTTGAATTCACTGCCCCTGAGCTGCTTCACTCAAAGCTGGTGCTCTACCACTTGTGCTATAGCACCACTTCCAGCTTTTTGGTGATTAATTAGAGCTAAGAGTCTCAGGGACCTTCCTGACTGAGTTGGCTTCAAACTGTGATCCTCATCCCTCAGCCTCCTGAGTAGCTAGGATTACAGATGTGAGCCACAAACAGCAGGCTGCAGTTCAGTAAGTTTCATAGTCTTAACTGATGAGGATGGAGAGTCCAGATGGGTCCCAGGCAGCGTGCGGTGGGTGATGAGTCTGTGCCTGTGTGATCTCACAAGGAGAACATCCCTGTGGTTTGGAACTACCTAGCAAACTAACCCAGCTATCAACTGGGTCTTACCCACTTCCCGTGCCAGATGAAGTCAGCTTGAACCCCTAATTCTGAGACTTGTGGGAACTTCAGTCAGTGCCTTTCTGCACTGACTACGAATTAGCAGAGGCTTAGGCTTTTGTTTCCAGTGGGTTCACAGCCTCTCTGTGGCATTTCTGAACCATTTATCTCCACTCTGTGCTCATAGTGGCCCAATTTTAGGGCCCGCCCCTTTTCCCTGATATGTAGCCTAAAACCAGATATGCATTAAAATCTGGGCAGCTGCTATGCCCAGGGGGTGTCATGGAATACTGATGGTGACGTAAGAGCTGAACACAGCCCACCCTACCCCGTCACCAACAAGACCAGGTTTGGATGCAACGTACCAGCAGCTGGGCACTGGCTAAAGAGGGAAGGCCAGAGTCTTGTCTGTGAGGGCTGAATGAAGACAAGAAGGAAAAGTCACAGGATCATACTGGGACCAGATTTGGTACTATTTTTTGAACCTCCCCCAGCTCCCCAAAATAAAACAACTCAAGTAAACTTGGCTGCATTTTTTTTTTTTTTTTTTTTTTTTGCCCAATAGGCAGATGTTCATGGTAATGTTCAGGACTTATAAACTGTCATCTTCCATTACTCTTATACGTGTTATCACAAAATTCGGTTTGTGATTGAAATTACCTTAGTCTAAGAGGAATCCCTTTTAAATTACACAAGGTAAATTTTAGCCATATGTAAAAGTCATTTCTGTGAGCTTCAGTTAATGCATTGTAACTCTCCCTATATGACTGGGCAAACCACCTAATCTCTCCTCATGAGGCTTCTAATGTTCTTTGCAGTACTGCCATGAGAATTAAATAATATTCTATGAAATGCACAGCACAGTATCTGGAGGGAAGAAAGGGCTCAATAAATGTAATTAAATCCGTTGGTTATTAAAAGACATGGATTGGTGGTAGAGTGCTTGCTTAGCATGGCATAGAGTCCTGGGTTCGATTCCTCAGTAACATAAACAGAAAAGGCTGGAAGTGGTGCTGTGGCTCAAGAGGTAGAGTGCTAGCTTTGAGTAAAAGAAACTCAGGGACAGTGCCCAGGCCCTGAGTTCAAGCCCCAGGACTGGCAAAAAAAAAAAGCATGAGGCAAGCTAGTGGGGGTGGAAGGCGGCTGTGGCTGTGAGGAGGGATCTGTTCTGACTGTCATTACACATAAAATGAGTTCTATCCTACAGGTGACAGTGTCAATGCTATCCCTACAGGAAGGTTAGCAAATTTCTCCCATCTGTAGAGGAAGGGTACAGTCCAATATGCCTTCCATCAACTGTGTTTTATTTCCTGTGTAACTTGAGAATCTGAGCCAGGCACTGGTGGCTCACGCTTATAATCCTAGCTATTCAAGAGGCTGAGATCTGAGGATCGTGGTTCAAAGCCAGCCTGGGCAAGAAAGTCAGTGAGACTCTTATCTCCAAATAACCACCAGAAAACCAGAAGTGACACTGTGGCCCAAGTGGTAGAGCGCTAGCCTTGAGCTGAAGAGCTGAGGGACAATGCCCAGGCCCAGAGTTCAAGCCCCACAGCTGAGCAAAAGAGCTTGGGGACAGTGACCAGGTCATGAGTTCAAGCTCATGACTGATAAAAACAGAAACCTACAGCAATTTTGTGGATTAAACCTCTATTCCATAGCATGTTTAATGGCAGAGAGGAGGCATCAAAGGTCAGTCTTCGTTGAGTGATTATAAAATGGCTTTCTGAAATACTTCTCATGCAAGTTAGAAAAAGAAGAAAAAGCATTTCTCACCAAGTGAATTTTTTTTTGAGATGCCTCCATTTCCATATGATGGTATCTTAGAGATGAGAAAGACTTCAAGAACCAAATATATACCATTGGCTAACACACTGTAAATTATGTAAGACTTTGTTTTAGGGTTTTTTTTTTTAACTATCCTAGGCTTTGGAAAGTATTGTTACATAAAACAGCACAGGGAGGGTGGGATAGGCATGTATGCTGAAATACTGTGAACTTGCTAAGAACCTAGAATAGAGAATTTTCCCTCTAGCATATTTAGATGACTCTGACAAATGAATACCTTGGCCAGGAAACATGTCTCACCTACACACCCCAATCCCCCTCCATGTCCTGACTGTGGTCAAAAGTTCGCTATGAGCTCTGTTCAGAGATTATTTAAGCTGTTGGTTGGTATGTTTTGGAAAGGGAATGGGGAAGATAACAAAGCAGGGCAAGGGCACCTCTGTAAGTTCTAGGTCAGTGGAGAGAATGGAGGTGATTTTTCCAGAAGTTCCCTACCTTTCATGAGGTCTCTAAATTTTTTCCTATCTTCAAAAATCCACCTTCGCCCTTTTTTTGTAGGTTGTGGGGCTTGAACTCTGGGCCTGGGCCCTGTCCCTCAGCTCTTCAGCTCAAGGCTAGCGCTCTACCACTTGGGCCACAGCGCCACTCCTGGTTCTCTGGAGATAAGAGTTTCATGGCCTTTCCTGCCCGGGCTGGCTTTGAACCTCGATCCTCAGATCTCAGCCTTCTGAGTAGCTAGGATTATAAGCATGAGCCACTAGTGCCCAGCTTTTTTGTTTTTTAACTCTAAGAAATAGCTCATTTTTGCTGGGTGCTGGTGGTTCACACCTGTAGTCCTAGTTACTCAGGAGGCTAAGATCGGTGGATTGAGGTTTGAAGGCAGCCCAGCAGAAAAGTCTCTGTGAGACTCTTATCTCCAATTAACCACTCAAAAACCAGAAGTGGAGCTGTGGCTCAAACTGGTAGAGTACAGCTTGAGCAAAAAGAGCTCCAGGGCAGAGTCCCGGCCCTGAGTTCAAGCTCCAGGAAAAACAAAACAAAACAAAAAAGGCTCAATATATTTTAGAGAAAAACTAACCCACATATTTTTTTTCCTACTTTGTCAACATTTTTGTTAAGGTGAACAAAAGTATAACAAAACAAAACCCCACAAACCACTATGTAGAAGCTAGCAGGCAAAAACATAGATAGGAATTTGATAACCAAACCAGAAGAAATCTTTGAAAAGTTCAATACTGGAGACATGGAAGCTATGAAGTAACTCACACAATGTGGTTTTGGTGTTTATTGAGAATATCCGTGGACCAAACTTTGCAGTCTGTAAAGTTCTGTGAAAGTCATACAAAAAAGCCTGTTTAATCAGACTGCTTAGACATACCTTTGGTACCATTTCATGGAGGTTGAATTTTTAAACCTCCTAATATTATAGAGAGTTTATTGTAAGTCTTCATACTTGCTACTTATGCTTAGTCTTGTTTCCTAATTGCTTGTAGCAATTATAGAGGACCATAGTTGAAATTAAAATCAGCCAACAGCAAGGTATGATAGATCAAGCCTGTAATCCTGGCTCCTTGGGTGGCTGAGATTAGGAGATCACAGTTCAAGGCTATCCCAGAGACTCTATATCTCATTCAATTGGCTGGGTATGGTAGCATCACTCCAGGCCAGCCCAGCCCAGGCATAAAGAGACCCTATCTTGAAAATACCCAAGGCGCGGGTGGGGTTGGAAGAGATGGGGAGAATGCTGAAAGAAGTAACAGTGATCAAGATGCACAGCACTTATAAACTGACAATGGGTTAAGTAATATAACAAAGAACATAAGGCAAAAGGGGGCTGAAGGTGTGGCCCAAGTGGTAGAGTGCGTACCTAGCAAGCAGGGGATCCTGTTCAGTCCCTAGTACTGCTAATACATACATATATTCCCAACATATTGTTTTCATATATTAATACATAAAATCTATCACAAATAACAGAATGCAAGACTGTTCCTCCAAGTTAGGATTTAGTATCTTACATGGATCAAAATAAATATCAACATAGAAATATAGGTAGGCAATAAAAACTTGGGATATTTCTCAATATTACCCTTTCTCAAATACAGTTGTCGTTTTCTAGGTAATTGGAAAACTTCAAAGAAGATATTCTAACAGCCTGACAACCAGTTGAGCCCTGAATTGGCAACAACCATGTAAGTTAACCCTTCATACATTTTCATTTCTTTTTTTTTTTTTTGGTTAAGCTTAAGTGAAAAGAGGTTTAAACAAATCAAGTGAGGGTTGAGAATGTGGCTTAGTGGTAGAGGGCTTGCCTAGCATGCACTTTAGCATGGTGCTGTGGGCTCAAGTGGTAGAATGTTAGCCTTGAGCACAGACAGGCTCAGGGACAGTGCCCAGGCCTTGAGTTCAAGCCCCAGGACCAGCAAAAAAAAAAAAAAAGTGAGGACTGGGAATGTGGCTTAGTGGTACAGTGCTTGCCTAGCATGCATGAAGCCCTGGGTTCGATTCCTTAGTACCACATACACAGAAAAAGCCCAAAGTGGTGCTGTGGGTCAAGTGGCAGAGTGCTAGCTTTGACAAAAGCAGCTCAGGGACAGGGCCCAGGCTCTGAGTTCAAGCTCCAGGACTGGCAAAAAAAGAAAATCAAGTAAATAAGCTTTTATGTTGACACATACATTTACTGACTGTATTGATCATGGCTTTCTGAGAAGCACACTTCTTTGGAAATGGATGTTAGATGGAATATACTGCTTGTGGGTATCTGGAGTCTTGCTGCTACTCTGCTATTTCTACCCCAGACTCAGGTTCAGAAACAGTTTCTGCATCCATAGATGCTGTTTGAGCCTAACAGTGGTACAACTATACCCCAGGGATTGGCAGACATTTCTTGCCAAGTTCCAAGTAGCAAACAGTTTACATTTGGCTCCACTACTCAGCTCTGCCACAGCAGCCATAGAGAATGTCCAATTGGATTGGCTTCTGTCTTTCCCTTCCACTCTGTTATCTGGTGGTGGAGGAACATTTTAAGTGACTGACAGTAAAAGAAGAAAGTATCTCACCCTATCCAGAAGATTCTTCTCAGGCTTAATTCTTTAAACACTTAAGGGGGTGTTAATTTGAGATCATAAAACTAGGTAGGTTACAATGTTCAAATGCTTTTTATTAAGAGTATGTTTTAAGGCCTACTACAATTGATGAAAAGAACAAAAATTTAACGGACTGTACATTTTTTAATAAACCACATGGCAAAATGACACTTTATTAATAAACATATAGGAAATTACAATTTGAATTGCAAATACAGTACATAGACTTTGATCCTAATTACATGGACAAAACCCCAGTCTCAAAATCTTTCCAAAATCAATCATTTGTAAAATACTTGGTTTCTAAAGGGGCATATGGAAAAGTATCTACAATTTCTTAAACTGTGATATGGCTTATTAAATAACATTTAGAGAAGGCTAAGCTTTCCGAATATACAGCATCTTCCAGAGTGAATGTGGAAATTTTGACACATTTCAATTTTATCTCGCTACACTATTTAAATTTGATACTATCACAGATTTCGCTAGGAAAGACTCCACAAATGTTATCCAATCTGAAGGAAAATCACAAAATGCCTGTTGGTCCTTTCAATGTGATTATTGGAAGAGCAGCTAAACCACTTGTAAGCGAGCGCACAGTGACTGCACTGAGAACTCCCCACAATTTCTCCTCTTCACGCTCTTCCATGTTCCCTCTCATACCACAAATGGTGTACTAGACTCGTGAACTCTAAACCAGACATAAAGCCCTTGCTGACAGGATTCACATGACTTATCTGGAGTTAAGAGTGTGCAAACAGTTTCCGGCTAGAGATATTAAACTTCACCAATTATCTGGCGATCAAACTTGCCTCCTGAACCAAGTGAACTCATCTTTTATCTAGGTCCATATTCTGTAACTTTAAATTTATTATGTGCAAGGTAATTCACAGCAAAACTGCCTAAAACTTCTTAGAATGGGTTCAAATTCGATAATATCTTGTTAGGTGAGCCAAACAAAATAAACATATATGAAGAAAATAATGTAGCTGAACTATGTTTGCTTTTAGAATGAAATGATTACCTCAAAGACAATGTGCAGAGTGGTTGTTTGGTCCTGACAGGGGGCTGCAGCCTCTCTCTCATATGTGCTTTATGAAGTTTAGTGTGTAGCAATCTAAACCAGGAACAATCAGTGGTTTGTTTTTAAAGATCTCCCCAGAAAAATACACTTCCTAGTGGTGCATCCTCTCTGAAAAATGTTTTTTGCTTACATTAAAACAAGCTCTTGTATTTGTGTCTGTTCTTGACTATGTCCATTCTGGAAAGATCACCTGGGTGGGAGAGACAGAATACTGAGACTCCTAAGAGCAGGAATCTTAGTGGTAGAGAACAGACATAAAGCATCCAAGGAGGAAAAATCAGCAAAATAAGACATCCAGTGACTTGGCAAACAATACTGATGGAGACTATAGTTGTAAAAGTACAGTCTCACAGTACATGAAGCATAGCTAAAGGAAATGTAGGAATTACAATAGCTTCCAGTACTGCACATCAATCTCTCAGAAATTTATCCTATTGAACTGCATTTCCATTACATTTGTAAAGGAAGCAAGATCAACAAAAAGTATCTGTAACTCGGCAGTGCTGTGAAACAGATTAAAGTATGCAAATAACTCAGATTAATGGATACAAATATTACTTGGAAAACACTGTATTGAAGAAATGCTGTGATGTGTTTTTCCAAGTGCAAAATTAGTAATGCTGTGTTTGTCCAATTCAGCCCCTGCGTTCACAGGGTAAGAGACAAGCTTCCCAGGGCTCAGCTGAGTGGTGTAACCACGATGTGCTTGCAGCTCATCACAGGAAGGACAGAGCAAAGTTGTCAGAAGCTATGCAGTCCTTGGCTGTAGATGCTAGGTTAATATCCTTCTCTGTGGGAGAAGTACAAGAGGCCAAAGAATCTATCAGTTCTTGAATCTTGTACTGAGTTTCCTAGATACCATCAACTCTGCTACTGATACCATCTTTTCCCAGCAACCTTTTAGGCAAATTCAGGTTACCTTATTTTGGGTTACTTATAAAGTATGTGCTAAGAAGATGGATTCTGTTTCCCATTCCTCATTTGTAAGTTATCTGGCAGGCCTACCTAGAAGTTTAATTCACAACTTGTCTGGTACATTGTTACTCTACACTGATTCTTTGAGGAGCCAAGAATCATATGAAGAGTGCATATTGAACAGGGAGTTCTAGTGTGCACGAAGTTAACTCAAAAACAATGGTTGCTAAATGAAACATGAATATTCACCGCTACCTCTTAACACAACAGTTTCCAATTAGATTGTCTTCAGTCTGGAAATATCCTGTCTCTACAACACAGATTTGATATCAATCCCCATCCCAGTGTGCTCTCGCGCCCTTTCTGCCTCTCCCCCACCCTCTCTACACACACACACACACACACACACACACACACACACACACACACACACACACACAAATCAAAAACCGTTTCCATTTGTTTTCTCAAACTAATATCTCCTCCAACCCCTCTGAGAAAAACTTCAAATTTGTATCTGGAGGTTTTTATCCTCTATCATAAACCAGACATTCTCTCTGAAGTGGTCAATCTGCATGTGGCATTACAAACTCAAATGTAGCCCTATAAAGTTACCTTCATATAGGCTCATATAGTACCAAGCAAACTATACAAAATGTTGGCAGTTCTTAAAGGGATAGATGATAATAACTTACATTTTGCAGTCTCTTACTGATTTTAAGAAAATTTCACAATAAAAGTGATTTTAGGAAGATATAAATTTGAGACTCCAATCCCATCTTCCCTTCTTTATTGTTTTAAATAATCATATGGTAATTTGAGGTTAAGCCTAATTTCTGCCATTCAGAATTATATTAAAATATTTTCTAAATAACTTAATGACAACGACCATAATTTGTGAAGATTTTGTTGTGACAAGATTACAAATAATAAAAAACATTAACTTTGAGATTCAAGACTCAGCAATATCTGGAAAAAATGTTAAGTATAACTATAACATTAAAACTTATTTGTGAAATGAACAGTTCTGAGACACCTAGGAATACATGCTTATTCCCTTCTCTGAATAATTACCAGTACTTTCTGAAATCTGTTGAGAAATAATTTTGGTAAAAAGAGGCAGCAATTCTAGAAGCTGAATGTCAAGATTACATAATTTAAAAAATACAACTGAGTTTGCTAGCACTGGCTTGGTATAAAATGGCCTTTAAAAAGTGTGTTTAAATGCAAATACTGAATTCTGATGCTTCTTGAAGACACATATTCTGTCAGATTGATGAAGTACGGGACTGGATTGTCTTCCATGAGGTATCTGTAGAGTAACATCTCATTCTGTAAACAGTATTTTGAAAACTTCTTCATCCAACAATCATGGTGACGGCTCATTTTACATTGAACAGAGTCTCACATAGGCAGGCTGGAGTGACTGTTTTGAGACTGGTGCTCGCTATGGACACAGCTGTCAGTGATTCCATTTTCTCACTTGGGTTTGCTTTTATTGCTCTCAAGTCTATGACTGTGGATAAATAAGGCAGTAGGCCCCAAAACACGTACAAATCAGGGACTGAAATTCTGACAATTTGCACAAGTTCTGTTCACTTCTTGCCTGTAACTCTGAAGCTGGATAGTACATTTATACATGCCAAATGTGTTCAATAATAAATGCTTTGCTTTGGACTGTACTTCTTCCCATTTAGATGAACTTCCAGGAACTGCAATGTCAAAAAAAATGTTATTACTATTTATTGTACAGTTACGCACTGGTGAGTAAGACACAGGGAAGAAACACTCTTTTTACACTGTTGAGCACTGTCATAGTCTACTTGTATCTATTCTGATATTCCTGCTAGGGAAGTGGGAGTGCGTTATTAAAAAGCTCTACAGTCCATCTGGCGAAAGAATAGTGGCAACAATGAAAAGATATTACGTACATAAAAAATAAACCATTTATCTGTATTATTTAAAAAAAATAGAATCACTCTGTGAAACAACTTAAATAAACATAAGAGCCCTTGCTTTGCTTATATAGAAGAGCACAGTAAATATTCTTTAAGTCTTTAATCTCAAGGTAAGTATCAATTTGACTCCCAAAGAGATAAAAAAAAAATTACTTTGCTAGTAACAGTGACCTGCATCTTACCTTTTGAGGAGTTTTTCCCCCCCCTAAATCTTGTCAGCAGGAAAGTCTTCCTACTTAATTATAAGCTCACATGCTTAATTCCAAAGATAGAAGTCCACAAACCCCAGGCAGGCCCACATTTGCTATCAGCAACTTACTTAGCTGCATGTGAACTATGGCAGTAGATTTTCCTGAAGTGAGAGACCAGATATTCAAATCTTCCACAGAATATACATCTTCTATTTTCATCAAGGCTTCTTTGATATAATCTACATTCAAATGGCTCGGTACACCTATTAGTTCAGAATATTACAATTTGTAAGTAAATTCCTTACCTTGTAAAGAAAAAGTTTTAAATTATATTCAAAGAAAATAAATGGCTTTGCTAAATTCAGTTTAAACAGTATTTTAAACTATATTAGATTTTTAACAAACTATATGCATGTGTTTATAAAAATACAGGAAATATATGGCGTTAATAGATACTTTAAAAATGCTATACCCACTAGAAGAGAACGCCAATCAAATCAGAATAGTTTAACAGAAAAGCTAGAACAAACTAAGGAGAAAAAAGAATCCAATAATGATAAGTTTACAGTCTAACTTTTATTTTCATGCTTAGACATGCTATCAGTAAGAAAAGCTGTCATCAGTACAACAAAGTCACACATTAAGTAGGATTAAGGAATTACATAAGCCAAAAGACATAATCATATTAAGAATCAAAAATTGCATTCTTGTTCTGGCTCCAGTGTATTAACAATGTTATGTTATCCCTCTGAAGTATAATCTTGTTTATATTTTGTTTTTTTTGGTGTTTCTTTTGCCTGTCCTGGGGCCTGGACTCAACCTGGGCACTGTCCTGAGCCTCTCTGTGCACAAGGCTAGCTTTCTACCACTTGAACCACAGTGCCATTTCCAGCTTTATCTGAGTAGTTTATTGGAGATAAGAGTTTCAAAGCCCAGGGTTGGTTTTGAACATCAATCCTCAGATCTCACTGTTCTGAGTAGCTGGGCATGAGCCAGTGGCACCCAGCTAATCTTGTTTATAAATAGGAATAATCTGGGCTGGGAATGTGGTTTAGTGGTAGAGTTCTTGCCTTGTAACATGCAAGAAGCCCTGGGTTTGAGTCCTCAGTACCACATAAACAGAAAAAGCCAGAAGTGGTGCTATGGCTCAAGTGGCACAGTACTAGCTTTGAGCACAGAGAGGCTCAGGGACAGAGTCCAGACCCTGAGTTCAAGCCCCAGGACTGTCAAAAAAAGAAAAAAAAAGAAAAAAAAGGAATAATTTATCCACTCTCTGTCTATTTTACTTATAATAAGGGCCAAAGAGATAATGTATGAGAGAATGCATGAATACTCAAATGCTCAGTACACATAAGGCAGTGTTACGGAGCCTAAGAAATACAAGCAAAATATAAAAGAGAGCTCCTACCCAGTGTCCCTCTGACTCCCAATCTCCAATGAATACACAAAGGAGATATTAGTGAGAGCTTACCTTCCAATATTATAACTACTGTGTCCCAGATGATGCGAAATGTTGTAAAAGCCACAAGTAATGAAAATATGTATGTACAGATGGGATCAGCAATCTTGTATTCTGGCTAAAAAGTAACAGATGAGAGTATACAATTAAATGTCAACAACAAGCAGGCTATAAAGCAAAGCCAGGCATACACCCCCTGTCCTCTGGATCTCTTTAGTAGATTAGAGATTACCTTCAAAACTTGAACACTGTAATTAAGGAACATCTCTACTCTTTCTTAATGTTTAAAATGACTTTCTTCAGGGGACCGATTTCTGGAAATTTAATTGCTTGTTATGTTATTCTCCTTTGTACCTTTTCTAAGTCTTTTACCCAGAATCATAAAATATCAAAGGTATAAGGAGTAAATAAGAGGGAACTCAATTTTGAGGGGCATGCAGGCTAAGACTGGATCTAGATTCTAATCTAGAGCATTGTTTCACCACCAAGCAGTTCAGTGACAAGGCTTACAGTGAGAAGATGCCATCAAAGCCAACTGTAGATAAGGTACCTGATGAGTGATACCATTGTATTTATTGCTAAGAAAAGAACTGCACTCTTGGTCAATTAAGTTTATACCAATGCATATAAATGGCATTGGTGTAATACATGGCAGGGCTAATTAAGCTTACACCAATGAACAGAACTGGCACTCATATCCAGCATACTGATGAAAGAAAAGCAGCTTTAGTTTCAATGCTAAAATTAAGTGACTTCGAAGTAGGAAAATTAGCTATCATGTTACCTTGAATCGTATGATGTAGGCAGCTATTAGCACACCAACACTCTGTACCAAATCCCCCAGGGCATGGACAAACGCAGCTCTCACCGCCAAGCTATCCTGCCCATGGCTGTGTCCACCAGAACCTGTGGTAGGAGAATTTGAAGGCAGGGAATGGGAATGGGAGTGATGGTGACCAGATTGGTTCAACAGAAACCCCATTCTGTCAAAAATAAAAGAAAACATTATTATTTTCCCTAAAATAGTTGGTTAAAATATTAGCCACTATTCAGAAATGAATGAGGCAGCACAGAACTCATTCATTTAATAAATCTTTGAGTACCTATTATGTATCAGGTACTGTTCTAGGTGCTGGGGTCAAAGCAGTGAGTCAAGACCGACATATCCCTATCCCCATTTGAACAGAGACCTGAAGAAAGTCAGGAATAAATGCTCAGGGCAGAGAGCAGACAAAGGCCCAAAAATGAAAAAGTTTCTCCATGTACTTGGAAAAACAAAACCACAACAGCCACTGTGGCCTGGATAAAGTGAGCAAAAAGCACTAGAGGTTAAGATGGCGGGGGCGGGGGCAGGGCACACAGGTTTTACTTAGGAAAGGCTGCTGGGCAGGTGACAGTGGCTCACACCTAAAATCTGAATGACTGGGGAGGCTGATATCTGAGGATCTTAGTTTGAAGCCAGCCTGGGTCAGTCAAATCTGAGAGATTCTTACCTCCAGTTAATCTCCAAAAAGCCAAAAGTGGAGGTATGCCTCAAGCAATAGAGCTCAGGCTTGAGCAAAAATGCTAAGCAAGGTTATGAGGTTCTAAGTTCAAGCCTCAGTACAGGCACGAAAACAACAACAAATGGCTGTTGCAGGGGCTTTTGATTAAATTAGAAGCTTGATAGAAGCCACTAGGTAGTGACTGGTTAAACCAAGGCTAGGAAATCATATTTGGCTTATTGTTTTTGTAGATAAAGTTTTACTGGAATACAACCATGGTCATTTGTTTGCCCAGTGAATATGTCTGCTTTTGTTTTGTGACAGCAGGGAATCAATAGTTTCAAAAGAAACTATAAATCAAAGACTACAATATTTACTATTCTTTTTGTTGGTTCTAGAGACTGGACTCCAGACTTTGTGCATGCCGGCAAGATGTTACCCATCAAACTCTACCCACAGTTCCTTTCTTTAAAAAAAAAGTTTGCTGACTCAACTTAAACGTATCACCTAAAAATTGAGTACTTTCAGGAAAATAAGTTTAAAACGTCTAGCTAATACAAAAGTACTCTAAAATGTCAAATAACAGAAGACATTATTCTGCTTAAATCTTGATTGTTGGTCAAACTCCAGTATAACTCAACAAACTAAGAAGGGATTATAATGTCTTGATTTTTATTAACATTTGTAAGAACTAACATTTATAAAAACAACTAATGGACTATATATAAATTTTAAACCAAGACTGGGCACCAGTAGCTCACTCCTGTAATCCTAGCTACTCAGGGGGCTGAGATTTGAGGATCATGGTTCAAAGCCAGTCCAGGCAGGAAAGTTTGTGAGACTCTTATCTCCAATTAACCACCAGAAAACTGGAAGTGGAGCTGTGGCCCAAGTGGTAGAGTGCTTTCCTTGAGCTGAAGAGCTCAGGGACAGCGCCCAGGCCTAGAGATCAAGCCCCATGACCAACCAAAAAAAAAAAAAAAAATTAAACCATGACAATATTTCACAGTTTGAATGAATGTATGTATAACAGTCTCAAAGTTTCTAATACCTGAAAATATTATGTGAAAAAACCCAAGCTTACATTATATTAACTGCAACTCCAACAGCTGCGGTGATCAGCATGATATCTCCGTTTATTTCATAGTTCATATGGATAGTTCTTTGCACAGCTTCGTATAAAAGGAATCCCATAAGAACATAGACCAACAGCACACTAATCATGGCCGACAAAACCTCTGGAAGGAAACATAAAACATACATTTTCAACACAGTTTTTAAACTTCATACTAACTACTATAGGTTTTTATTTTCATTTTTTTCTAAGTAGGTAAAAGCAATATACCATTTTTAATGTTTCTTTTTTCTCATTTAAGAAAACATCCAGCTGCTTGAATGATCTGGGTTCTGCACTCATTTATCCCATCCCCCTCTCTCCACTCATACTTTAATTATGTACATTTGCAGACCCCTATAGGTAAACAATGACAAACGGAGAGAAATACTTGTAACATATATAAGTACAGACTAATTTCTTTTCTTTTCTTTTTCTTTTTGCAGGTCCTGGGGCTTGAACTCAGGGCCTGGGCTCTGTCCCTGAACCTTGCTGTGCTCAAGGCTAAGCACTCTACCACTTAAACCTACAGGATCACTTCCAGCTTTTTCTAAGTAGTTTAATGGAGATAAGAGTCTCATGGACTTCCTGCCTGGGCTGCCTTCAAACCCTGATCCTCAGATCTCAGCCTCCTGAGTAGCTAGGATTATGCCACTGGCACTTGGCTAAAAGATACAAAGTAGACTTTTTTTTTTTTTTTGCCAGTCCTGGGGCTGGAATTCAGGGCTGGGTACTGAGCTTCTTTTGCTCACGGCTAGCACTCTACCACTTAAGCCACAGTGCCACTTCTCACCTTTTCTGTGTATGTGGTACCGAGGACTCGAACCCAGAGCTTCATGCATGCTAGGCAAGCACTCTCCTACTAAACCACATTCCCAGCCCAATTTTTTTACAGTGCTAATTTCAAAAAAATATACTTAAAAATAAATGAATCGCAGACAGGGAGAGGGGAGGGGAATCAACGGGAAGGGCTAGCAAAGAGGATGAGGATGAACATGGTCCATGTAATTTATCTGCATGTATGAAACCTGAAATGGTGAAACCTGTTGAAACTGTTTTAAGAGGGGGAGTGAGATGGAAGAGATTAGCAGAGGGAGTAGTGACCTGATACATTGTTTACATGTGTGAAAATATCACAAAGAACCCCTCTGTACAAGTAATGTATGCTAATAAAAAAAGAAAAATCAATAGGGAAGCAAACACCTTAGAAGAAAAATGGGCAAAGGACAAAAATAGTAATTTACTGTAATGACCCAAAAATTCTCAAAAATTAATCATAACAAAAGAAATTCAGTAAGAAGATATTCTTTTTATGCCTACTAAGCTAGTGAACATTTTAATCATTAAAGTTTGATAATACCAAGTTAGTAAAGATCACTGCCAGCCTGGGCAGGGAAGTTCATGAGACTCTTATCTCTGAGAAAGCACCAGAAAAAAATAGCCAGAAGATGGACTGTGGCTCAAGTGGTAGAGTGCTAGCCTTAAACAAAAAAGTGTCCAGGCCTTGAGCCTTGAGTCCTGGGGCTTGGACCAAAAAAAACACAGTTTTGAGATTTTCCTGTCTGGGCTGGCTTTGAAGCTTGATCCTCAGTGCTCAGCCTCCAAAGTAGTTAGGATTACAGGCATGAGCCACTGGTGCCTGGCTATTTAACCCTTCTTAATTCTCTGTTCAAAATAGGCTAATAAAAATGTGAACGCACCAAAGGAAGATGTTCATTGTACATATTATACCTATCATGATACTTAAAATCCAGACTTCAGGAGCTTTGGTTGGAATTGTTGAGGTGAAAAGGAAGAAGCTAGTGCTCATTAATGAGTTAAGCCTCGATGGCTGGAATAACTCTGTAATTGTATTGTTTTTGTTCAAACAAGTTAAAACTGTAAAGACTGCAGCTAATCAAGATTATAGTTCATTGTGGTTTTAGTATAAGACAATTTAAATCAAAACAAATACCTAAGCGATGAAATCCAAAAGTGAATCTTCTGGTTGGTGACTTTGAAGACAACCACAAAGCAAGCAGCGTGAGTATGATGGCACTCAGATCGGTCAACATATGAAGTGCATCGGTCATAATTGCTAGGCTATTTGCTATGTATCCACCTTAGAGTAAGGGAGAAGAGGACAAAGAACAAGTTAATTTAAACAATATATAAGTGAACAAACCTGAAATATATACTATCCTACAAAAACAGAAATCTGTGAAGTAAATGTTTATCCTGTTAAATTACATCGAAGTATTCTGATGTTTTATGTAAGCATAATGTAAGTGTCTAGTCATCCTTCAGTATCTGTGGGGTCTGGTTCCAGAACTCCTCTAATCAGAAAGTATCTTTATATAAAACAGTGAATTTACAAACGCTGATACATCTCCTTCTGTATACTTTAAGTCATCCCTAGATGACTAATAACATCTACAATATTAATGTTAAATTGCTTTTATATACCATTATTTAGGACATAATGACAAGAGAGCAAGTCTGGACATATTCAGCACTAATGCCTTGTTTTTGTTTTTTTGAACCACAGTGGAATCCATGACGTGGAACTATGGATATTGAGGGTCCACTGCACAAATTTCTGGTAAGAAAATCCATTTCTTTTAACAGATTCTCCAAGGAGTCAATGACTCTTCAAAAGCTTGCTAATTTGGTAGCATACATGTAGAGAGAAATGTGTTAGTACTGCAGCTTTTGCTCAGCCCAGTAATTCTATGAGACAGTGAATCAATAGCCATGTCATCTAAACTGCAAACGCTGAGGAAAAGCTATGTGTTCACTTTTTCAGGAGAGTCTGAAAACCAAACAAAACTAACACAATTCACAAAATGTGTATGATTAGTTCAACAAAATAGGCAAAAAATAACTTATTAACTTGGACATGATAGCAATGTCTCTAAATAGCGGAACAAAAGGTGGTTTTAGAAAACAAGTTCTGGCCAGTTCTAGTGGTTCACATCTCAAGTCTTAATTATTCAGGAGGCTGAGATCAGGAAGATCGTGGTTCAAGGCCAGTCTGGGCATAAAGTTAGTGACACCCTACCTTAACAGAAAAGCTGGGTGTAGGGATATATGACTCTCATTCCAAGTAGGAGGATCATAATCTCCATAAGAAACTAGAGATCTTACCTGAAAAATAACCTAAATAAAGAGGGCTGGGGGCAGTGGCTTACATGGCAGAGCTCCTGTCTAGCAAGCTGGAGAGGCCCTGTGTTCAAGCATCAGTGAATGAATGAAAGAAAACATGTTGATAATAATGTGTAAAAGTAAATACTGTAAGAGCTATTGTTTGAATGTCTCCATTAAAACTCATGTTGATATTTAATCCCCACTGTGACTTATTAAGATGCTGGAAACTGAATCTTCCCCTTTGGTGGTAATTAAGGTTAAATGAGACCATAAGGACTCTTAACTCAATGGGACTGTTGATTTATAACCATGTGACACATAGTACTGCCTTGGGACTATGCAAAGAGGGACCTACCAGATGGAGCCACCTGATTTTAAGTTTCAGTCTTTAGAATCATACCCCAGCAAACCCTTGTTCTTTATAAATTACTCAATCTGTGGTATTCAGTTTCAGAAACTGAAAATGGACTAAGACTATGTATTAGGGTATGTTAAGAGCCATGATTTCAGATATCCACTAGTAATCTTCAATTATCTCCCTTCATGGATAAATCTTCCCTTATCTTTCTCTACTGTTATCATCCATCCTTCGATTCTACTCTGAAAAAGCATGTTATTTCATTTTCTAACTTTTCTCTGGAGCTTTCTTTTCTTTTCTATTTTTATCATTCAAAAGCTCAACTTTTGGCTGAGCTCTGGTAGCTCATGCCTGTAATCCTAGCTACTCAGGAGGCTGAGATCTGAGAATCTTGGTTCAAAGCCATCCCAGGCTAAAAAAAAGTCTGTGACACTGTTATCTCCAATAAACTACTCAGAAAAGTCCAGGAGTAGTGCTGTGGGGCTCAAGTGGTAGAGTGTTAGCGTTGAGCAAAAAAGAAGCTCAGGGACAGCTCCCAGGCCCAGAGTTCAAGCCCCTGGGCCAGCAAAAGAAAAACAAACTCTACTTCTTTCTACTTAACTTTCTTCATGCACATTTCCAGAAGTCCTTTGTACACATCCTTCTCTAGGATTTGCTAGTCTAGTTGCTCTCCAATGTGGTACCTGAATGGGTAGTATTAGTATTCCTCCATTAGAAATCCAAGTGGTAGGTCTTGGAAGGTGGCTCAGTGGTAGGGTGCTTGCCTTGCATGTATGAGGCCCTGGGTTTGATTTCTCAGCCCCACATAAGCAGAAAAGGCTGGAAGTGGTGCTGTGGCTCAAGTGGTAGAGTGCTGGCCTTGAGCTGAAGAGCTAAGAGATAAGAGTCCAGGCATAGAGTTCAGGCCCACAACCGATCAAAAAAAAAGAAAAAAAGACAGAAAAAAAAAAAAAAAAAGAACTGCAAATGCTAGCCAGGTGCCCAGTGGCTCACACCTATAATACTTGCTACTCAGGATGGTGATCTGAGGTTCAAAGCCAGCCCAGGCAGGAAAATCCGCTAATAGTTTTAATCTACCTAGTCTACTTATTTACATTTTTTTCTTTTTTCTCTTTTTTTTTTGTTGGTCATGGGGCTTGAACTCTAGGCTTGAGCGTTGTCCTTCAGCTCTTCAACTCAAGGCTAGTGCTCTACCACTGGAGCCACAGAACCACTTCCTTATTTCCATTTTTAAATGCAGTTGTCTCCTTTATCCTACAGAGATACATTCCAAGACAACCCCCCGCAGTAGATGCTTGAAATCTTGAAGAGTACCAAATGCAATACATACTATGTTTTTTTGTACATATACAAACCTATGAAAAACTTCATCTTTTAAGTTAGGTACAATAAGATATTAACAACAACTAGTAATAAAATAGAACAATATAAGATCATAAAAGTTATGTGCTGACATGTTAGACAAAGGGATGATTCACATTCTGGGCAGGATGGACCTGGAGTGAGATTCCATCACAACACTTGGAATAGTGAACAATTTAAAACTTATGGAATGTTTATTTCTGGGATTTTCCATTTCATATTTTCAGGCTGTGGCTGACTGTGGTTAACTAAACTTATGGAAAGTAAAAACCATGAAAGTGAAAATGAGAGTAAGGGGGGGAGTACTACTCTATTTTCTTGGATTTTAGGACACCTGCTGAGTGTTCCACAGGATTTAAGCTCTGTAGATAATTTTCTACATTCTTGTGATACTACATACTCTTTCTCTCCTTTAACCTGTCTTCTGAACCACAGACCTTATTTAACAACCAACTAGACGTTTCCACTTGACTATTTCATGTGCAAATTAACCTATTTAGAACAACGCTTGAGCCCTTTCTTGGGAGGGGCCTACTTCATAAACGAGGTTTCAAGCAGTCAGCTTCTTAGGTGAGAAACTTCAGAATTACTCCTGCCACTGCTATCTCCTCAACTTCGACATCCAAATTAGCAGTTAATGTTTTCAATATTTCTTCTGGACTGTTTCTCAGTCAGTATAGTTTTCTACATCCATTCTAGTAAAAATGATAACTTCTTCTTGCCTGACTTCTGCAACTGTTTATCTCCCATTATTGTACATTTTATTGTACATTTTAATCCTTTGTCCACATAATAGTCAAAGTGTGTGTGTGTGTGTGTGTGTGTGTGTGTGTGTGTGTGTGTGTGTGTGTGTGTGTGTGTGTGTGTGTGTGTGTGTGTGTGTGTGTGTGTGTGTGTGTACATGTGTACACATCCTGGAGCTTGAACCCAGGGTCTGGGCACTGCCCCTGAACTTCTTGTGCTTAAAGCTAGTGCTCATCCACTACAGCCACAGCTTCAGTTTCACTTCCATTTTTTTTTTGAGGGGGGGCGTGGAGGGGTGGAGGGGATGTTTAATTGGAGATAAAAGAGTCCAGGGACTTTTCAGTCTGGGCTGGCTTTGAATGCTGATCCTCAGGTCTCATCTCCTGAGTAGCTAAGATGATAGGTGTGAGCCACTGGCACCAGTTTCAAAGTGACTTGTTTTTTATTGTTGTTGGTTGGTTGTGGGGCTTGAACTCTATGTCTGGGAACTGTCCCTCAGCTCTTCAGCTCAAGGCTAGGCCTTTATCACTTTAGCCACAGTGCCACTTCTGGTTTTCTGGTGGTTATTGGAGATAAGAGTCTCACAGACTTTCCTGCCTGGGCTGGCTTTGAACCATGATCCTCAGATCTCAGCCTCCTGAGTAGCTAGGATTACAGGTGTAAGCCACAGGCATCTGGCTCAGGGTATCCTTTTAAATAGGTAAATCCTATCATTTCTCACTGTTGCTTGAACTCTTTAATGGATTCCTACCATGCTTAGAATAAAAACTACACTAATTCAGTGTGACCAGTCAGGACCTGCTTACCTGGTCCTCCTATCTTCCTTTGTCCCTCATGCTTACCACATTCCAGCCATATTGGCCTTCTTTTTACTTTCTTTTAAGGAAATGATTGCTTTGGGACCTTTGTACATGCAGTTCTCTTTGCTTGGGTAAATCCTATTCTTTTGTTTGTTTGTTTAAATGAATCGGGCTCATGTATAAACTATGTCTTATTGGTTATTAACTTATAGTTCTTGTTCTTTTTCACTATTTAAGACAATCTGAATTTAATTGTGTGGTTATTTAATATGTTTCCTCCATTAGGAAAAATCAAATGCTTCAGATAGTAGAAATCGTTAAGACTTTTGTTCTCCATTAGTTATCTAGAACATGTGGCTTAGGGCTTGGAATACAGTATGTACTCAAAAAGTACTTGCTGAATGGAAGGAACAAAGCAAAGACAGACTTTGTCCAATATCTGAGAGCGTTAGTAGTAAAACCAAGGTTCAAAATCAAGTCTCCTGTCAGATCATTAAATTATTTGATTTTTCATTACTCCATACTTCTTACATATGGTGCTTTAATTCTAAGTGCTTTGGACATACTTTTAATAAATATTTCATTTAACCAAATTCTATGTCACAATGTGAATAATGTTAATACCTATCTTAAGTACTATTATCTCTGTATTATTCAACAAAGATTCTGTTTGAAACTAAAGTCAGTATTTGAAAGGAAAAAATACTGTAACTTTCATAAAACAACATTTGCCAAATATGAGATTTCAGAAATAGAAGGTCATTGCAAGTATATTTAATATTTTTTTACTTAAGTCAAATAACATATAATTTTTATTTTTATTTTTGCTAGTTCTGGGGCTTGAACTCAGGGCCTAGACTCTGTCCCTGACCTTCTTTTGCCAAGGCTAGCACTCTCCCACTTGAGCCACAGCACCACTTCCAGCTTTTTATGTGGTACTGAAGATCAAACTTCATGCATGCATAAACCACATTCCCCACCCAACATTTAAATTTTTAAGCAGGGAAATTGTTCGATGCTAGCCCAGGTGATTCAATGCCAGCCTAAACAGGAAAGTCCGTGAGACTCATCTCCAAATAACCATCTGAAAACCGGAAGTGGCCCTGTAGCTCAAGTGGTAGAGCACTGGCCTTGAGCAGAAGAGCTCAGGGACAGCACCCAGGCCCAGAGTTCAAGCCCCATGATTGACAAAAAAAAAAAGAAAAGAAAAGAAAAGAAAAAAAGAAATCCCCCTAGACAGTGAGATATAGATCTCTGAGGTGTTTTTGAGATGAGACACTGATGTTAAGAAACTAGTCAAGAGATTTGGGAAAAAGCAATCCACATAAAAGTTCTGATCTTGAAGTTGACCATGAAAGCAGTTTAGTGGGATGGACATAAGTGAAATTATTACAATACATAGCATAACATTATTATTTCACTTACGCATTTATGTACACAGGTATGTGCATATGTATGTATGCATGCCTACACAAGTCACAATGTTGTGCATTTCCTACTTTAGTGAGCTCAACAAGTTTGAAAGCTATTGACCTAGAGGGATCAAGCAATGGGAAGGCCTGAATGACAAGAAAGAGGTGTCTTGAGAATGATCAGCATGACTGAAGCAAACACTGAGGAATGGAATGAGGTAGGACACTTACATACAATTTTCTATGTAGAACTTCCAGTAAAGCATTTTTGCCTGGACTTCCAATTTTATACTTACTATGGTTCATCCTTAGATGACAGAATCATTTCCCTGGTTTAATGTTATTTTATAAACTGTCATTACGTTGACATTCGTCTTCTCTGAGCTCTGCATCTTTGGACTCAACCGACTACTGATCAAAAACGTTTGAAAAGCAAAAGAAACAGTGCATCTGTACTCAACATGGATGCCTTTCTCTCTCTTTGCTATATGAGCAACTGCTTATATAGCATTATATTACATTTGGTATTAAAAGTAATTTAGAAGTGGTTTAAAGTATATAGAAGGACCTGAATATGGGACTTAGTGTCCTTAGATTTGAAATTTCCCAAGGGATCCTGGAACCAACTCCCCTTGTACTATGGTCAGTCAACCAATATGATGGTAAAAAATAATCTCTAAAAATCTATCTTATAGGGAGAATATATTATTTGCAATAATTAAAAAATGAGAAGCCTTCAGGGTAATTTCTAGCTTTCTTTATACTGAAAAAACTTTGTTTTTACTTGGTAGTATTGAATTTTGCAAATCTCGTGGCTATCAATTTTTTAAAAAATACATAAAAAGACCAAATGAGCGAAATGTAGAGGAAACCAAGCCAAACCAACCAAAAGCCTCGGACTGTGGCTATGGCTCTCCCATCAGTCATCAAAGGAACCGCCACAACTTAACCCCTCTGGCTTTTCGAAACCTTTAGGAGAGCAGGAGGGAGCAGGTGTTCCCCAACATCAAGTTCTACGACTAAGCAACTTTTGACCGAGTCACTAATTTAAAAAAAACAAAACAACAAAACATTGCAGCAAACGAACCTTGGCATTTGATCAGAATTGTTTACATTAAAAAAATTAACAAAACAAAAACCAAGTGACATGATGCAGGGGGAAGATCCTTGTCCTCAACCTGACCAGGGGATGGACCTGGTATGGGAGGGGGAAAGAAGAGAACTGGAATTCGGTCAGGTTCTCCCCCAGGAGGAAGTTTCTGTCATACTCGACGGCTGCACTTTGGAACCCCGTGGCCTTTTCCCCCATCCTGAGCACCAGTTCTATAGGATCCTCAACCCAACTTCCTGAAAAGCTGAGGTGGAGCCCCCCTCCACGCCTGTCACTCCAGTGAGGACGGGCTCGGATGGACAGACGGCTCTAGGGGTGTGTGTGGGGGGGGGGCAGGGGTGCACGGGGCAGGGGGCAGGGAGGAGAGACCACGTCAAACAGAGAAGTGAGTTGACCGCCCAACTCACCTACAAGTTCTCCAATCATGAAAAGCAAGTAAAGAACGGCAGCAATGGTCAACCTGGTTTTCACCTTTCTCTGCTTCAGCCGCTCCCTCCGCCGGCTGCAGCTGTCGCAGGGGTCCACCTTCAGGCTCAGCTGACTGTGGGTCAGAGGCAGATCCTGATCCAGGAGCGAGTCGTCGTCCCCGACCCCGGCGGCGGCCCCGGCCCCGGCCCCGGCGGCCTGGAGGGCCGGGTGCGCGCCGTTGGCGGGCCTTCCGGGGCTTTCCGAGTCGTCGTCGTCGTCGGCGGCGACCACCACGCGCAGCTTGTTGAAGCGTCGCGGGAGCCCCTCGTCCCCCGCCTCGTCCGAGAAGTCGAAGGCGCTGGTGTCGTTTAAGAAGAGCGGCGCGTCGTCCTTCCTCAGCAGGGAGCGCAGGCGCTTCCACGCGCCGGAGCCGGCCATGGTCGCGGCCGGGGGTGGGGCGGGGGCCGCGGGGCGAGCGCGGCGCGGGGCGGCCGGGCGGCCAGCGGCGGCGGCGGCCGCTCCTTCACGGCCGCGCCAGGTCCCGAGGGCAGGGCCGCGCGTCCCTCCCCATCCTGCGGGGAGGGCGTGTGTGTGCGTGTGCGTGTGTGCGCGCGTGTGTGTGTGGAGGGGGGAAACCAAACACCGTTACGAGTGAAAGGCGTCCCCCCCCCCACCACTCCCGCCCCAACCCGAGTCGGGGGCCGGCGTGGGCGGGGTGCGCGTGCGCGTGCGCGTGCGCGAGGGGGGCGGCCGGCCTCGGGATTCCCGCTAGGGGGCGGCGCGCCCTACCTGGGCCGCAGCCGCGGGGTCGCTGCGCATCTCCTCCACGCCGCCGGAGGGCTTGGCGGTGCCACGGGCCGTACACGCGTCTACCGCGCCCGCCGCTTTAAGGCCAGCTTCCCGGAAAGTCTTAACCGGAAAAAAAAAAAACAACCCTCCGAGGCCGGAGCGACGCGCGCGGCCGCCCCGTCTCCCCCGCCCATGCGCGAGGGCGCGTGCGCGTGCGCCGCGAGAGGCGCGCGAGGGAGGGGATCGGCACCGGGGACACGCACAGCCGGCGGCGCTCAATCGCTGGGCGCCCCCGCGGGGGGCGGGGCCAATACGGAGGAGTGGGCGTGGCCAATACGGAGAAGTGGGCGTGACCAATACGGAGGAGTGGGCGTGGCTTGCTGTTCCCACCGGCCCACCCCCCCTTCCCAGCTCCACTTCGTCCTTTGGGCGCGCGTGCCCGATCCCGTCCACCTTCCCACTGGAGACGTGTGCAACCAGGTCCATCAGCTGAAGTGAGTGGATTCGAACCGGCCCTTCCTAGATGAGTGTTCCCGTCTGGAGATCCTTCCACCCCACCTGGGTCTTGGGAATCTAGGGTCCGATCTTGGGTGCTGGAAAACCAGCTGAGGGCTTGTCTGCCTACTAGGTGGAAAGCCGAGAGGCTCTTGCCTCTTGGCACTGGCGTGGCTGCCTTCTTAGACAAGTGGGCAGAAATTTGCTGCCCGACCGGATCCACTGGTCAGGACCAAGCTATGGTCGTCAGCAGTTCTGTGGTCCTGTTCCGTGTTTATCATTGTTTTCCAGCAAATACGGGTTGCCCCTCCTCTGATGTTGTGGCAAGGTTTCTTTTGCCACCAAGCTGGTGAGAGCTACCTACCTGCTTGGCTTTTGCTTCTGTGCAACAAACATCAGATAAACTCATTAAAAGAAAATTAAATTCTGAGTTGCAGTTGTGGATCTAAATCTAAATTTTATGTTTTAAGAAGATGGGGGGTACTTATTTGCAATATCTAGTATATGCATGAGTCAAGCGGAAAAGGTCAGATAATGTGATGTCAGGAAAATGAACCCTTAGATATGTATTTTAATGTTTTTTTTCTTTCATGCATGTGTTTCTAACGCATTTATAAGATTATCTCTTTGTTGCTTTGTATGTCCCTCCCCCACAGTATAACCCCTGCTTTCACTATATTTGATGTCAGTATAACTTGAGGAGGAGGTGGGGAAAAACCAGTTGTTTAAGGATACAGGTGGACCTGTTGCAACAATGAGAAGTACAAGTTGTCATGTCCAAAACGAGCTTTACAACGTCGGTTCGGGGAGGGGGGGGGAATGGGGGAGAAGGAGAAGGATTGGGATTGGGGGGGAGGGGGGAGGCTGGGAAGGGACGTGAAGGGTAAACAAAAGGAGGAGGCTGCAATGCTTGGTAAGAAATGTACCCATTATCCTGCCCATGTAATTGTAACCCCTCTGTACAGTATGTTCACAAATAAAAAAAAAAAAGAATATGGGGGGTAGATGGGATGGGAGGGTGGGATTTATCTTAATGGAAGAGCATTGGCCTAGCAAGTGCAAGGCCCTGAGTTCAGTTTTCAGCTCTATGGGGAAACACAAAACAACAACAAGCACACACGCACCAAAAGCCTAAATTTTATGTTGAACACCGATGGCCTGTGTCTATAATCCTAGCTACCCAGGAGGATGAGATCTGAGGCTCAAGGTTGGAAGTCTGCCCAGGCAGAAAAGACTATTAGACTCTTAGCTCCAGTTAACCAATAAGCTGGAAATGGAGATCCGACTCAAGGAGTAGAGCCCCAGTGATGAGCAAAAAAAAAATCCAAGCAAGTGTGTGAGGCCCTGAACGCACACCCTAGTATCAGCAAAAAGAAGCCTAAATTTTAATGGCAAAACGTAATAACAGTAAGCCAAGCAATGTGTCCTTCCTTGAGTTTGATGTCCTTGTCTTCAATTTTTGGATCTGAGTTTTTTTTTTTTTGGTGGATTTTCAGGAGGTTCTGTAGACCTTAAATCTAAATGCAAAATTCTTTATTTTTCTTAGCTTTCATCATGTTCTCAAAGAGGCCTGAGACTCAAGACTAAAAGCAATGCTGTCAGGATAATTCATTTCAAAGTGCAAGCTCCTCTTTATCCTGTTTATATTGTATTTTTGCAACAGTATGTAAGTCTTACCAAATTCCATGCCACAAAAAATACAGTGAAAAAGCGACATGAAACAACATTTTCCTCTGAAGAGTTAGATGATAGCTGACAATACTGCATGTCTCAAGTACAAGAGCATCAACTGCTTTTGGATCCCAGGACTATCCCTTCTCACTACTGTCTGTCATACTCCTACAGAGGTGAGGTCATGGAACAAGTTAAAAAACCTGCACCAGGCTGGGAATATGACTTAGTGGTGGAGTGCTTGCCTAAACACGCATGAAGCCCTGGGTTCGATTCCTCAGTACCACATAAACAGAAAAGGCCAGAAGTGGTGCTGTAGCACAAGTGGTAAGAGTGCTAGCCTTGAGCAAAAAGAAGCTCAGGGACAGTGCCCAGGCCCTGAGTCCAAGCCCAAGGACTGGCAAAACAAAAAAACACCAGAGACCCCACTCATCCCAAGGGAATGCTACTACCCCAGACTTCACTAAAACACTGGCCTTCATCAATGGATGCAGATACGAGAATTTACTCCAGATTGCTTTCCTAAACCCAACCATCTTAATCCTGATCTAGTTTTAGAATAGGTTGTTTTATTTTTATAAGTACTTGAGTTCTACTGAAGAGATAGAAATGAATAAGCAACTACTTCAAAGTGTCATCATACTCCTTTACTATAAATTCTTCAAATAAGATTTCATCCAAGGAACAAAGGTGATGAATATTTTTAGGGAAAGGTAAGAGCCTGAGTTCTTTTGGGTATTTAATTGTTGAAAACGTCCAATGTTCTGCATTCCTGTTGGTTTTTACTGTTTTGACTCACTACGTCCTGGAGACAGTGAGGGGAAGACAACCAAAAAATCTGTGTGGTGATTTAAAGATACAGACACAAATCCTGTGATCACTCTTCAGAAAGTGGAGCTTAGTCCTCATTCTATGGAGTGTGGGCAGCACTTAATAATAGCACACGACCCCAAATGAATAGAAGATGGCTGAAGTGACTGTGACTTACATGACGAGGTCATAAAAGACAGTGCAGCAGCCTCCTTTTCACTCTTCGGGGAGCACTGTCACAGAATAAGGATCTCAAACAGCCCCATAAAAAGGCCTGTGTAAGGAGAAGTGGAGCCAACAGCCATGCTCTGCAACCACTACAAATGGACCCTTCAGCTCTAGGGAAGACTTCCGATGAAGTCTGGGCAGTGTTGACTGAAAACTCAAGGTGGGTACTGAGCCAGAACTACCCAGGTGAGCCACGTGTAGCTGACAGAGGCTGCATGAGATAATAAAAGTTTTCTTTTTTTAGGATGACAAGTTCTGGAGTAATATCCTCATTCCCTAACTCTACTTTTTCTTCCTCCTCCCCCTCCTCGCCTCCTCCTCCTGCTCCTCTTCCTCCTCCTCCTTTTTGGATCATTTGTGGGGCTTGAACTCTGGGCCTGGGTGCTGTCCCTCAACAATTCAGCTCAAGATGAGCACTCTACCACTTGAGCAACAGCACCATTTTCAGTTTTCTTGAGGTTAATTGGAGATAAGAGTCTCATGGACTTTCCTGCCTCAGGTGGCTTTTTTTTTTTGGGGGGGGGGGTCCGGTCGTGAGGCCTGAACTCTGGGCCTGGGCGCTGTCTCTCAGCTCTTAGCTCAAGGCTAGGGCTCTACCACTTGAGCCACAGCTCCACTTCTGGCTTTTTTTTCTTTTTGCTTATGTGGTGCTGGGGAATCGAACCCAGGGCCTCAGGCACTACCACTAAGCCATCTTCCCAGCCCCCCCCCCCCCAGGTGGCTTTGAACCACAGTCCTCAGCTCTCAGCCTCCTTAGCAGCTAGGATTACAAGTGTGAGCCACTGGTGCCTGGATTCTTTTCTCTTTCTTTCTTTCTTTCTTTCTTTCTTTCTTTCTTTCTTTCTTTCTTTCTTTCTTTCTTTCTTTCTTTCTTTCTTTCTTTCTTTCTTTTTTTAAATATCACATGGGCTCTTGTTCCTAGGCCTGCCCTTGAACTGATGGCATGATTTTTTAATCAATGAGCTTTGCAACAGACCTTCTGCAAATGGTCTCAGAATGTAACCATCATTTGCAACTTTATTTCTCTGTGTTTGGGGTTTATAACAATAGACAAATGAATTTCTGAAACATGACCTACTTATAATCTCAGCACTGCCTGTAATTCTGCTAGGGATTGCTCAGTATACATTCTTTCAGGAGACTTTCTACTTCTTTCCACTCTGAAGGGACTGACTTGTTATGCATGGTGGACAGAAAACGTCACCAGCCATTTAGCCCATCTCTCAACCAGGTGACCCATAATATACAGATTGTTTAGGTAATTGCTGAGGCCCGCAAGTTCAATTGAAAGGCACATACCTTAGGGCAGTTAACTAAGACAGACATAAAAATAACCCATGACAAACAAAGGCCATTTTCTGGTCCAGATTATCTTGTGGGAGAGAAAAAAAATAACAAAGCTAAACATTATACCATAGCTAACATTTACTGACAGCTGGTTGATGTGCCAGACACTGTGTAGGGGACCTAACTTACCATAGCTCTTTTAGTCACATCACTGGGAAGAATGTGGTAACAAAAATCATGGGTGCATGGGTGATGGAGTCAGAGTGTGTTTTAATCCTGATTTTACCATTCACCATCTCATGGTTTTCTTGTAGACTCTGCAACCTCTCTTCCCTTCAGTTTTCTTGGGGGATGGTAACTGTTACCACTTCACAGGGCTGCCGTAAAGAATAAAAAGCATTATACACATAAAGCATATAAAACTTCACTTCCTAGCATATAGTAAGTGCTCAGTTAAAGATGAAGACAGAGACACCGAGTCTCAGGGTAGTGAAGGGTCTTGGCCAAGGTTATGCAGCTAACAAATTGGTTGAATTCAGGGCCTGGACAAGATCCTTGAATTCTTTTGCTCAAGGCTAGCATTCTACCACTTAAGCTGAAGCTCCACTTCTGTTTTTCTAGTGGTTTAATTGGAGATAAGAGTCTCATGGACTTTCCTGCCCTGGCTGGCTTTGAATTGTGATCCTCAAATCTCAGCCTCCTGAGCAGCTAGGATGACAGCAGGAACTCAGATTTCAGATGGTTTCATAGTTCAGATCCAATCATGTCTACCCTGTCTTCCTCTGTTTCTTTCCATTTGTGCCTTAATTGGATGACCTGCAGAAAAAAAAAGCACCTCCAGCAAGGATACTAAGAGAGACAGACCCTTGTTTCATAGATAAACTATTTGCTAGCACTTTAAGATCTTAGCAGTGCCGGCCACTGGTGGCTCACACTTGTTATCCTACCTACTCAGGAGGCTGAGATCTGAGGATCACGGTTCAAAGCCAGACCAGGCAGGAAAGTCTGTGAGACTCTTATCTCCAATAAACAACCAGAAAACCCCAAGTAGTGCTGTAACTCAAGCAGAGTTCTAGCCCCACAACTGGTAAAATAAATAAGCAAATAAAAAAATAGCATCTTGTGAAATTCCTCCCTTAGAAACAAATTGGGAAGAGGCTGGGAAGGTGGCTCAGTGGTAGAGTGCTTGCCTTGCATGCATGAGGCCCTGAGTTCAAGTCCTCAGCACCATATAAGCAGAAAAAGCCAGAAGTGGCACTGTGGGTCAAGTGGTAGAGTGCTTGTCTTAAAGTGGAGAGTTAAGGGACAGTGCCCAGGCCTAGAGTTCAAGCCCCACAACTGACAAAAAAGAAAAAGAAAGAAAGAAAAGAAAGAAAGAAAGAGAAAGAAACAAGAGGGGGAAAAAAGTCTTAACAGTTTTTTGGTTGGTGTTTTTTTTTTGTTTGTTTGTTTTGTTTTTGCCAGTCCTGGGGCTTGAACTCAGGGCCTGGGTGGGCACTGTCCCTGAGCTTCTTTTGCTCAAGGCTAGCGCTCTCAGCACTTGAGCTACAGCACCACTTCCAGCTTTTTCTGTGTATGTGGTGCTGAGGAATGAAAGCCAAGGCTTCATGCATACTAGGCAAGCACGCTAGCATTCTACCACTGAGCTACATTCCCAGCCTAATAGTTTATTTTTTGTCGGTCGTGGGGCTTGAACTCTGGGCTTGGGCGCTGTCCTTGTGCTCTTCAGCTCAAGGTGAGCACTCTACCACTTGAGCCACAGCACCACTTCCGGTTTTCTAGCGGGTTTATTGGAGATAAGAGTCTCACGAACTTTCCTGCCCCGTCTGGCTGCCCCGTCTGGCTTTGAACCGTGATCCTCAGATCTCAGCCTCCTGAGTAGTTAGGATGACAGGCGTGAGCCACCGGCGCCGGCTTAGTTTTGTTTTGTTTTGTTTTTTTAATAATCGAAGTTGACAGGTACAAATGACAAGTATTCCCTCTCCTAACAATGCTTTTCTCTTTTTCAGGACATGTAGCTGTATAGATTCACGCATGGTATCTTGGAATGTGCTCCTGTGCCCTTTTCAGAAGGTATGGGAGCTGCTAGGTATAATGTGACAAAGGTTCGTGATATGATGTGCAACTATGCATGTGTTGGTCCTTTCTTACATGAATACTCTGTAGTCTGAGCTTCAATTTAGTCCATGGAAGAAACAGGAAGGACTCAGAATAGATAAGGGAATTTCCAAGGATAGGAAAGCCCCCTTCTAGGTGAGGTAGGAGATAAGGGACAGAGAGCGTAAGAGCTGGGAATGTCGCTCAGTGGTACAGTGCTTACTTGGCATGCCCAAGGACTTGGGTTTTAATTCTGGTCTCCTACCTCAAAAACAAACACAAACCCAAAACCATGATTGTCTCTGGTCTAAAGACCCATAACCTGTCAAGCAAACTAACCTACACTCAATCAAGTTCATTGTTAAAAAAATAAATCTGCTTCTCTTAGTTTTGAAACATGCCTTTAGATTTCTATAATTGTATCAGATTCCCAACGAGAGGAGGGTGAGGAGAATAGCATACAGCTCTGGAACTCTGAGCCGGGAAGTGGCAGCAGGGGAGGAAATTTGGCAAATAAGGGTGAAAGACAGATTTGGGGAGTGCTTTAGCATAGAAGTGGGAATTTGGAGAACCTGGTGTTGCTTGTTTTTGCGATCTATCCCACTATGAGTCCTAGTAGCGTAGTATTGCTGAGCTTACTTTTTATTTTTAAATTTTTAATTTTGTGGATTGTGTGGGGCTTGAATTCAGGGCCCAGGTGTTATCCCCGAATTCTTTGGCTGAAGGCTAGCACTCTACCACTTGTGCCACAGCTCCACTTCTGTTTTTCTGGTGGTTCATTGGAGATAAGAGCCTCATGGACTTTCCTGCCCTGGCTGGCTTTGAATTGCGATTCTCAGATCTCCGCCTCCTGAGTAGCTAGGATTACAGGTGTGAGCCACCAGCACCTGGCTTTATTTTTTAATTCATAACATTTAAATGGTCATACAGAACTTGCCATTTAAACTTGCCATTTAAGCTGATTGTGAATACAGTGCATCTTGATCAGTGTCACTCCTTTCCACATTCTCAACCCTCCTTTGACTCATCCCCTCTCTTACTTTTTTTAATTGCATAGTATATGAATTCTTGACTGCATTTCCCCCTTTGTCCCCCTTTATTCATCTACCCTTCTCCCTTTGCCCCTCCTTGCAAGTACATATTTCTTGGCACTTATTTTGTTGACCTTTGGCTTTGTTTTTCTAAGAAATGAATTATTTGAGTTCTATTACATTATTTGAGTCAACTATCATATTTTAGTTAATACATTTGTAACCAATTGCATCCCACCCAACCTGTTTTCTTATAGATTGATAGGCAAGTTCTAGCTACCACAAATGGGAGAAAACATGCAGTCTTTGTTTCTCTGGGACTGACTGACTTCACTTAATATAATTTTTTCCAGGTCTTTCAATTTCCTTACAAATGGTACAATATTAATTCTTTCTAATGGATAAGTAAAATTCCATTGTGAATATATACCACATTTTCTTGATCCATTCTCGCCCGTAACCAGAAATGGAAAATATTTGTCTTCTCTCCTTCATAGAGACATTGTAAGCATCAAGCATTTCTTGTCAATTTTACTATAAGAAGTTACTAGAGACTCTGCCACCTGAATGAAACTACAAAGCAAAATATGTGCAGTGTTGGTGGTTAAGCATCCAACATGTAGGATGGCTGATGCTTGCCTTTGTTTTATTCATGACACATTGGGAGCCATTTAAAATCTAGATAACATATGACTGTTACCATTTCTATCCTAAGCTGTGAAGCCCTGGAAATACTCATGGATTCACATATGAAAATATTTTAATTACAGAGCACTCATTCATGACTTTAAATTCTCATCTATAAATATCTCTCAGTGGTGTGTTAGGGTTTTCCTAAGAAAATTTTAGTAGTGAGATCAACATGACTCTAAATGGTTGGTGATGGTTGCTTCACTAATAGTTAATATTTGTACTAGATCTATTTCAAAGAACATTGTAACCTCGACAAATTAAGCCAGGACAAAGAAGCAACTGCCAACAAGTGGCTCTCTTGTGGCCTGTACACACCGATGGCTTTAAACAATGAAGTTCTTTGTGCATACTCACTCCAGAAGTTATTGTGAGATTTAATTAGATTAAAATCTGCCAAGTGCTTTGAGCTTTTCCCAGAATTCCTTTGTAAATAATGGTAGTATTATTTTTTTTTTCAAAACAGTATCTTCATGTTGGTCCTCCAAGAAGCAAATGTAACAAGTTCATCTCCCTGTGTTCCCTGACACAAAGGACATTTTTTAAAAAAGCTCAGACTGAAACCAAACCTACAATTACCCTTAATAGTTTTAAGTTGACTATAGGAGCCCAAGGGACTGAGTCAAAATGACTGTCTCTAATCACAAAGATCTTGGTGTGTGATTTACACTCTACAATCATACTTCGTGATCATGGTGGCAGGTGGTAGTTAGATATAAACTACTGTAGTTAGTATAGCTATTTTTTGTTGAAGAACAAAGATGTACTGTCCTCACTGTCTGTTTATAGTATAATGACTTACATTCTGCTCACTTACAAATAGCGCTTAAGGTAGCTTCTCTTCAAATACTCTCCCCTTATCTCTATGCAATGTAAATGCTGGGACCTTTTCCTGGTACCAGGTACTGTTGAACGTATCCACAGAAACACACACAAGCAACTGGGCTAGAGCTAGAAGCCCTAGATCTTAGAATTAAAACCCTAGAGCAGATGGTTCTTGCAAAACCCTTCACCTTTGTCCCTTGCTCTCCTCTCTCCTAACCCTGCTCCTAGTGACACCTCTATCTGCAGCCCTTGTTGTCTACATCCTTGCCCAGAGTGTCACTCTGAAAATTCTGAGCAGAAGGCTTGAAGTGGCAGAAACTCTGGATCAGGCTCCATTGAGACTTGGGGATAAGAGGCCGTTTGTATAGACAATGTCACCTATCTGGCATGTGTCCAGCCTGGTTTGCTTGGGGCTGAAGGGGTTTCCTGGGACTTGGGACTTTGGGTTTTCCTGGGTCCTTGTTTTCCTAGCAATTAGTATAGATTCTGCAAGTCTGATAATGGCTGAATCATCGTGGAGTGGGGAGGAACTTCATGGCTGAATCTTTGCTGAGTGGGGAGGAACTTCACAGGGGAAGACACTTGATTCCTTTTGGACTACACAGTACTTCAGGCCAGATGCTTTCAGAGGACTTTGAATCTGACTCCTGTTCAATTGCAATGGAAGACATCATATAGGCCACAGCACTAGGGCTCTTGTTAGAATCATCGAGTCCTCGGTCAGTTTTGTAAGCAACTGACGAAATTACTACTAAGGTTGAAATTTATTAGCAGTAGTAGTATTAGTACGAGTAGTCGTGGTTGTACAAAGGGGTTACAATTTCCTAAGTCAGATTATGAGCACAATGCTTGGTCCGTGTCACCTCTGCCTTCTCCCTCATTCCCCCCTCCAATCCCTACCCTCACATTACATAGTTCATTTTTTAAATATAACGTACATGGATGATCAGGACAGTGTTTGCTCAGCCTTCCACCCTCCATTCCTGAAAGGTTCATATCTCAACTCTCCTGGGGATATATACTTTTCCTGTTGCCCTGCAGGCCCTCTTCAAGGAACGAGGGACAGGAGAAGCCAAGTTACCTTAGAGCTGGAACAAAGGTTAGCAGGAGTTTTAGAGAACTTTGTTTCCTGTTGTGCCAGTTTTCCTGCTGAGGTGTTCAGCACAATCTCCTGCATCTGGCTCACTCCTGTTCAGCCAACCCTTGAATGTTGTGTCCAGTTCTCAGATCCATCTCTACCTCTCCTTCCTTTCTTCTCCATTTTCCTTTTTCTCTCTTCTTCCCTCTTCCCTTTGTTGCTCCTTCTCTTCCTCTCTTCTTCCTTCCTTTTCTTTAACAGATATTACTTGAATGCCTGCTATCTGGAGCTAAAGAGAAACCTAGATGTGACCTTTCTCCCTAGTAGTCCTGCATGCATACCACTAATTCTAAATCTTTGTGGCCAGTTTTTTTTTTCTCCATTAAATTCAGATTGCTGCCATCTATATCAATATTATTTTATTTTCCAGTGTGGGATCTTTCCCTGTGTTGCCCAGGTTGGCTTTGAACTGATGGGCTCCAGGGATACTCGGTCCTCAGCCTTCTCAGTAACTGGAATTAATGGTGTTTACCACTGTGCCCGGCTATCAAAATTTTTAAGTGAAAGGACAAAACAGTATATCCTTTACTCACCTTTCAATTTTAGTCTTCTCAGAAATTTCCACAAATTTCCCATCAGACAAAAATCTCAGGCAACCAGCCATAGTCACTGCATACCGACTGTTACAATGGAGGTCAGAAAGTTTGCTTAATAGTAGTACTCTTGCTGCCTTTAGTCTTGGTTTAGTCCTGAGTTGTAATCTCTCAAAATGTAGAGTCCCATTTTATTACACAAATTGTTTGGGTTCTTTTTGCCCCAAAGTGCTCTGCAATGTATTTGCTACCATGGAAGCCTCCGTTTCCTGATCACATGGTTAGCTTTCTAGGCTGTTCTGATTATGTAGTACCAGGATTGGCAAGCTTTTTCCATAAAATTCAGAGAATCATTTCAGCTTTGTGGTGGTACCTGGGTGTTACTGACAGTTCTCTGACATTGTAGCATGAAAACAGCCATGAAAGACAGTAAACCAACCCAATGAGATACATCTTTGCTCTAGTTAAAATCTGTAAAGAAATTAGGATCTGCCCATTGCAACAATGAGATGTATAAGACACTATGTCCAAAAATGAACTTTACAATTTAGAAGTGGGGAGGAATGTAGTTGTAGAGATGGGAGGGAAGGGATGGGAGGGGAAAAACAAAGGAGGCAACAATGCTTGATAAGAAATGTACTCATGGGCTGGGAAGGTGGCTCAGCGGTAGAGTGCTTGCCTTGCATGCATGAGGCCCTGGGTTCGATTCCTCAGCACCACATAAGCAGAAAAAGCCAGAAGTGGCGCTGTGGCTCAAGTGGTAGAGCGCTAGCCTTGAGCTGTAGAGCTGAGGGACAGCACCCAGGCCCAGAGTTCAGACCCCACAACCGGCAAAAAAAAACAAAAAAACAAAAACAAACAAACAAAAAGAAATGTACTCATTACCTTGCTCATATGATTATAGCCCCTCTGTACAGTATTTTCACAATAAAAAACTTATAATTTTAAAAAATGAACTGTATATTAAATAAAAATTTAAAATTGATATCTAAAAAAAGAAATTAGGATCTGAAGCTTATGTAGTTTTCACTTGTCATAATAGTTTTCCTTTCTAATAAAAAAAAACTGTACAGACCATTCTTAGTTTGCAGACTGTTAAAAAAACAGGCAGTGGCTAGATATGTCTTGAGGACTATTGTGCGCTGGTTCTGAGGTAGTCCCAGCGCTATTTAGAAATGTCATTAACAGTTCTGTCTTCTCTCTCCTCAGGATACTTCACAACTGTGTTTCTGGGTCCCTTCCCAGCACAGATGTCCCAGGATTCAGACTACTCTTGTCTCTCTTAATCCTGGCTTGTCAAGATACTATGTAAGTGGTATTTTGCTCGCTCAACTGTCTTCGCTTCGGTGGGGATGTAGCTAGGGACCCACAATCTCCCAGAATACTCTGCTTCTGGCCATCCAAGTCTTGCAGTGTGGGTCCTGTGAAGATTACCATAGAGCTTTCCAAGCAGAGGTGATTGTGTCTTTACCTTCCCCAATCCCCTACCCTCAGCTCAGGGACTGCCTCTGACCTCTGAGCTGCAGCCATAATGAACTTGTTGGTTTGAGGGTCTCCCGTTATAGGTCTTTGAACATGCAGTTTACTTGTTTGGAATGTTCTCCTTAACAGTTCCTCTCTGTCTGTTTGATTCCAGGTAGCTGGACCGCCTGCTCTTCTTCATGGCACCCATTACACATTTCAAGTCCAGATGAGTAGTTGATTATTACCTGTACACAGACATCACTTTGTGGTTCTTTTTAATCTTTGTTACTTGCATTATTTTACCAATGACTTCCCTCAACTCTCTTCTTAGTATCTAAGCTCCTTGAGAGTAGGGAGGCTTGTCTGTCTTTGTTCACTACCGTATGTCCTGCGCTGATTTTGACACAGAGTAGATGTTTGACCCCCAGTAGCTCTATCTATTGGCTGAGGTGTTAATGCCTCTGACAGTTGGAACTTGGATAAATGATACGACTTTGTCTGTATCCTATGTAAAATAGTGGTAATAATTAGTGTCCTTTGGTTGTGTATAGTGAAATGAGAGAATGTACCTGGCACTGCTGGATGAGTGTTAGTCCTCTTCCCCACTTTTCCTCCCACTGATACCAAATTCATAGCTGCCTAACATTAATATACCACTTGTCCGCATTTCCCAAGCACTCCTTCCTGATGAGACCAAGGCTGTTTCTGCTGAGAAAGGCAATGTGAAATGTGACAGCCACACCCACATACTTCAGGAGCTGTCACTCTGCTCCTCTAGTCTGTCAGTCTGTCTCCCCCGTCCCTCCCCCCAACCTCCAATTGGAAGCAACAAGCCCCACCCATTGCTTTTGCTTCGGAGCTAGTTACTTATTGCTTCACACAACATTCCAATGTCAGGTACCTTTTATTGTCAGCCTCTCCTTTGGAACCTATCAAAGGTCCTCATGAAGTCCAGATTGACTCTTTATCTACCTACTAACTGACTTATTCAGAAATTTAGTTGTCTAATTTTCTCCTTAAAGAAAGCATCCTCTTCAGAACTCAATTTTATCCAAGTGGTTAGCCTACCTATTTCACAAAGTATACCAGAACTTTACCAGTTCCATTATTTAATTCAATCCTTGTAACACTTCTGCAGACTAGACACCGTCATTACCATTTACGGAGTAAATGAAAATTCATTTTATTATTTGTCTATTTTGGCAATACTAGAATTTGAACTCAGAGCCTAGGGTTTCTTAAGTAGGTACTGTACCATTTGAGCCACACCCACAGCCCAGGACAAACTGAAAAGTTAAGTATACTTTGGTCAAAGTCACACAATTAGGAAGCAGATGAGTCAAGATTTGCATTAGGTATGCTGAGCCAGATCTCCATCATTTTTCCACCCTGACATTTTCCTCTGTCCTGAGGCCTGGTGGTGATGGTGGGTGGGAAGGTGTTCATGTCATAGACTCACTTTTCTAATATGGATGAGCAGCCTATTGTTATGATCATTTCAGCCAATGGTACTGCATTGTCGCATTGGACTTCCAACAGAACTGAGTCTCCATCCATCCATCTATCCATCCAGTCAATATTCTTTAAGAATCTATGTACTAGCCTTATTCACCGGAGAGTTAGCAGAAGAGGTGTTGGTTAGGTTGTGTGAGATAGGGTAAGAAACGGTAGGAAGGGATTTTTTTTTTCCCCCAGTCCTGGGGCTTGAACTCAGAGCCTGGGCACTGTCCTTGAGCTTCTTTTTGCTCAAGGCTAGCACTCTACTACTTGAGCCACAGCGCCACTTCTGGCTTTTTCTGTGTATGTGGTACTGAGGAATTAAACCCAGGGCTTCCTGCATGCTAGGCAAGCGCTCTACCACTAAGCCGCATTCCCAGCAGGGGAAGGTATTCTTATGAATCCATTACCCTGGGTCCATGAGGATGATGGGAAAGGCAGGGGGAGATTACTGAGGTTTTTATACACCAAGACATGGGAGGTAGGTAGAACCAGCAGAATTTTGCTCTCATGTGAAAGACGGCCTCCCTTGTGGTCCATTGTGATTTTCAGTTCCTTTCTCATCAAGTTGGTACTTTCTGAGTTCTCCGATGATCTCATTTACTCTTTTCAAAGTCAGTTTAGGAAATTTCCAGTAGAGATGTCACCTTTGAATTTCACGTTCTTTATGTAAGTAGCACTTCCTCACTTATCTCAGTAGTACAAAAGGTACTTTTTAGAAAAGTGTTTTATCATGCAAAAATATTTTACTTCACTTTTTTCGTAGTTTTGAATATGTGGGTATGGACACAATATATAAATGTGTACACAGTGTGTATAGCCTTGTACATATGACAAGGCCATATGGATTGTTGTCTATCTATCTATCTATCTATCTATCTATCTATCTATCTATCTATCTATCTATCCATCTATCTTTCTATCTATGTAGAACTCAAACCAGGTGCTAGTGGCTTACACCTTAAACTTAGCTACTCAGGAGGCTGAGATCTGTCTCTGTCTCTGTCTGTCTCTGTCTCTGTCTCTGTCTGTCTGTCTGTCTGTCTGTCTGTCTCTCTCTCTCTCTCACACACACACACACACACACACACACACACAAATAGACAAAGGGAATGACATGCGGGAACCATTCTCTCCCCCTTGTGCTCATTTGTCCCAAGATCTCATTTCAGGCACTGCCTCAAAGACTTTAGATATGAGCCGGGCGCTGATGGCTCACGCCTGTAATCCTAGCTACTCAGGAGGCTGAGATCTGAGGATCGCGGTTCAAAGCCAGCCCGGGCAGGAGAGACCGTGAGACTCCTATCTCCAATAAACCACCAGAAAACCGGAAGTGGCGCTGTAGCTCAAGTGGTAGAGCGCTCGCTTTGAGCTGAAGAGCTGAGGGACAGCGCCCAGGCCCAGAGTTCAAGCCCCACGACCGACAAAAAAAAAAAAAAAAAAAAAAAAAAAAAGACTTTAGATATGTGTTGCCTACACCCCTAGACTTCTCCCATGGTGTCCCTGGCCCTGTGTCAGGACTTAAATCATCTTCCTGGCCAAGGGAGTGGTGTTTATATTGCTGTTACTAATGGCACCGGGCATCCATTTCTTCCACGATTGTATTAGGATATCTCATTTTGGGGCTACTGAGAAAACTTCTATCCTAATTGCTGGCTTCCTGCATTCTATCAGATCTCTTAGGAGCTAAAACCTGATAGACAGGCAGGGCCAGATGAGAACTCCTGAGCTGGCATCTCAGCCTCCTTGGACTGTTTACCCAGCACCAGCTCCAGGAATGATGAGAGATGGCTGAAGCAAAAACACCACTGTGGTTTGCAAATTGTTTTTACAGGCATGATGTACTTCAATGTACTTTTAGATCTGTCAGACAGTTGTTCTGCTTGAGGAGATGATAAACAAGGCCACAGGGAGGTTAAGTGATGTGTTCAGTCCCAGAGCTGATGGGATGTGATGGGAACAGAAGCATCCCATCTCTGGGGGTGGGGGTGGGGCAAATCAGCATCTAAATCCAAGTTATTACCAAACCACTATATTTGTATAATTGAAACCTCTTTTTAGCAACCACATTATGTTACCACAACAAATGACTCATTATTAACAGCGGGCTGAGACTGTTTGTAACCAAATGCCAGATTTCATTTTGTGTTGAGCTTACTAATTTTTCTTTTTCTTTTTCTTTTCTTTTTCTTTCTTTCTTTCTTTTTTTCTTTCTTTCTTTCTCTCTCTCTCTCTTTCTTTCTTCCCTTCTTTCTTTCTTTCTTTCTTTCCTTCTTTCTTTTTGAGGTACTAGGGTTTAGCCTCAGGCCCTTCCACTTGCTAGACAGCCATTCTACCACTTTAACCATGTCCCCAGTCCTCTTTTTGCTTCAGTTATTTTTAGGCTCTGTCTTGGCATTTTTGCCTGGAACTAGCCTCAGATCAGATCCTTGTACTCCTGACCTTATGAAACTGGAATAGGTGTGAGCCACCATGCCAGCCCGGATATTTCTAGTTTTTCAGAGTGATCAGTGAATCAATAATAACTAAAGTTAAGAAGTCAAGAAAAAGAGTTATGATAAATAAATATATATTATATTCAATGATAGGACTTAGCAGAAGAAATAATTAAGGGTCTGGGAATGTGGCTTACGGGTAGAGTGCTTGCCTAGCATGCATGAAGCCCTGGGCTTGATTCCTCAGTACCACATACACAAAAAAAGCCAGAATTGGTGCTGTAGTTCATGTGGTAGAGTGCTAACCTTGAGCAGAAGAAGCTCAGGGACAGTGCCCAGGCCCTGAGTTCAAGCCCCAGGACTGGCAAAAAAAAAAAAAAAATTGTTAATTAAACCTCTGAGGAATAGGTATGGAAGCAGTGGGGGTGGGTGGTGCAAATTTTTTGCTTTTCATTCTAGACACCTCTGTACAATCTGAATTATTAAAACATGTGCATGCAAATGTTAATTCCACAAGTCATAAAAATTAAACTTAGAGAAAGGAAACGGCAATGAAATAAAAAAAAAAACAAGCCACCAAATGAACGACTGCTTAGTCATATGAAATAATTGAGCAGTCAATAGAAAGAGAATTGAAAAGCACAAATTTTTCAGAATGGTATGATTTTCAGACTACTATATATATATATATATATATATATATATATATATATATATATATATATATATATATATATTGTGTGTGTGTGTGTGTGTGTGTGTGTGTGTGTGTCTGTAGACATACCAGTTCCCCAAACTGGAAGGATGCATACCAATAATAAAGATGAGTGATGGGGAGACTTTCTTTTTTTTCTTTCTTTTTTTTTTTTTTTTTGGTCGGTTATGGGGCTTGAACTCTGGGCTTGCGGGTGCTGTCCCTGTGCTCTTCAGCTCAAGGCGAGCCCTCTATCACTTGAGCCACAGTGCCACTTCTGGCTTTCTAGTGGTTTATTGGAGATAAGAGTCTCACAGATTTTCCTGCCTGGGCTGTCTTTGAAACTGGATCCTTAGGTCTCAGCCTCCTGAGTAGCTAGGATTAACAGGTGTGAGCCACTGGCGCCTGGCTGGGGAGACTTTATTTTGTTTCTGCATTTCTATATATTATTTGATTTTTTTTCATGGAACATGCACTGAACATATGTATATGGAATAGTTTGTAGAGCCAAAGCATTAGTGATTCTGAGTGTTTCCTTTTATTGTCATGAAAGAACCCAAGTACAATTGTTTTGCTTTATGTATGAGGGTGTCAGAATCTTACACCGACTTGTAAGGAAATTTTCGGATTCTCTGCTCCAAGATATTATTATAAAAGGGAAGTTTGTAAGCTGAATCATTCCATTCTTGTGCCATAATGTCTTCACTGAGCTGACCAGAAATCTGCTTTGTGTTTCATTCTAAATGGTCAGATTTCTTGTCTTTGCTTTTTTTTTTTTGAGCTTTTGTCACCAAGAAAACGTGAAATTTAAATCTCCTAATCCAGTACTTGATTTTTGTGATGAGTATCTCCCTCCTCCCTTCCCCTCCCCGCCACCCCCCCTCCTCCCCCTACTTTGTAGTCCTGGGTGTGGCACTTAATACTTAAAATCCTTTCATGACTTTGTTGACTAAAAAATCAACGGTGGGATACAATTTTATGGTGAGGCTACTCAAAATTATTCTTCAGGGTGATTGCCCAAATCAAAGGTCAGAATCTATAGGAGAGTTTATGAAAATGATAAGCACTATAGAAATAAATAGAAAGGATTATTATCTTATTATCCCTGATAACAAAAAAGATACTTAATAGCTACTGGTTGTAGGCTTTAAAAAGTGGAGACTCCCTGCCTCACTTCCGTTTTCCATCCTTTACCAAACATCTCTCCCTCAACTTCCCCATGACACTTCTGTTGCTACCACAGGAGAGAGTTTCTGGGCAGGACAATTTTGATTGTTGAATGGTTTCAGAGTACTGTGTCTCATAAGGAAGTCTAGGGAACTTGTAGTTAAATGCTTCCTTTTTTTTTTTTTTTTCCAGCTCAGATCTGTTCCCAGAAACACGGGGAGTAATTTGTACCCTCTTTTTCCTTTCATGTGTGGTTTCTACTAGAGTTGGGCCCCATGGCTGGTAGAGTGTTTTTTTGTGTTTTTTTTTTTTTTTTTGGTCTGGTCGTGGGGCTTGAACTCTGGGCCTGGGCACTGTCCCTCAGCTCTTCAGCTCAAGGCTAGCGCTCTATCACTTGAGCCACAGCACCACTTCCGGCTTTTTTCTTTTTGCTTATGTGGTGCTGAGGAATCGAACCCAGGGCCTTGAGCATGCAAGGCAAGCGCTCTACCACCGAGCCACCTTCCCAGCCCTGGTAGAGTGTTTGTGAAAGGATCTTCTAGTAGGGATGTAGTGATTTTTAAAAAGATGATTGTTAATTTTGTTGTTGTTGTTCGTAGGGCTTGAACTCTGGGCCTGAGCGTTGTCCCTCAGCTCAAGGCCAGTGCTCTACCACTTGAGCCACAGCGCTACTTCTGGTTTCTAGTGGTTTATTGGAGATAAGAGTCTCATGGCCTTTCCTGCCTGGGCTGTCTTTGAACCGTGATCTTCAGATCTCAGCCTCCTGAGTAGCTAGGATTATAGGCATGAGCCACCGGCGCCCAGCAATGATTGTTAATTTTTGACATTCCTTCCTCTGAATTGGCTGACCAATTAAGTATGACAGAAGTGTTATCATGTGGATTTTAAAGCTCAGTCACAGAAGACCAAAGCAGCGTGTGTCCTGTTCACTCATGGGGCCCTAATTTCCATGTAATACCACCAACTAGCCTAAGCCACTGAGCTAGACAAGCCCTGTGAAGGTGTTCCAGTCAATAGACACCTTCCTTCAAGCCTTCTCCTTCAGGCTAGAGTTCTGCCCAAGATACCAGAAATATAAGAGAAATTATCTTGGGCCCTTTGTAACACCTCATCTGACATTCTATGTGTCTCATTTTTTTTTTCATGGAAGAAGACAAGTGTGAATAATATTGTATATTACCTTTTCTTTTTGGAGGGGGCTGGTCTATTACTTGGTAAGAAAAAAGAGTTGCTGCTGTTGTTTTAAAGTGGTGGGTATGATGCAAAATAGTTTGTTTCATTATGACATTTCCATCCATGCAGAGAAATGGGCATGGAAGATGGGTAGCATGTATTACCATGTTAAGAGGAACAAGCTAGAACAAGAAAGACAAATACTGAATTTTTTTTTCTTTCATGGAATCTAGCTTTCCTTAAAAGACATTTAAAAATGTAAGAGGGATTCTCTGGGAAAAGGAAGGAGAAGAGCTAGCAGGACAATGAGAAGACAAGAAAGGCAATGGGATATATGCATATGGTCAAAGTATACTAAATACATATGTGGAAAATCACAATGAAACTCATTATTCTGAATAATGAGTTTCAGTTAGCACAGAACAGAGTTACTAAAACCAATACAACTCTTCAAGTTAGTATAGAATATTGATATTCTGACCTGGTCAAGCCTTTCTATAATTCATTAGATTCTTTATCCATGTATATATTGCATATATGTTAGATATTAAAGATCCAAAGATAAATTAGACAGGTTCACTTCTTTCCTAGACAGGCAATCACGTATTGTTTGTCTGATGGTGAGCAAGTTGTGAGCTGTAATTCACTTGCAAAACGAGGACAGCATTACTGTTGACATTTCTAAGGAACTGGCATCCAAACAAGATTAGCCATGCAACATAGTGCCTGCTGTTTTCTAAGCACTCAGTGACAACATCACTAATCATTCTTGGTAGCTGGGTTAAAGTCACAAATTTCCAAAAAGAAAACTTGATTCTGCTTCCAACTAGGAAGCGCGGGAATTCTTTGTTGTCATCTTGCCTGAGGACCTTCCTTGCTTTCGAGCTACTGAGAAAACCACATCCGAATTCACTGTTTCTCTTAGGTGAATACGTAGGAGTGGGAATTGTTGGATTATGGGTTGTGGGTTATGGGTTGTGATGTCATATTTGTGTAATGTTTTAAGGAGCTTCCAATTTTCCTAAAGAGCTTATACTGTAAGCACTTTATTTGCATTAGGGAAGCATGACATTTGGCATTGTATTAATGCATTTTCTGTGGCTGTAACAAAATTCTTGTGGTTGAGTAACTTATAAAGAAAAAAAAGTGGGGCTGGGAAGGTGGCTCAGTGGTAGAGCGCTTGCCTTGCATGCTTGAGGCCCTGGGTTCGATTCCTCAGCACCACATAAGCAAAAAGAAAAAAAGCCGGAAGTGGTGCTGTGGCTCAAGTGGTAGAGCGCTAGCCTTGAGCTGAAGAGCTGAGGGACAGCGCCCAGGCCCAGAGTTCAGGCCCCACGACTGGACCCCCCAAAACAAATTTAAAAAAATAAAAAAAGAAAGAAAAAAAGAAAAAAAAGTTTATTTAGCTTACAGTTTTGGTGGCTGAAAGTCCAAAATTGGGCATCCATTTTTGGCTTACAGTACTGGCCTCTTGGCAGAGTTATGCAGAATAAGATCATCTGGCAAGACCAGAAGCTAGAGCCATTCAAGGCCAGGATTGCTATATATATATAAAGCTCCTTCCCCACCCCTTTCTCTCTCAGGAGTCCCATTAGAACAACATTAAGTCCTCCCAAGGGCAAAGGCTCCAATGTCCTAATTACCTTTTATTTAATCATTCCACCACCCTTAATGTGCCCCACTGGAGGTCAAGTTTCCAGGGCATGAAGCTGTAACCAAACCATAGTGTGTATTGTCTATTTTATTTTATTATCCATTTCATTTTGGTGAAGTTTAGTTTATTACTTCCTTTGTTGCTTGTGTTTTGGGATAGCATCTCAGAAAGCATTTTGAAAGATCACCAAGATTTGCAAGTATATTTTCTTCTAAAAGTTTTATAGCTCTGAGGTTTATTTATTTATTTGTTGGTAGTGGGGCTTGAACTCTGGGCCTGGCCACTGTCCCTGAACTCTTCAGCTCAAAGTGAGTGCTCTACCACTTGAGCCACAGCGCCACTTCCAGTTTTCTGGTAGTTCATTGGAGATAAGAGTCTCATGGACTTTTCTGCCTGGGCTGGCTTGAACCACGATCCTCAGATCTCAGCTAGGATTACAGGCCAAAGCCACTGGCGCCCATCAAGTTCTTAGGTTGAGAATTGGAATCTCCTTTGAGGGAATCTCTTTGTGTGGTGTGGTGATGAGTCATACTGGATGAGCTTAAGAACTGGGACAGTGAACAGGAAAAATAAAATTAGATAAGGAGTGAGTTGGGGTGGGGTCCAGGTAGGATTGAAACCTACTACTTGTGCAAAAAATCCACAGACATGTTCACTCCCCTTGTGGTCCCCTGAGTCTCCTGGGAGATCAGCCCTTTCTGATATTTTATCTGCACAAATTTTTCCACTTCTGCATCAGCATATGGCTTCAACACCTCCTCATCACCACCTCCAGTTTTCCTTCCACAAACATCCTCTGCAACCTACATCCAACATATCTACTTTTGGTCTCTCCTAACCCTCCCAGCTCTGTGCACATGTTTCCAGGCTACTCATTCCTCTCATGTTTAATCTATCTTCTGTAAACCAAATTGTTGTTTTATTTGTCTGTCAGATATTTACCAAGGGTATTGGCAGGGTGAATTCAATGCCTTTTCTAAAACCCTGACTTCTCATGTACTTTATAGTGAGCTGGCTTTGAACCACACTCCTCAGATCTCAGCCTCCTCAGTAGCTAGTATTACAGATCGGAGCCACTGGTGTCTGGCTGAGCATGCTACCTTTTAAGCCACACTCCAGTCCTACTTTTGTGGTTTTGGTTAACACTGCCTAGGTAAAAACACACCCACAAAATGTGAAGTAAAGGTCTACCTAGAAAGACAGAAATTATTCTCAGAATTTGAAACAAAGCATTTATTGTAGGGAATTATTACACCTGCCATTATTACATTGTAATCTAGATGTCAGCAATGACAAGACCGCTTTTCCCCTTGGCTGGACATGAGGTGTAGTGTTCCTGGAATCCAGGGGTAAGAGTTACCTATGCAAGTTGTGAGCTTATTGTGTCTTCACTATACATCCATTTTTTTTCTTTTTTGGTTGTGGGGCTTGAACTTGGGGCATAGGCATCGGCCCTGAGCTTTTTTGCTGAAGGCTAGTGCTCTACCACTTTGAGCCATAGCTCCACTTCTAGTTTTCTGGTGGCTAATGGGAGATAAGTGTCTCACGGACTTTCCTGCCCAGATTGGCTTTGAACCATGATCCTCAGATTCTCAGCCTCTTGAGTAGGTAGGATTACAGATATGAGCCACCAGTGTCCAGCTTCTGCATAAGATTTTGTAAGTAGATTATTTCCAGAGCCTTAAGGTAATATCTGGCTATCACTTTGATTTCAGCTTTATGAAACTCTCAGTAGGGAGTTTGGATCAAATGTAGCAGATTCCTAAGACACAGAATCTGTGAGATAATAAATTTGTGTTGTTTAAAACACTGCATTCAATAGGAAACACAGTTATTGCAAGTATTTGTCAGTTGGCATGTTATTAAGCATTGTCAGTAGAGGGCACTGCGGTAGGAAGGGTTTTTGTCTTTTCTTGATTAGCACGTGTCCCGCTCACCTGTGCCCCCTAAAGGTGGGCAGTATTTATAATGTCTTCAGTGCCCAGGTACTGACGTGCATGTAGCTTCTGCACTAATACCCCCTGAGCTTTCCTTACAGTAGCTTTGAAATGCTCTCTCCTTGAAAATGGCTTCCCTCAGTGGGCTCTGCCAGCATGGCTCCTCAGCAAAGCTTCTCCACTCCCAGTGAGCGAGCCATGGCTGCTAGGGAATCGCTTGATAAAAGTTCACAGGCACTACTTCCTTTGCTTTAACCTTCGTACCTCTTCCCCAAGCTCCAAAAGAGTTACAAAACCAAAAAATCATTAATATACTCCGGGAACTGAGCAAGAATATTTTAAATGCGTACTTATAGACACATTGAAAAAAATTAAATGATTAAATGATTGCTTTGATCACAATAGTGTTCACAAAGAAGGGAAATTTTTCTTAGGGAAGGGCCCCTGGCTGGCAAACAAGCACATAATGAAACGTTCTTTGTTTATAGAGATGCTCAGTGGGGGTGGGAGAGATCAGGAAGAATGATGGAAAGGCTGGCACTGATCAAGACGTATTGTACTCGGAAACTGACTTGTTGAATTGAAACGTGGATGAAATGAAACATGGTTGAATTGAAAAGGAATGCTCAAGGAAACAGACAAGATTGGTAAACTGACCAAACTTAATTTCTCAAGGCCTGATAATATCAGAACAGTGTAATAACAAGTATGATTTAGTGCACAAATTGTATTTGGGCAAGTCCTTGTAGATGTCAGAGCATTCCTTTTTTTTTTTTTTTTCTTGTCTGAAGCTGGTGGTTACTTGTTGATATTTGTGATGGGGTAAAGAAATGGCTCCCAGGCAAAGTCATTCATCTCTGGAATAGGTTTACCTACCAGGCAAAGAGAGAATAAGGAAGAAGAGGCCACCACTACTTTAATCCTTAAATCCTCACCCATTGGGAGCTTTTCTCTTAATCTTATAATCTCACAGAAAAATCTAGACTCTTCCATTTTAAGGTCAGGCAGGTAATCATAACTCAATTACCCTTTGTTATGTGACCTAACATATTCATAGGTTTCAAGGATTAATCTTGGGTGGATAAGTGGTGAGAATTTATTGATAAGAACATTGGGAGCCAGTTTTTGAAGCTTGACATAATTCTTGCTGCTCTGAAGATGACATGGGCCGCAACATTAAAAATTGTTCAAATAGCCTGGCACCGATGGCTCATACCTGTAATCCTAGCTACTCAGGAGGCTGAGATCTGAGGATTGCAGTTCAAAGCCAGCCAGGGCAGGAAAGTCCATGTGACCCTTATCTCAAAAAAAAACTACTCAAAGAAAAAAGCCAGAACTGGTGCTGTGGCTCAAGTGGTAGAGCGCTAGTCTTGAGCAAAAGAAGCTCAGGGACAGCACCCAGGCCCAGAGTTCAAGCCAGGGCTCCTCTCCTCCCCCCAAAAAAAGGTTCAGGCAAGATTGGTGTGCAACATTGAGACTCCAATCGTCTAGATGAAGAGTGCTGGGAAGACATCCAAGATCTTTTAATTTTCTCTCTGGTTGCATAATTCATGACGGCATCCCACAGGATCTCAGCAACTGGTTTTCATAATTTGCTTTAATTTGTTCAGAAGATGTGGCAATGGAGGCCTTAAATCATCTGCAACCAACAAGGAGGAAAAACTCGAATTGTGGTAAACTCCAAGCAGCAAGGATTCAAGCTCACCTAGGGGCTTACTTTTTATTTTTCTTTTCTTTGTTTATGTATTTCTTGTTGGTCTTGGGGCTTGAACTCTGGGCCTGGGCGCTGTCCCTCAGCTCTTCAGCTCAAGGCTGGAGCTCTACTACTTGAGCCACAGTGCCACTTCCAGTTTTTCTGGTGGTTCATTGGAGATAAGACTCTCATGGACTCTCTGGGCTGGCTTTGAACCACAATCCTCAGATCTCAGCCTCCTGAGCAGCTAGGATGACAGGCGTGAGCCACCGGGGCCTGGCTTTATTTTTATTTTTCAAGGGTCCAAATCACATTGGGAAAGCATGCTATCTCGGTTCTAAAATTCAGTTACCTTTTGGTTTTGTGCCAGTCCAGGGGCTTGAACTCAGGGCCTGGGTGCTGTCCCTGGGCTTTTCTGCTCAAGGCTAGCGCTCTGCCTCTGGAGCTTCAGCTCTCCTTAGGGCTTTTTCTCCTTAGGGCTGCTTGATTGGAGAGAGGAGTCTCCCTGACTTTCCTATCAGGGCTGGATTTGAACCGTGATCCTCAGATCTCAGCCTCCCGAGTGGCTTGTTTTAATTTCTTCAGGTGGCCACGGGCGCCATGCTTTTCCCACAGCGCTTCTAGAAGCCCCAGGAGGCCCTAAGCGGAGTGAAGTGTGCTGAGCCCTGACCCGGTATCAAGGCCTGCTGGAAGGAGAGACGACGGGGGCGGGGGGAATTGACGTAGCGTCATGCGGACCGGAAGTGACGACGGAGGACCGCGCCACTTCCGCGTGCGACTGCGGCTTCTCTCCGCTTAGGTGCTGGAGGATCCCAGCGCGTGTGTGTCGGGGGGACATGAGTGTTCCTAGGCCATTGCCCCTAGACGGGGACCGGACAGGGCCCGCCGACAGCGCGGAGGCCGGCGAGCCGACGCTGGGTAGGTGCTGTGGCCGGCGGCCCGGGCTGGGAGCGCGGCGTCCACCCCCGACACCCCCCAACAGGGCCTGGGAGCGGCGCGGGCCGCGGCGCCGGCCGGCCGGGGCGGCGCGGGCTCCGTGCGGGCCGGCGGGGAAGCTCCGCGTGTCGGGTGCAGGCGGTGGCTATAAGTGGGCAAGTCATTGCTGAGTTGTTTTGTTTTTTGTTTTTTTCCTCAGAGGGAGAGTGGTTTGGGGATGAGTTTATCATCCGAGACTCGTTTAAATCCACCCAAGCGTCGACAGGGGCCGCTCGCCAAATAGGCCTTGTCTTGCCTGGTGGACATAAGCCTTTTTTCCTTCCGTGGCCTTTCTCACCCCTTGTTCCCAGGAAGAGATTTGAATAGCCATACACAGGGAGGTATCCACGGAGTGGAAGGTGTTAGTTGGTGCTGTTTATGATGTGCCATCTTTGGAAGGCTCGAGAACGTTGCCACTCAAAAGAGCGGGGGATCCCAAGATGAGGAAAGGCTTCTTGCTTTATAAAATACTAAGATAGCCCAGAAATGCACGGGTCACCCCCAAATCATGCTCTGAGCACTCTGTGATCATGCTTTTTCTTCAGCGATAATTACATGACTAACATGTAATACTTATATGCACCGTAGGCTCCACTTCTAACACTCACTTGCTCCTCTTTTTAATTTTTTTTTTGTGTGTGTGTGCTTTGATGTGATTGGTTTGCATTTATCTCATTATAGCTTGCCCATATATAAAAGCAGACGGTGGAGCTGTTAATGGTATTGTTTCCTTCACATGAAACTTTGAAATGGTTCTCCACACTTTGCTTTCTGTTGCCATTCTTCTCTTTGTTTAGTGTATACGATTTTCATATTCCTTTCGTCAGCTACTTCAACCCCAGTTTCTTTGTGTTCCGATCTGTTATATCACCACCCCAAGATTAAGCTCCAGTCTTAACACTTCCTTGCTCAGAATCCTTAAATGAAGCTTCAGCACTAAATTAAGGTCCAGACCCACTAACTTGGTCTCAGAGGTTCTCACAGGCTGGCCATATGGCATCATAGCTTGTGGTTACTGCTATGGTGTGTACATTCCATTCTCCTGGAACCTCACTTTGCCTCTCTATTCCAGAGACCCTATATTCCTCCTTGTCTTAATGTTGATTCCCTTACTCATGATGCATTCTTTCCACTCTTGTCATAGACTCTAGCCATTTGAAACTAGTCCACCAATAGATTGTTAGTGGCAGTGTGAATTGGTGCCATCTCTTAGGAGGGCAGTTTTGCATTGTCTAAAGAATACAACAGCAGGGCTGGGAAGGTGGCTCAGTGGTAGAGTGCTTTCCTTGCATGCATGAGGCCTTCGGTTCCATTCCTCAGCCCCACATAAGCAGAAAAAGCCCTCCGTGGGGCTGAGGCTCAAGTGGTAGAACGCTCGTCTACAGCTGAAGAGCTGAGGGACAGCGTCCAGGCCCAGAGTTTAAGCCCCACAACCAACCAAAAAAAAAAAAAAGAATATAAAAGCGTTTGTCTCAACTGTACTTCTAACAATGTATTCTACAGAAGCTGACATGAATGTGCAAAGATCACACTGCAGTATTATTTGAAATAGCAAAAATATAAAAATAAGTTCAATAACTCACCCACAGGGGGATGGTTATACAAACTATGGTATAATTCCTATTCGTTAAAAAATGTAGTAGATTCATATTTGTTGCTATAGATACATAAGACTGTATGCATCCATGTATGTATGTATATATAAGAAAAGAGGATGGGCATAGTAGTATACAAATCCCACCACTTGAGAGACTGAGGCAGAAGGATCATGAGTTTGAGGCCATCTTTGGCCACATAGTAATACCAAGACCCGGTCTCAAAAACAAAAAAAGTGAGAGGAGGACACAGAATCAGAGGAAAAAGGGTCAAAAAGTGCAGCAATGGAGTGCATTGGCTGCACTGGACATTGATCAAAGAGAACTATGCAGTTCATGGGTAGAGATGGGAGGGGGGAATGGGAGAGAATGAGGGAACAGATGACACTATGTGAAAGGACATGTACTTACTACCTGACCTATATAAAGGTAACCCCACTGTATATCACCTCTAAAACAAGTAAATTAGAAAAAAAAAGAGAGTTTCATAACACAAAAAGAGTATGACATATATTTCCTTTACAATGCAAAGTCAATTTCTGGAAGGCTATGTAAGAAACTCCATTGAGGGTTAGAGGATAAGAAGGGTGTTTTACTTTTGAACTTGTACCCACTTCCATAGTTAAAAAATTTTACAGTAAGAAACACATAAAAAGAAAAAGGAAGGGAAGGAGAAGGAAAGAAGGAAGGAGCGAGTGAACTTCAACTCATCCTCATTTCCCTTAGGAATTATTCTTAGACTTCTGTAACAGATTTATTTCCCCTGTAATGATACCTGTCCTACTCTGATGCCCTTGCATTGCTTAGAAGGGCAGTTTTGCAATGTCTGCAGTTTGGCAGAAGCCTTCCAGGGCCTTGAACCTTTTGTAATGTGGAAAAATACTTTTTTTTTTTTTTTTTTTTTTTGTCGGTTGTGGGGCTTGAACTCTGGGCCTGGGCGCTGTCCCTCAGCTCTTCAGCTCAAGGCGAGCGCTCTACCACTTGAGCTACAGCACCACTTCCGGTTTTCTGGTGGTTTATTGGAGATAGGAGTCTCATGGTCTTTCTTGCCCGGGCTGGCTTTGAACCGCTATCCTCAGATCTCAGCCTCCTGAGTAGCTAGGATTACAGGCGTGAGCCACCAGCGCCCGGCTAATACTTTTTTTTTTTTTTTTTTAAAGCATCTGGATTCTTTTTTTTTTTTTTTTTTGTCGGTCGTGGGTCTTGAACTCTGGGCCTGGGCTGTCCCTCAGCTCTTCAGCTCAAGGCGAGCGCTCTACCACTTGAGCTAGAGCGCCACTTCCGGTTTTCTGGTGATTTATTGGAGACAGGAGTCTCACGGTCTTTCCTGCCCGGGCTGGCTTTGAACCGCGATCCTCAGATCTCAGCCTCCTGAGTAGCTAGGATTACCAGCGCCCGGCATCATCTGGATTCTTAAGTAGTTCAGAATTAGTGTGACTATTTCAGCTCCTTGAGTAAAGATTTGAAAGTTTCAGTTCATTGTGTAATTTTCCTTTAGTGCTGTGCAACAGTCATTTTTGGTATTATTGCCTTTTAGTGCTTATTGTTTAATCCTGTGAACTGTTAGAGGACCTGCCTTGAAAAATACATAAACATCGGGAAGCAGTGGCTTACACCTTTAATCCTAGCAACTCATGAGGCTGAGGTTTGAGGATCACTGTTCAAAGCCAGCTTGGGCAGGAAAGTCTGTGAGACTCTTTTTGTTGTTGTTGTTGTTGTTGATCATGGGGCTTGAACTCTGGGCCTGGGCACTGTCCTTCAGCTCTTCAGATCAAGGCTAGTGCTCCACCACTTGAGCCACAGTGCCACTTCCAGTTTTCTGGTGGTTTATTGAAGAGTTTCATGGACTTCCCTGCCTGGGCTGGCTTTGTACCTCATTCCTCAGATCTCAGCCTCCTAAGTTGCTAGGATTGCAGGCATCCAGCATCCATGAGACTTATCTCCAATGAACCACCAGAAAACTGGAAGTGGCACTGTGACTCAAGTGGTAGAGTGCTCACCTTGAATTGAAGAGCTGAGGTACAGCACCCAGGCACAGAGTTCAAGCCCCACGACTGACAAACAAACATAAACCTAGAATTTGGACTGTGTGTTAAGCTAGTAGCTTAAATAACTTTTTCTCTGGTGTAATATACTCCTATAATTCTAGAACACAGGAGACTGAGACAGGAGAATTGTGAGTTACAGGCCATCCTGGGCCACAAAGGTAGACCCTGTCTGAAGAAATGAACAAGAAAAAACAACACAGAAAAATACTTTTTGAGTCCTAATAATCCCTCCCCCCTCCCTTTTTTTGGTGCCAATCCTGGGGCTTGAACTGGGGGTCTGGGTGCTGTCTCTGACCTTTTGTGCTGAAAGGTCGTGCTCTTATCACTTGAGCCACAGCTCCACTTCTAGCTTTTTGAGTAGTTGATTGGAGATAAGAGTCTCTTGAACTTTTCTTGCCCTGGCTGGCTTCAAACTGTGATCTTCAGATCTCAGCCTCCTGAGTAGTAGCTAGAATTATAGATGTGAGCCATTGGTGCTGTGCTTTAACCACCCCCCCCCCCCCCGCCTTTTTTAAAGAAAAGCTTTAGAAGATAAAATTTTAAAAGGAAAGAATATTTGTAGAGCCTGGTGCTGGTGGCTTGTGCCTATAATCCTAGCTATTCAGAAGTCTGGGGTGACGATTTGAAACCATCCCTGGCAGGAAAGCTTATGAGACTCATCTCAGATTATCCAAAAAAGCTGAAAGTGCAGCTGTGGCCCAAGTGGTGCAGTGCTAGCCTTGAGCAAAAAAAAGCTGACGGACAGTACCCAGGCTCTGAGTTCAAGCCCCAAGACGCACCAAAACAGAAAACAAACCCCTGTAAGTTGGGATGATAGATGTTTGCCTTCATCTCCTCTGTGGGCCCTCTTCCCTCCTTCCTGTTTATGGAATTAACTTGTTTCCTAAATTTGATTTTTGCTTGGGGACAGGATTAAGTGATGCTTCTCCAGATGAAGGATTTACAGTAGAGGACTTGATGGTCGAAGACAAAGCTGTGGAGCAGCTGGCAGAAGGATTGCTTTCTCACTACTTGCCAGATTTGCAGAGATCCAAGCAGGCCCTGCAGGAACTCACGTAAGCTAACAACAAGTCAGGTCTGCATTCATTTCCCCTCTCTGTTAAAGTTGTGTATCTATTGGTGTGCACACACAGAGATACCCATACACATATATGTTTCTTTCTTTTTTGGGGGGCGGGGAGTTGGTTGTGGGGCTTGAACTCTCAGGGCCTGGGTTCTGTCCCTGAGCCTCTTTGTGCTCAAGGCTAGCGCTCTGCCACTTGAGCCACAGCACCACTCCCAGCTTTTTCTGAGTAGTTAATTGGAGATAAGAGTCTTAGAAGGACTTTTCTGCCTTGGCTGGCTTTGAACTATGATCTTCAGATTTTAGCTTCCTGAGTAGCGAGGATTTCAAGCATGAGCTACCAGCGCCTGACTTGGAACACTAATTTTAAGATAAAACCTTGCAAGTGGGATGTAATTGGAGAAGCTTGGAATCCCAGTATAACGAGTAGTTATGATTGGAGAATGATGGCTTGAGGCTAGCATGGGCAGAAAGTTAGTGACACATCTCCTCAATCCCATCTCAACTAAACAAGTTGGGCATGGTAGGTCACAGCTGCAATCCCAGCTATAGGAGGCATTGGTAACAGGATAGGTGAGGTGATCCCAGGAAAAAACATAAGATATTTTACTTGAACAACTAAATAAAGGGCTGAGACATGGCTCAGGTGGTAGAGTATCCTCCTAGCAAGCTTGAAGCCCTGAGTTCAAACCCCTGATACCTCCATTAAAAAAAAACAAAACTCCAACAACAGAAAGTTGAGTTTCTTAGGCTAGTTATTATAAAGTAACTTTTTTTAAAGAGGGGAGAAAATACAGTTACTGGGCTGGGAAGGTGGCTCAGTGATAGAGCGCTTGCCTTGCATGCCTGAGGCCCTGGGTTCAATTCCTTAGCACCACATAAGCAAAAAGAAAAAAGCTGGAAGTGGCACTGTGGCTCAAGTGGTAGTACTAGCCTTGAGCTGAAGAGCTGAGGGACAGCGCCCAGGCCCAGAGTTCAGGCCCACGACCAGACCCCACCCCCCCAAAAAAAAAAAAAAGAAAGAAAAAAAAGAAAATACAGTTACTAAAACTAATAATAAAATATTTTTAAATTACTTGGTTATTAGAGGCTGAACTTGAGGCAGTAATGAAAGTCACATTTATTTGTTAAAGTATTATCTTGAAAAAATTATGCTAAATTGAACAAGCTTTGGAAGGGCAATCAATTTCCAACTTAATTTCTAACTTTCAACATTGATCCAGATGAATGAGATTTTTTAAAAATGAACTAACAATTACAGTGCATGAGACTTATTCGTCCATGTGCTTTTTGTTTCAGACAGAACCAAGTTGTATTACTAGACACACTGGAACAAGAGATTTCAAAGTTTAAAGAATGCCATTCCATGTTGGATATTAATGCTTTGGTAAGTATGATTTTCTTGATGTAATGACATTCTGTTGTAGAAATAGCTGGTTTTTATCCCCCCAGCTCTGTGTTGGTGTATCTTTAGGGTCTTTAACCTCTAATTTTTTTTTTCCTGGTCCTGGGGCTTAATTCAGGGCCCGGGCTCTGTCCCTGAACCTTACTATGCTCATGCTCAAGGCTAGCGCTCTACCACTTGAGCCACAGCACCACTTCTGACTTTTTCTGAGTAGTTCATTGGGATAAGGGTCCCATGGACTTTTCTGCTTGGGCTGGCTTTGAACTGTGAATTCTCAGGTCACAACCTCCTGGCTAGTTAAGATTATAGGTGTGAGCCACTGGCCCCCGTCTACAATTGGTCTTTTTGTAAGAAAACCTTCCTTATTTATTTTACTAGAGCTTCCAGATTCTTGAATCACTGTCTTTTGTATGTTGCACTTGTAACAGACAGTTGAAGAACTTACGAACCTAGAATAGATCAGCTTATAATTAAAGGTGTAGAAAAGTGAGAGGAAGGAACTTTGGGGAACTGTTTTTGCCATTAAGGAAAGTGCATCTTCTATCAGTTATATGATTTCTTAAGTTGGCATTTCATTGAATTATCAGGCATATGTGCAATGCCATAGTTCATTTCATGAGCTGGAATGGACACCTTAAAAATAATTAATTTCATCTGTTAGGATAAATAGAGTGGTTGAATTTCTTCAGAAGCTGTTGAGAGGAACTGATAACTATTTTAAGAAAGGGGAACATCAGAAATAAGAGTTGGCTGCTCTTTATTTCAACATTAGTAATTGCTTGGTTTGTATGATTTTGTAGGGATTTATAACTACCCCAAAGATGGATTTTTCACTGGACACATATGGTTTAGCAATATTCTCCTTGTGCAATAATATTTAATAATAATAATAATAATAATCTGTATTAGGCCTTTTGTAGTAAGGGCAGATCTGTGCACGGTAGTTCCTGACTTCTTGTGAAGGAGGTGAGCAAGGCTACTCTGACCTACTACTTTCTTCCTTGCCCAGTTCACCTTGCTGTAGAATACTGTTTATTGAAGCATGTGTAATTCTGTTGCTTTAGTCTAAAGGGTCAGAGATTGAATCTTCTTTTTCTTCTTTCAGTCCAAGATTAGTTTTAATTACATAAGCACTGAAAAGTGGAAGGCCTTGAGTGGTGCAGAGATGATCTGTTAGTCCTAGAGCTCATCAGACTATGATTTTACTCGCGGCTATGTTACGGTTTCAAATCTGTCTGCTGACACTTTTCTTGCTTCTTTTCCGATTGCCTTGTCTGAGGACAAGGTATTCTTCCCTTTTCTCCCACCTCTATGAGCCTGCCTCATCCTCCCATCTTCTGACAGGGACAGGTAGGCCAACTGAGATCACAAAGTGTGTACTTACGCTTGTGGGAGGTAGAGTCTCCTCACGTAGGCGGCTGTTTTGCTTGGTCCAACCCCAAAAAGCAAAGGAACATGACTGAACATTTCTTTGTGCTCTTGGGGATTTCTGGCACAGCTTGGGTTTTCTTGATAAGCAGATGAGTCACACTATCCTGTCCTTATATGTCCTGTGTACCCTAGCATACTCTCTCCTTTATAAAGGAGTGTTTTAGACAGAGTTTTAATTTCTTAAATGAAATAGATGGCATTATTGGATAGTTTCAACTTAGATTTTAGAACTATACATGTTTTTAAAGCACAGTGTACTCTGTACTAAATTTAATGTGAATATCTCTTTTTGGGTTTGGCAAATTGTTTAGATGTATTCTATTCTGGAGTTTAAAAAATAGATAATATAGATAATAGATAATACTAAGGTTCTACAAAACTTGAGCAGTTTAGGAAGTTTAGGCACTTTCAGCTGGTTTGGCTGTTAACTGCTTTTTGCAATTTAGGCACTGACATACTGACCCATTGTGATATTAGTCTGTGTTAACTTGACTTCTCATTTACTTTACTGTGGTTAGTTCACTGAAGCAAAGCATTACCATGCCAAATTGGTGAATATAAGAAAAGAGATGCTGATGCTTCATGAGAAGACATCCAGGTTAAAAGTAAGTTGAAAACTCTTTTACATTCTTTATAAAACTGAAAGTTTGTTTTCATTTTTTGACTTTTTATATCTCTACCTGCAGTAACATACTTAAATCATTAATTTCTTCTAAAAAATTGTCATTTTGAACCCTTCTTAGCTTTACTGTTACCTTGGGCTTGACAAGCCCATATTTTCTGCATATACAACTACTATTTCATTTAATAAGGGTTTGGAATAACTAACACATATTTTGTTGAACCAAAGGACCATAAATTACCAAGATCATATTTATAAACCAAATGTGTGATGTCTTGATTATCTCAAGCCAAATAATCACTTTTTTTTTTTTTTTTTGTCGGTTGTGGGGCCTGAACTCTGGGCCTACGCACTGTCCCTCAGCTTTTCAGCTCAAGGCTAGCACTCTACCACTTGAGCCACAGCACCACTTTTGGCTTTTTCTGCTTATGTGGTACTGAGGAATCGAACCCAGGACCTCATACATGCAAGGCAAGCACTCTACCGTGGAGCCACCTTCCCAGCCCAAAGAATCACTTTTAAGTTAGGGCACCATTTTAAAATTAGGTCAAAAACTATAAGCCTTGATTGTTGACTTGAGTTTTAATTTTTATTTATTTTTTGACACAGAAAAGAGCACTTAAACTGCAGCAGAAGAGGCAAAAGGAAGAGCTGGAGAGGGAGCAGCAGCGGGAGAAGGAATTTGAAAGGGAAAAGCAGTTAACGGCCAAACCAGCTAAAAGGACATGAAAAGTCGTGTTTGTGTGCATTTTCTTTTCTTGTCCCATATTCTTTGGATGTAAGAGGAAGTGTGTGGAGTGAGGTTCAGGTAGTGCCTTATACCTTTGTGGTGGATAGTTTTAAGTCCTTGTTCCAGGATTTCTGTGCTCCATATCTTCCTTTCAGTCATTCAAGAAGCCTTTCTTCCTAAATAGTAGATACAGTATCATTTGTTTTTGATAATTATATGTACTTTTTCAACTTTTGCTTAATTTAAAAATTCATTCTTTTGATTTTAGAGTAATTTATAAAGTAGAAAATGCTTTGACTACAAGTATAGACTCAAACAGGCGCTGATGGCTTACACCTATAATTCTCGCTTCTCAGGAGGCCGAGATCTTAGGAACACAGTTCATAGCCAGCCTGAGCAGGAAAAGTCTGTGAGACTCTTAACTCCAATTAGCTACCAAAAAAGAAAAAAAAAAGAAGACTGAAAGTGGAGCTGTGGCTCAGGTGGTAGGGTGCAAGCCTTGAGCATAAAAGCTCAGGGATAGCACTTAGAGCTCAAGCCCAGTATACACAGAGTCTAGACTCCCAAGTATTCAACATGAGTCCGAATGTTTTAGCTCCTTGAGTGTAGACTTAAAAGTTTTATTTTAATATATGATATGAATTTGTTTTTTCTGTAGTGCAACACTCATTTTTGGTAATTGCCTTTTATTGCTTAGTTACTTAATACCAGTTGTTTAAAAGTGCACTGCTAGAAAAACGAGACGGTAAGTCTTTGTGAAGAATGTTATGGGAAAATATGTATATATAGGAAATAATAACACCTTAGATGTAGACTGTGGTGGGTGCCAGTTTCTAGCCATGTATTCTCTGTTTCTTAGTGTTGATGCGTATTCAGGTTTTGGCTTAACGTAGGTTACATCCATTCCTAAAGTTTGGCAGAGATCGCAGAGCTATCACATACTCATCTGTACTTAGTCAAATGTAGTAACGGTTTTCACATACTGAGCTACAGTTCCTATATGTACAGCTTTTAAAACTCCTTAGATGGATTGAAATGTACCAACTCCCCGCTTTACAGGTAACAATAGGATTGGTAGAAAATTAGTAAATAGTGTCACAAAAGAGGCGGCATGATACCTTCAGTATTATTTAGGATTTTTTCCGATATTGTATATATGAACTCCTTATGTGAGGGAAATTTGAGGTTATAAAACAAGCGTGTATTACTATTATTTTAGTATATCCAAATGGTCTCTGATGTCTATTATGTATGTACTGTAAAAAACCTGTGAAAGTGTGTGAGTAGAATGTATATCTTGTACAATCATATCACCACATGGTAAGCTGGAATCACTACCTCTGACCATCTTCAGGCCAATGACAGAGAAAGCATTAAAGTTGAATGTTAAGAACGGACCTGTTTAAAGGTTTAAACAATTTCATGAGTGAAATATGACATTACAATTCACTTGACTTGGACATTATATTGAAAACTATATTTTATTTGAGTAGGTGTTGGTCTCTTGCTAAGTTTGTGTAGTAGGACTTGCAGGCTAGTGTCTTCTAAATTGTTGAATGTACTTATTTATAATATATGATAAAGGCTGTGCATTGTTTTGCCAGAGTAGTTTTAGACCAACTTCAGTTGTTGTTTAAAATGCTGGTTCCTGGACATCACTTTTCAATCTGTTGAAGTTAATCTATTTTTATTGTTGTTGCTCTATTTTATTTTTGTTTAAAAGGTTCCCCCAGTGATTCTTATATACCTTGAAAGATCAGAACCACAGGTCTGGTGGCCAAGGTCTGGGCTTCTTCCCACACTAAGATGCATATCAGCTTCAGTTGGAAACTTGAAATATACACATTCCAAATTCTTGTTTATTAGTTCTGATGTGAAGACCATATGTTTTTAGAGTGCTCCTCAGATAAATGTGAAGAAAGAACCAGATGTTTAGAATAGTTTAGCCGTAGAATAGTTTAATCAATAGCATTTGGCATTAATTTTAAATTTTAAACTGCTGTTTTTGATATACAGTCAAATTTAAGGCTGAACCCTAGCTGGCAGGAAATAGATATGTAAATCTGGTAAACTGATTGAACTTTAATGAGTTGTATTAAAGTGAATCATGTTTATTTAATGAGTGGCAAGGCATATGGACTTTCAGAATTACATTGCTGAAGTTTTAAAAACTTAAAAATCACAAAGCAGCAGGGTGCTGGTGACTCACACCTGTAATCCTAGCTACTCTGAGGATCATGGTTCTCAGGATCACAGTTCAAAGCCAGCCTGGCAGGAAAGTCTGTGGCTCAAGTGGTAGAGCGCTAGCCTTGAGCTGAAGAGCTGAGGGACAGCGCCCAGGCCCAGAGTTCAAGCCCCACACCAACAAAATAAATAAATAAATAAAAATCACAAAGCAAATATATATTACCCATTATTTTAAGGTCATGGATAAATCCTTACCTTGGTAATTAAAATCTAAAACTTTAGCCTGTTACAGTAACCTAGAAACTTAACTAACTAAATTAGAGCCCGTACAGTTAGTCTTAATGTGTTTTTTTTTCCCGCAAAACAGGGAATTGATTGAAAAAGTTGCCTTTATTTTGAAACTCTGAAATGTGTACTGAGCCGAGATTATGGGTACTGCGCAGTGAGCATTATATAAATATGCAGACACTGAATCTGGTACCGATTGTGTCCACAGGGAAGATTTTGATGGATTCAGCCTAAAATATACCAGTTACCAAACCTAAAACATTTGTCTGGTGTTTGTCTTGTAAAACAGTGATTACTTTTTGTGCATTTAATAAAATCTCTTAGTCAGTATTTATCTAGCAGCATCCTGTACATGGTGTGGTATAGTTCCTTCTTTGTCTATTATGCATCCTACTTTTTTGCTGTTCATCTCTCTTCTTCCTCCAAGGTTCTTCATGGATTGAGTAACAAAAATGCCAATCTACTTCTCTTCAAGAAAAATGATAGGAAGTATGTGAAAAGTATAGTAGACATACCCTGACTTCATAAAGTTCCTTGTTGCTATTGTTATATTGTTATTTTGGCAATATTGGAGTTTGAACTCAGAGCCTCACACTTAGTATGGGCTGGTTCTCTACCATTTCAGCCACACCTCCAGCCTTCTTTTTTGTTGGTTATTTCAAGGTAAGGTTGTCAAGTTTTTCAGCCTGGGCTGGCCTTGAACTACAGTTGTTCTGTTCTCGGTCACTGGACTATCTGGGATTACAGGTATGAGCCACTGGTGCCCAGTTTCCTTTACAGTTCTTTTAGAATAAATATAATAGCTATAACCTAGCTGTCTAATCCTCGGGAGGCTGATGTGGAAGAGCTATGAGTTTGAAGCTAGCCTAAACTACATAGTGAGGTCCACCATTTTTAGAAAAGCTATTTTAAAAGTTTGGCAAAAAGTGCTTAGCTCGGTTTGCTTTGTGAAGCCAAATGCCATAGTAAGAGTAAAGCAAAAAACAAGTAGTCTAATGACTTGTGTCTGTAACCCTAGCTATACAGGAGGCTGAGATCTGAGGATTGTGGTTTGAAGCTGGCAGGGGCAGGGAAGTTCATAAGACTCTTATCTTCAATTAAGAAGCAGAAAATGAAGCTGTAGCTCAAGTGGTAGAACACTAGCCTTGAGCAGAAAATGCTTAGGGACAGTGCCTAAGCCCCGAGTATTAAAAAAAAAAAAAGCATTTAAAAGAAAAACTCCATAGACAATGTAAGTAAAGGAAAGGCAATTAGAAGATGGGTAAAATTTGGAGCATGGGTGATAATGTAGAGGTAGAAAAGGAAAAGACCATCACCAAAGTGGAAGGCCAGGACACTCTGAACATTCCATGAATAAGGCCTATAGGCTAGTAAAAAAAAATTTCACTTGCTTTTAGGATTAAAAAAATAAGTAATAGAAGGTTGCCCACTATCCTCCCTTCATTATCAACTGAAGAAAAGGCAGTTGCTCATTCTGGTTTATACCATGGATGTATTCCTGATGTACTCCAGGAAGTCCACAGTAGTCAAGTTCAGGTAAGGATGGAGCAGAAAAATGAGTGATAATGTGTGGATGCTGAATACTTATTTTTTATACTTGATGGTTTTATTAGTCCATTTGAAAAGATGGTTGGAATATGAAGAAATAATAAGAAACAAATGTCTATAGACCTGAACCTTCCTGGCCTCTGATGGTAAAATTTAAAAATATTTAATGCAGGGGCTGGGAAGGTGGCTCAGTGGTAGAGTGCTTGCTTAGCATGCACGAGGCCCTGGGTTCCATTCCTCAGCACCACATAACCAGAAAAAGCCCCAGAAGTGGTGCTATGGCTCAAAACTAGCCTTGAGCATAAAAAAAGCTCAGGAGCAGTGCTCAGGCCCTGAATTCAAGCCCCAGGACTGGCAATATATGTTCTTAAGACATTAGGTCCCTAGTAATAAAACGGCACTGTGGACTCTGAAGCAAGACTTGTCTTGGTTCATTTTCCTACTTGATTTGGGGTCTTGGAGCAAATTGTTTAAATTCTGTATGTCTTTTTTTTTTTTTTTTTGGTCCTGGAGAGATCGAACCCATCATTGATATGCAAGCACTTTGCTACTGACCTACCTCCCAGCCCCAGTTTCTGGAAAGTTGGAATAACCCAAGAGTTTCTTGCTTCATAAGATGGTGAAGTTTTGCCAATTTTTGTATAAAAGTCTTAATAGAGTTCAAAGGTTGAATGTTATCTGAGTGCCTAGACATCACAGGTACACTCAGGGGAGCATACTTAATTTTGCACCTTTTTTTTTTTGCTTATAAGTTTTCTATTGCCAGGCTGGGAAGGTGGCTCAGTGGTAGAGCACTTGCCTTGCATGCCTGAGGCCCTGGGTTCGATTCCTCAGCACCACATAAGCAAAAAGAAAAAAGCCGGAAGTGGCTCTGTGGCTCAAGTGGTAGAGCGCTAGCCTTGAGCTGAAGAGCTGAGGGACAGTGCCCAGGCCCAGAGTTCAGGCCCCACGACTGGACCAAAAAAAAAACAAAAACAAAAACAAATAAGTTTTCTATTGCCTAGAATCCTTTGTCCTGTAATCTCTGTCAAGACTCCATTCTTCACATCCTCAAGAACTTTTTTTTAGTACTTTCATTTACTCAGGATATTAAAAACCTTTTTTTTTTTTTTTTTTTTTTTTTTGCAGTAGTAGGGTTTGAACTCAGAACCAAACACTTCCCAGGCAGGTGCTCTGTTACTATTGGAGCCAGACCCCTATCAAAATCTTAGTTTTCTTTTCAAAATTTATTTTTAAAAATGTATTTTCAGTAGTAGAGTTGGAACTCAGCTCCTTGCAGATAGGTACTACACCACTTGAACCATGCCCCTAGCTCTCAAAAGATACTTTTTTTTTCCTGATCTGTAGTTGATGTGTTAAAGGTTTTCCAGAGAAACAACCAGTAAGATGCTTATTTTTTGGTGGTAGTATACACCAGTAGTACAAGAGGTTTTATTCATGTTTATATGTATAGGGAGGGGTACATGCATTCATGATAGGAATAAAAAAATGGGTTTGTGCATGTGAGAGGATGTGAAGAAAGGGAATGAGTAAGGTTAGACTGAGATGGAAGCTAGCAAGTCTGAAATTTTTAGGCAGGGTGGAGACAGAGGCTTAGAATTTATTTTGCAGTCTGAGTTCAGAAGTTGGAAGAATTGCTTCTTCCTCGGGACTTCAATCTTTTTTTAATAGAAAAAGACCTTCAACTGGGTTAAGCCCCTGTGCTCAGTTGAGACACCATAGGTAACCTGCTTCCCTTGAAGTGTACTGACATTGTTTTATGGGATCTAATGACTTTTCAGTCGAGGCAGGAAGGTCTCTAGTGAACTCTGATAAGTTCCAGCATATTTTACTTGTACTTAGCGCCAACATTGATGCATGGCAGAAAGTAGCCTTTGTCTCTCCTGTCTTTTTAAGAGGGTGTGGGGCAAAAATAGGCTCTGAGGTGTTGTAGAAAGTAGACTTGGGCTTGGCTTCACCAAGAAGAAAGAAGATCTCATTAAGAGGAGAGATGAGATGGAAAGTGGGATTACCATTATGCAGAATCCATGCCAATACAAGCTCTTACACTGGCTTTTTGGGAGGCAGGGATTAGTGTTGGGAATTACATGCATGCATGCTAATCAAGTTTAGTACTGAGTTATAGCCCCAGCCACTCAGATTGGTTCTTGAGCAGACAGGACATGGAGGATGGAAAATACAGCTATGTTCTTGCCAGTGGTCTGGACAACAAGCTCTATGAAGACCTGCAGTGACTAAAACTAGGGTCTATACAGGGTTGTGTCATACTGTGACCTCATCAGGTTACCATGTAAAATAAACCATCATTTTTCAGATATATTTGGGGATCTAATCTAGTAGAGAAAGGATACATTTTAAATGACTATAATGATTATACATTAAGCATCATAAAGTTACACGTTACACAAAGTATTCAATTTTTGAAACTCAGACATGTCTAAGGAACTCGTCCTAGTGGCTTGTTCAATCTAACCACTGCTTTCATGCCTACTTATATGAGACTAAAAACTAATGATAACAGGTACCAAGATCTTGGCATGAACTCAGAGAGAAAGAGTGGACTGTAGGACAGAAACGTAGATGCCACATATGTACTGTTTAGATTTATACTGTCTCTAGTTGGGGCTGGCCACATCTCAGAGGAGAGGTAGGTAATTCTAGAGCAAGCTCAGCAGCTGAGCCAGACGTTTTTTTTAAACAGCGGCTAAAGTATAGATGGCAGGATGCTGCCATCTTGTGGTAATACTCTGCCACTTCTACAAATTCTGACATTGTATAAACTTTATTAGTCTCGATAGGTTCAATGAGATTTGGCTAAGCCATTTAAACTACAGTTCTGGTAAACAGTAAATCTTCGAAAGTTATCTATGTTAATTATCTAAATTAGTTTAATTTTTCTCACTTTGCCTCATTTAATTTGATATTGGCCTGAGGACTTCTGAGAGTTTTGTTCTCTACCTATCTCTATCATTATATATACCTGTCCTCAAGCAAGCTCGGTTTCCCCTTAAAAACAGCATCTCAAGATCTTGCTGTGGGACAAAAGCCCAGAGAATTCTTTTTTTTAAAAAAAATCTATATTATTGATTGGATCTGGGTGAATACTTGCCTTGAGAACTGGTAAAAGCTGTGGCCTATAGTGCATTTCACTGGCTCAGTCACTGTCTTTAGCATTTTGGGGAAATTATAGTAATGATTCCATTTCTATTTTTATACTTTAATAGGTGAAGTGGTTTTTTTTGTTTGTTTGTTTGTTTTTGGGGGGGTCCGGTCATGGGGCCTGAACTCTGGGCCTGGGCACTGTCCCTCAGCTCTTCAGCTCAAGGCTAGCGCTCTACCACTTGAGCCACAGCGCCACTTCTGGCTTTTTTTCTTTTTGCTTATGTGGTGCTGAGGAATCGAACCCAGGGCCTTGAGCATGCAAGGCAAGCATTCTACCACTGAGCCACCTTCCCAGCCCATAGGTGAAGTGTTTTATCTCTCTCTGTCTCTTTCTCTGAGTCTATGTTGCCCCAATGCTGATCTTCAACTTTTGTTTCTCCTGCCTCAGCTTCTTTGGGATACAGATGTACTGGGGCTAGGATGACAGTTTCTGGTTCTCTTTTTTTTCCCCATTGCCAATTTGATTGATCTTTCCAAGAAACCAAACTTTTCATTTCATTTTCAAAATTTTGTTTATGATCTTATTTCTTCTGTTGATTTGAGATTTGATTATTTTATTGCTCTTAGTACAAGTTAGGTTGTTGGTTTGAGATCTTGTTTTATTCTCATCAAAAAGTCTTTTAAATGATAATCAGTACCCCAAGTAAGAACATGTAACACATTTTTGAATTGTATCATATAGTAATTTTGGTGAAGAGAAGTCCAAACAAGTATGCTAGTGTTCATTATTCTAAAACTTAGCCAGAATGGAGTAATTCAAGTTTGGCCATTGCTTCACACACATTACAAATTTACTAGTTTTTCATAGACAAAGAAAGCCCTGCCCTTCAAAAAAAGTCTAAGAGGAAAATTATTGAATACATGTTTTTTTCTTCAAAGCTCTTTTTCCTAGATCTAAGAAAAAAGTCAACATTGATACACATGTTGCTTGAATTAAATGACACAGAATAACATAACATATGCCATTAACTTTCTAAAAATATGAAGTAAAAGTGAAATGTTTGGCCAAGTATCAAGTCTGAACAAATAAGGTAGATTTTCTGCTGTCAAGGTGAAGGTAACCACTCTATGATGTATAAATAATACCTTTTCATAATAATGAGTTTTGGGGGCTGGAAGGTGGCTCAGTGGTAGAGTGCCTGCCTTGCATGCATGAGGCCCTGGGTTCAATTCCTCATCACCACATAAGCAGAAAAAGCAAGAAGTGGCACTGTGGCTCAAGTGGTAGAGCACTAGCCTTGAGCCGAAGAGCTGAGGGACAGCGCCCAGGCCCAGAGTTCAGGCTCCACAACCAGATAAAGGCAGGGAGTTTATCCACCATTCAGTTCATCCTGGCTCTGCCAGGAGGTCTGGAGGATGGTCATCTTCCCCGCTTCTCCTCTATTTCAGTGTTGCAATGATCATAGGATCCCAGTGTGGTGCCTTCCTCGATCTTGACCTCTCTTTTTGCAGGTTTCAGAGCTTCAACTTTGCCTGCTTCAGCCTGTGATTCTTTTGTGTACAGTCTTGGTATCTTGTTAACCTGCTTCTCAGCCTGAAGTAACTGCTGTACAATATGGATGGGCCATTGTGGCAGCCAGTGAGGTAAGTGATCTCAATTGATTCAGTAGCTCCAGGGGTCAGTTGACCTGGTACCTCCTGTCTTTTATAGTTTCCTCTGAGCATTGTTTTTACTGTGTCCCATAAAGTTTTTGTATGTGGTGTTTTTATTTTCATTTGTGTCATTTCCTTTGTAATTCATTTTTGATCTGTTGGTTATTCCCACAATTTTGTGAACATCCCAGTTTTACTTCTGGTATTGATTTCTAGCTTCATGCCATTTTTTTTCAGAGATAATTTGTATGACATCTGTCTTTTACCATTTATTGAGACATACTTTCTGGCTTAACATACCTGGAATATGTTCCATGTTCACTTGAAAAGAATGTGCTTGTTAGCCTTGCTGGGTGTACTGTAAATATCTGTAAGATCCAGTTGGTTTATTGTGTTAAGCCCTCTATTTTTTGAAATTTATCTTCTGTCTGGTAGTTCCTTTTATTTTTGAGGGTGAAATGCCAAAGTCTCCAGCTATTGTGAAGTTTTCTGTTTCTCCCTTCTATTCTGTCAAGTTTTACTTGATGCATTTTGATGGCTTGGTTGTAGGTAAATACATTCATGTTTATAATTGTTATGCCTTTTTGTGATATTGAACATTTTTTCAATGTATATTGTCCCTTGAGTCTTATAAACTTTTTTGATTCAAATTCTGTTTTGTCTAATCCTGTTTGCATGGAGTGTTTTTCTATCCTTTCACTTTTTTACATAGTTGTGACTTTTGATCCAGAGTGAGTCTTTTCAAGTCAGCAAAAGTTGGATCATGTTTTTTAATTCATTCTATCAATTGCCATCTTTTCATTGGAGAGTTTAATCTATTTACATTTTAAGTAATTATTGACTAGGAGGGATTTCTGTCATTTTGCTATTTGTTTTCTCTTTGCCTTAGAGCCCTTTTCTCCCTTATTTCCTGCCTTTATTCTAGTCTTATTTGGTTAGTTGATTTGTTTTTGGTAGTAAGCAATTAAAATTCTTTAAATTTCCTTTCATGTACATTCTATAGATTTTTTTTTTGGTGACAGTAATGGGTATTGCATTTAACATTAAGTTGTAACACGCTAAGATAAACTTTTGCTAGATGAACTTCAGTAACATATGGAAACTTTGCAAACTTAACAACTCTGTCTTCTACCCCTTTTGTCTGTTGTTATAACACATTTGAATCTTCATATACCATGTCTTCTAAATATCAACTAATCTTTAAAATATGTTACATAAAAATATGGAGTTATAAAATTATAATAATATGAGTTTTTAGGCTAATAATTGCTTTTTAAGTCATTTAGAAAACAACAAGTAGAGTTATAAACTACCTTGTAATAAAACCTTTTTGTAATTGCCTACATATTTACCTTTTTGGGTTCTAGTGATACTGGAGCTTGAACTTAGGGCCTTGTATTTGCATGGCTTGCTTGCTTAGCTGGCATTGTACCACTTGATCCATGCCTCCAGCCCTGCCTTTTGTTGGTTATTTTGGAGCTGGATTCTAGCAAACTTTTCTTTCTGGGCTGGTTTCAAATCTTGATCTTATTATTTCAGCCTCCTGAGTAGCTAGGTTTATAGGCGTGAGTCATAGGCAAGTAGCAAACTATTTGATAACTATTCCTATCACTCTCTCAGTCTGCTTTGTGCTGCTGCAACAGAAATACAAAATGTGAGTAACTTGTTAGGAACAGAAATTCATTGACTTGAGCTTGTAATGAACAGAAACAGAACTGGCTTGCAGTTTGAAGGCTGTTCAATGTCAGGGTGTGGGCACTCGATGCACATCATGGGTGTAAGGTGGGGGTGAAGAGGACAAAAGTGGCAGGATTTGCTCTTTTATAATGCCATCAACCCCACCCAGGAAAGAGGAACCCTTCCCACAGACCTGTACTTTCCCAAGGCCCCACCTTTAATACCCAGCTATAATGGCAATAAAATTTCAACATGAGATTTGAAAGGGACAGATCAGAGCAATGACATTACAGCTGTAATAACTAAAATTCTAGTACCAATCACTAACTAAATGCTTACTGTATTCTAGGTAGAACACTGATGACTTTTATGTAAAAATTTATGAGGTTTATATATGTTTATACATTTATTCATATGAAGTACTTTAAAAAATACCCACTAGTACAGTTAACTGGGGACAATTAATGCATTCCCCAAAGTAAACTTTATGGTTCATATTCCACAGACTGTAGCTCAAAGGATATGCTGTTTCATCTCCTAGCATACTCTTGGGGTAAAGGGATATATTTCAGCTATATTTTACACATAAGGAAATTCAGGAAAATGAATTGACTAAAGCTGAGTTTGGAACTAAATTTCCGAAACAGACTTGATTCCAGATCTAGTATTTTTCTTTGTTTGCTTGTTTTTTTTGGGTCCGGTCGTGAAGCCTGATCTCTGGGCCTGGGCGCTATCCCTCAGCACTTCAGCTCAAGGCTAGCACTCTACCGCTTGAGCCACAGCGCCACTTCTGGCTTTTTTCTTATGTGGTGCTGAGGAATCGAACCCAGGGCCTCATGCATGCAAGGCAAGCGCTCTACCACTGAGCCACCTTCCCAGCCCTAGTATTTTTCTTATATCCTGAGGGAACCCTCTGGATGGAAAGTCTAGGCTTGTCTCTAAGCCACACCACTGATCTATAGCATATATATATATATATATTTTTTTTTTTGCAGACTTGGGGCTTGAACTCAGGGCCTGGGCACTGTCCCTGAGCTGCTTTTTGCTCAGGGTGAGTGGTCTACCACTTGAGCCACAGTGCTACTTCTGGCTTTTTTGCATAGTTTATTGGAAATAAGAGTCTCATGGACTTTCTTGCCCAGGCTGCTTTGAATTGCGATCCTCAGATCTCAGCCTCTGAGTAGCTAGAATTATAGATGTGATCCACTGACTCCCAGAGCTTTTGTTATTTTGTAAATAGGGGCTTACTTTTTTTTTTCTTCCAGGGCATGCCTAGACCTTAGTCTTCCTAGTTGTATCTTCTGTGTAGCTGGGATAAGGGTGCTTGGGGCTAAGTGATGCAGGTCTCATGAGCTTTCTGCCTCGTCTAGCCTCAAACTTCAATCCTCCTAATGTCAGCCTCACTAGTAGCTAGGATTATAGGCATGTGGCACCGTACATTTTACTTTGAGCCTTTTAATAACCCCTCTTCTACTTAAGGTATCCAGAGCTGGTTTCTTGTTTGCAACAAAGAATGCTGACTGAGACAGAACACTGTATTTGTGAAGCACCTCCATATACATTAGTGTTTCTGGTCTGAAAAACAACTTGATCTTATATGACACAGATGAAGAAACTGTTCTGGAGCCTGATAGCAGTTTTAGTTATTATTTGATAAGCAGTTTGCCTGTGAGCAAACGAGCAATTTGGGAAGTGTAGTGAAGCATAAAACATAACCATTAATCTCTGTAGCTCACCTACTCTCTCCTGGTTCTGAGACTTCTGGCTTGATGAACAGTAGGGGCTGCATGGTCCTAGTGGACGGCAGGACCTCATCCCCAGCTCCCTGCCTGCATTTGCCATGCCCATACCCCGTCTCCTTCAGTGGGTCAGGAATAGTATCATTTTGCCTGGGTTGGTGTCCGAGGTTAGGGAGGAGGGTTTGTTGGGGGCCAGTGTATGCTGCCTCTCCAGCTCTTCCCTCATCCAGGAAGCATTTGTGGTAGGAAAAGGATTAGGGTGAAACTTGGTGAATGGCAGCAAACAGGTCCTATTTGAAAGGATGTACTGGCGGAAATGGCCTCTTTGCAGGATCGACCTCTTTGCTTTGCTTTTCCTCCTGGGGCTTGTCCTTTATTGTTATACTGCCGATCACGTTCTCCGTTCTATTCTTCATTCTTGCCCATTGCTGCTGTTAGCCCTTCCTACCACAGTCTTCTCAGAACCCTTTCAGTTTCCTTTTCCCTTTCCTGGATGTTTGTGACTTGTAATACATCCTTTGCAGTGCCGGTCCCTCCTCTCATATCCTTTGCCACTGTTTAACCATGCTTTTCCTAGTTTTCCATCTCCGTAAGTGCACATTTCACTATTCTGAAAACTTCACCTCCATATACATTAGTGTTTCTGGTCTGAAAAACAACTTGATCTTATATGACACAGATGAAGAAACTGAAGTCTGGTGTTTTTCAAGTGCATGCGTAGACAACAAGCACAGGTTTCACTTGGCACATATGACATAGACTCAAGAGAATATCCATTAGAAGAAAGAATAGCTATGAGTGAGTTAATTCTGAGCCTCCCCCTCCATGTCTGGCAGGCAGGTACTAGCTCCTGTTCTCCTTTGAAAGGCTCTTTTGCAGTGGGTGAGATAATGGAATGGTGTCTCCAGATGTGGGATTGCTCAGGAGATATTTCTTGAAATTTGATTGCACAGCCACCAGCTTCAATCCACTTAGCAAGCAGCAATGTGCCGTTTCTTCCCTGTCTGAATTCTTCCCAAGGGAATCAGGATTTCTTAACTGGGGTGAGGAGGTGGGAGGGTTACGGAGTGAGGTGATTCATTTTGGAAATAGAAGGGGGGCAGTTTTTATTAAAATTTAAGACACAATTTATTGGCATTTAGAGGATGGGAAGGAGGGATGCCAACCTCCTGGGCTATGTAGACAGTGCCATACCACAGGGATTCAGTCCTGAGTTCTACCCTTTATTCAAGTACACAGATTACTTCTTGGTAAAATAAGCTCAGTTTCGCTCTACTCATTGCAAAATTAAACATTTCTTTGTTTTTTCAAGATACTAAATTGTCTTAAGAATGGCTGTATTGGTGAAAATCAAGAGGAGATTATACTTTATTTTGTTTAGAATTTTGCTTCTGATTATTCACCATGGTAGAAATGGGGTCACAAAAGTAGGGTTGGGGGCATTGCTCAAGTGGTAGATTGCCTGTTCAGCAAGCTTCAGACCTTGAATTCAAACCTCAGGGCTGGGCATATGGATGGCTTAGTGGTAGAGTACTTGCCTAGCATGCCTGAAGCTCTGGGTTTGATTCCTCAGTACCACATAAACAGAAAAAGCTGGAGGGGCTGGGAAGGTAGCTCAGTGGTAGAGCTCTTGCCTTGCATGCATGAGGCCCTGAGTTTGATTCCTCAGCACCACATAAGCAAAAAGAAAAAAGCTGGAAGTGGTGCTGTGGCTCAAGTGGTAGAGCGCTAGCCTTGAGCTGAAGACCTGAGGGACAGCACCCAGGCCCAGAGTTCAGGCCTCACGACCAGACCCCCCCCCCCAAAAAAAAAAAAGCTGGAAGTGGTGTTGTGGCTTAAGTGGTAGAGTGCTAGCCTTGAGCAAAAGAAGCTCAGGGACAATGCTCAGGCCCTGGGTTCAAGCCCACAAAACAAAAAACCCCACAAAAAAACCTCAGTACCACAAAACCCAAAACAGAAACAATGCTGTAAATGCAATGAAAATAAAAAATCTTTAATTAACATTTATAACTATGGTGTTTGTGGTGATTTTTACCAATAGATGCATTTAGGAAGTAGAGTTGTAGTTCAAGTGGTAGAGCACTAGCCTTGAGCAAAAAGCTCAGGGACAGTGCCCAGGCTCTGAATTCAAGCCCCAGGACACACACACACACACACACACACACACACACACACACACACACACACACACACACACACACACACACACACACACACACACACACACACACACACACACACACACACACACACACACACACACACACACACACACACACACACCAGGACCAGCACACACACACACCCTGGACCAGCACGCACACACGCACACACACACACACCCAGGACCAGCACACACACACACCACACACACACGCACACACACACACACCCAGGACCAGCACACACACACACCACACACACACACACACACACACACACCCAGGACCAGCACACACACACACCCTGGACCAGCACGCACACACGCACACACACACACACCCAGGACCAGCACACACACACACACACACACCAACCATAAATGTATTTAGTATAGAAACTATTGCTTGAAACAAAAACCTCAAAAATTGTTAAAAATGCACAAAACCAAACTAAGTACAAAAACAAATAATTTATTTTTAAAAGTATTTTTTTGAGAGCCGAGCACGTATATTTCTAAAGTTATGAAAACTTGAAAGCTCAGCAAGCTGGCTCACACCTGTATTCATGAGGCTGAGATCTGGGGATGGTGGTTCAAAGCCAGCTTGGGCAGGAAACTCCATGAAACTCATGTCCAATTAACCATCAAAAAAACTGAAAATGGAGCTGCGGCTCAAGTGGTAGAGCACTAACTTGAAGCAAAAAAGCTCAGGGACAAACCCCGGGTCCCGAGTTCAAGGCCCAGGACTGGCACATACACACAAATAGTGTAGCAAGAACGTTGGGGACAGTTTGTGTTTGTTTAGAAAAGCCTCCTGATCTGTTCTGTGCAGTCTAGTTCTCCTACTTTTGTCCTCGGTAGGAAAGAAACAGCACATTGAAAATCATGAAGTAATTGGGGCAGAACACGGGGTGGTGGCCAGGGACTGATTGAAAGCCAGTTGGCCCGGGCCTGCAGTCACAGAAAGAAAGACCCTATGCTTTTCAGAGCCTGGTCTGCAAACTGAGCTCAGCAGAAGCTGCAAGGCTGTAGTGGGAATGAGGTGAGAGACGCAGGATGCATTGGAGCACCCAGTGCAAACCGCTGGGGCCTCTCTCCAAGTGCCCGCCTTGCGCCTTCCCTTTGCCAGTTGGGATTGTGCAATGCACCCAGGGGCGGGAGTATCAGGTGCCCCGGTGCCCTTGGCGCTGTGTGTGTGTGTGTGTGTGTGTGTGTGTGTGTGTGTGTGTGTGTGTGTGTGAGTGAGTCACCTCGCAGGCAGCTCCTGGGAGAGGGGGGCACTGGAACAATGGGGGTGGCTCTGTCCCCAGTGCAAGCTAATGACAGGGTTGCGGGGTTGCACTAGGCCAGGGTAGCAGGGAGACCTTTCTGGACTTTTCCTTTCCGGGCATGGAGAGCCTCGTTCTCCCCGCCTCGCCTGGAGCCTCCTCCTCCTCCAGGGCTGGGCAGCTGGGCGGCAGGGCGGGGCTCCAGCCGAGCCCTGATCCCCAGCAGGAAGCAACAGCTTTTGCTGCCAACGCTGTGGCCAGGAGGCTTCTTCGCACACCCTTTGGTAAGAAGGCTTCGGATGGTAGTTGGCCTCTGATCTCTATCTCTGGTGGACCCTTGCCAGGACAGGGGGACTGGGTGGGGACAGAGATCATCCCTCTGTCCCGCACCCTCAACTTATTCTTTCCTTCCAGACACCTCCTAGACGCAGATTTTGCCGTGCTCTTCTGAAACCCAGCTCCTGGGGACGTTTGCTTCTTCCTGGGAGCGTCAGAGCCTGGTCTTGGGGGTGGAGCTGTGGGTAGGCCGACCTGCCAGGGAAGGTGAAAGAAAACCTGAGGTCTGTAGGAAGGACGTGTCTCCGTGGGAATTTCCCATGCCTTTCACTTGTTGACTGTGTAGCTCCATGCGTGTCGTTGCCCTAGAGCAGGGGTGGGTGCTCAGCTTGGGGGATGGGCCCGATCTGGTTGGAGATCCCTCCATCTGCCCACAGAGATGACACTTTCACACCAGCTAGGCATAATGCAGGGTCAGTTGGGACCTGAACCCTGGGGCTGGCAGAGGAGAGCATTTAGGGCCACAGGCTGATTAGGAATTGGTAGGAAGGGGCAGAAAGACTGCTCAAAAGGATCCAGGTTGTAAGTAAGCGTAGCTCTGGATTTGCCTGGGTTGCCCCGTTATACTGCTGTACTGCAGGGTTTGGAATCATTTTTGTTCTCAGGTACCCCTTTGGCAGCTTTGGGACCCTTTCTCAGAAGAGTACTTTAAAGGCATGAAAGAAAAGGCAGAGTATTTAAAAAACAAGAGTTATGATGACATGTAGAAATATTAAAATAAACTGGGAGCCGGGCGCTGGTGGCTCACGCCTGTAATCCTAGCTACTCAGGAGGCTGAGATCTGAGGATCGCGGTTCAAAGCCAGCCCGGGCAGGAGAGACCGTGAGACTCCTATCTCCAATAAACCACCAGAAAAACCGGAAGTGTCGCTGTAGCTCAAGTGGTAGAGCGCTCGCCTTGAGCTGAAGAGCTGAGGGACAGCGCCCAGGCCCAGAGTTCAAGCCCCACGACCGACAAAAAAACAAAAACAAACAAAAAAAAAAATAAACTGGGGCGTGGCTCTCACCTGTAATCCTAGCTACTCAGGAGGCTGAGATCTGGTGGACTGCTGTTAGAATTCAGCCAGGGCAGAAAAATCCCTGTCAGTTAGATATAGTGAAAATAAAGATGTAAACACATTTTTTTTTTCTCCATCTAGATTCCTGGGCCCCAAATTAAGATCCTTTGATAACAGAAAAGGCATTGCCTAGGAAATTGGGTACCTTGTTCGGGGCTTAATAGTTCCATGGAAAGCCTGGTGGCTTTGGGTTTGAATCTCTTATCTGATTCTTCATTGTAAAATAGAAAAAAAAAAAAACAAACCCAAAACACAGTCAGTACCTTCCTATATATTTTAAGGCATTCAGCACTGCACCAAGTATAGAGGGGTTAAATGAGTTCTATCTTTTCGAACTTGTCTGTCTCTTGCTTCTCTAGGCAATAGCCATTATTCAACCCTGGTATATGGAAGCTATTCAATCAATTTTTATTGACCAAATAAGTGAATTGGTGAAGGTTGCTTGTGACTATGTTTAAAACCAAAATTAATCAAGGAGACAGCTGGTGGTTTGGGAAATGACTGTTTAAATTTTGAGTTTTTTTTTCTCTCTTAAATCTGGCTGAATAAACACACAAACACCTGGAACTGGAGTACTTGAAATGTCAGTGAGGACCCATGAGTCTGTGTGTCAGTCTGTATGACTGGTGCTCTGCCAGAGAAAAATGAAATTGAATGTTGAAGGGAAAAACAGGAATCCTTGGCGGAAGTTTCTTCTCCATCCTGCTTGTGTTAAGGCTTGTTCATCTGCTGTGTTGTAACACAGGAAATGTCTTATAAGGAAAGAAGACAGACTCACGATGAGGCATTTCTGGATCTAGATGAACATTTATCTTCCCTCTTTTATCTTTTCCCAACCCCTTATTCAACACAAAATTCCTTTTGGACTCTGGAGACTTGGTAAATGGGACTTGTGTATACAGTTTGTTAAAAGTTGCCCAGATTAGGCCTGAAGCCAGTGAAGCCTTGTTTATAGATTGAGAGCTCCCAAGAGAGTGGGGTTATGGCTTTATTTTAAAATTTTTATTATTTTATTATTTAAGTAGTTATACAAAGAGGTTTCAACTCAACATGTCTATGAGCACAAAGTGGTTTTGTACTGAGAGTCTGTGTAGGATGCTTGAGATGAGATATGAGGTAGCACATTTTCTCTGGCTAACTTTGGTTGCTAATCATGAGACTCATGGTCCCAGGTGATCAAATCTAATCTATGATTTTGAATCATAGAACAAGAGGGCATTTCTTTCTTTTTTTTTTTTTTTTTTATCAGTTATGGGACCTGAACTCTAGGCCTGGGTACTGTCCCTTAGCTCTTCAGCTCAAGGCTAGTGTTCTACCACTGGAGCCACAGCACCACTTCTGGCTTTTTCTGCTTATGTGGTGCTGAGAAATTGAACCCTGGGCCTCAGGCATACCACTGAGCCACCTTCCCAACCCAAGAGGGCATTTAAATTGAAGTAGATATATCTGTTAATTTTATTCTCAGGGAAACGAACTCAGTGTAGTTAAGTGGTTTGCTCATGGTCCTACCACTTTGGTTTTCTTTTTTTCTTTTTCTTTGTGGTCCTAGGGCTTGAACTCTGGGCCTGGGCACTGTCCCTCAGCTCTTCAGCTCAAGGTGAGTACTCTACCACTTGAGCCACAGCACCACTTCCAGTTTTCTGGTGGTTAATTGGAGATAAGAGTCTCATGGACTTTACTGCCTGGGTTGCCTTTGAACCATGATCCTCAGATCTTGGCCTCCTGAGTAGCTAGGATTACGGGCGAGAGCCACCAGCGCCTGGCTCCTGGTTTTCTTACAAAGTGGGGATAATGTTTTCCACTTCTCTAGTTATCACCAGAAACTATACAAAGTGCATATCACTATGTCTGGCACATAGCATGCCTTCCACAAATGATTTATCTTCCTGATCCTTTTATTATCCCTTGCATCTTGCACTGACCTGTAGTAGCTATGCAGTGGATGAATCATAGTAGATTATGGTGCAATTACAGGACTTGGTGGAAAGATTCCTTCCCTTCTGACTATGTTGCGAACTCTGGCCAATATTTGCTACAAAAATTTTACAGCTGTTATGAACCCAAGGAGTTAGAACATATCTCAGTGTGACTACCTATTTGTGAATTTCCCTGTCACTTTTTTCCCTTTTCATTAGAGTTTTAGAGAAGGAAATAACCTTTGAAACTACCCAGGCTAGTCCTTTTTATGAAGAAAGCATGGTCCAGAATGGCTAAGGATGAGCTTTTCCTGGTATTACCTGGAATATGGTCCAAGGTCTCTTGACATTTGACATACCCTTAGACAAAACTTCACCAGGAATGGGTAGCTGTGTGGTCTGGTTGGCCATAGGAAAGTCATGAGCTGTTAGGGAACCTGATACACCTATTAGCTTTTATACATCTCATTCTGTCCTATTAAAAGATTGACTGTAGCATCTCTCTAATCATCTTCAAGCATCATGTATAATTTGTAATTAAAGAGTCTTTTTTTCTCATTAGGACCTCACACACTGGATTCCAGGAAATGATATTATTGAGTAATGGCCAGTCTCTTGTTTACAAAGACACTACCCTTTCAGAGCCTCCTTGTCTGTAAGATTCTGGGCGGAGATCCCAATGCATCCCAGCTGATGAGTAATTTTATTGTCATAATGCAGATTTAATAAGTCAAGTTGCAAGTTGATCCTTGTGTGACTGGTAGCCAATGACTTCCATCCAAGCCTCCTTCTCCAGGGAGTCTGAGGATAGCAGCGTCTAGGTGTTTATAGTAGACCTTGAAAGGAAACCTGTAGTACCTGACTAGAGGCCAACTCTGCATGCTGGGTTGGAAGTGAAGATAGGTTGTGTTTGGCTTTGTTATTCATGTAGTATAACTTGAAAAGCCAAACTCCTATAGCAAAAAGGAAACAAGGCCTGTTTGTCTCTATATCACTTGGTTAAAACAATCAACTTTCAGTGATAATCCAATTTGCTGATTAAATATTTTCTTTTTTTTAGAGCTTGGATGCAAGACTTCTCCTTATGTGGATATAATTTTTCTTTTCTGCCTAGCAGTTGGATTGATTTAGTGAGATTTGCAGTCGTCCCATTACAATGTTTCCTCTGATAGGAAAGTGCCATAACTATAAGCTAGGGACACTTGTAGAGAATTTCTCAGGAGAAAAGGAAGTTCATGTTTCCTTTTATAGTTCTTTTTAATAATTCCCCCCCCCCCCCCGCTTCGTCCATACTGGGGTTTGAACTCAGTGCCTCAAGCTTGCTTACTTACCCATTGCTCTACCACTCTCATGGCTTGCCTCAAGTCATCATCCTCTGGATCTCAGCCTCTAGAGTAGCTATGGTTACATATGTGAACCCTTATTAATACAGTTGACCCTTTAAAGAATTAGCGAACAAAGACTTCAATATGGCTCCAAGCTTTGAATCAACAAGAGAGCTGTGCACACTGCCTATTTCTTGGATGACTTAGTCCTGGTCTACTTCAGGAGCACTTGCTTTTCAGCTTAATATTTAAGCGAATGTTTGGATTGGTAATAGCTCTCAAGGGAGTATTCCATCATGGCCTGCAAGGCTAAGTGAAGATTGCTTCATTTTCTTTGTTTGTTAGCAATATAGTAATTCAACTCTTGACCAATGGGCAGGAGAGGGTGCTGTCATTACTCAAGAGGAAGGGTGCAGCCCGCATAGTCCCTTTGCTTTCTTTGTCTTACCACACTTTGTACCTTCATTTCACTTTGAGTAATCCCATATAGTTACTTGCATCCTATCTTCATTGTATTTACCTGGACGAGTGTATATAATGTGGTAGTTTACATCCTTCCTTCTTTATCCCCCCATAGCTCAGGACACAAAAACTCCTTCGTTGTCCCACATGCACCTTCACTTCTATTCCCACTGCCTGCACCCAGCTCTTGTGATGCCTGCAGTTCTGAAACAGCCCCTTCTCAGATCTTCATATTCCTGTTAAGTTGCTCTGATTGATCTGTCTCCCTGGTACCTATCACAATGCCTGGTGTTCAGTAAACGCCGACTTCCTTCAGGAGAACCCAACTAGAAGCCAGAAGACCAGGGCAGGTCCTCAACCCTTTCACTAAGATTCCTCATTCCACCTTCATACATGGCATCATGTTCATTGTTTTTCATAATTATTCACCAACCCCTTTCCTTACCCTTATCCTCCATAGTTGGAATCATGTTCTATGTGTATATACATATGTACGTGCCTATGAATATGTATGTGGTCTAGCGTCTATATACAAGCAAAAACATACAGTATTTGGCTTTTTGTGGCTTACCTTATTCTTGTCATATATTATTAGCAGCTGGTATTCCCTTAGCACACAATCTAATAGACTGGGAGTGGGGCAAGGACCATCAGTGTGGGTCATTAGTAGATGCTCAGTGAATACACTGAAAACATTCTTTTTTTTTTTCTTTTTGGATTCGGTCCTGGGGCCTGAACTCTGGGCCTGGGCGCTGTCCCTCAGCTCTTCAGCTCAAGGCTAGCGCTCTACCACTTGAGCCACAGCGCCACTTTCGGCTTTTTTCTTTTTGCTTATGTGGTGCTGAGGAATCGAACCCAGGACCTCAGGCATGTAAGGCAAGCGCTCTACCACTGAGCCACCTTCCCAACCCCATTAGAAACATTCTTAAGTAGCAGCCTGATAGTGGCCATATATATTTCATGTGATCCTGTTTCTTTTTGTAGGTACTCTCACACAGTTAGAATAGCTAAATGGTGTTTAATGTGTATGCTTTTGTGCAGGAAATAAATTCTAAAAGTAAAAATATACATCAGATTGTGTTTTCTTATTTTCAGTTCTGAAAGCACTGCATGATTGAGACAAGTTCAATATGGGAATAAAGCTGAATTTGCACACAAATCTAGATTTCACAGGAAACTCATTCCTTAAACTCCTTTCTAAGCATTTCTGTCTGCCTCTTTGTCACTGCTAAGTGGGTGGGAGAGAGGTAAAGAGTTTCTTTGATGGAGAAGGTATCTCAAGTTTCAGTAGAGTGGATGGCAGAGTGTGACAGAGAAAAGGAAAACTGGTGCTTCATTCCTCCAGTAATTACTGCATTAAAAAGTCAAAATCTAGCTATGTTATTTAGTTGCCAAAATCTGTCCCAATCATCCACATAATTACAATATTTTTGAGCAAGAGGTAATCAAATTGCTTTTTAAATGCCATCCGACAGTTCAGCAGAATCTATAAGGAGAAGGAATGGAACAAAAATTGGTTACACATGCAAAATCTTCCATCTGACTGAGCAGTTGGCACATGCATTTTAATGTAGGTGTCTTAAAAATGCACCTGGGATTTGCTTTAATCAAGAGTGGAGAAGCCATCAGATCAGGAGATGACTGCCATGAAGGAAGACATTTTAACTCACACTTCTCAAAGGCATCACACATCCTGTAGTCCCAGTGGGAAGCACATGGGTAGGTCAGGAGATAGAAAAAGTGAAGGCAAAGATGGAAAAAGCTTCTATCGTAGTTTTTGTGAGACAGGAAGGGAAGCCTGCCTGGGTTTGGAAGCGGCCCATTGGAATACTTTTAGTGGATTCTCAGTTCTTGGTGCTGGAGAGGTCAGGGCAGAGGAATATCAGTGTGTCCTGGAAGATAAAAGGCAGATAGAGGAAGTAGTTTGGAATGTGGTCCCTGGATGGTCTGTTTCCATAGCACAGGTGTGCTGACAGGTCAGTCCTTTACTATCTAGAGGTTAGCTAGGTCTTTCAAGGACTAGCAAATCTCTAAAGCATCAAACCATTATGAATACAGAAAAAATAAACCTGATTATTACAGGAGGACTGGAAATACCTCCAGGAAGAGGAAGCAGCCAGTTTTTTTTTCACAGTTTCACAAAGCGTTTAATGCAGGGTCATGAATATTATTGCATGAATATAACAGTGTCATGAACATTCCTTGCATGTACTTTGGGTTAAGATGAGGTCATGAGAAGGGACCATAGAATTTGTGAGCCAGTGTCTGACATTTTCTTGGCACTGAAGTAACTGCTCACTTTTCCAGACTTAGACCTGACTTCTGTTTTTTTCAGTCAGAGGGTATGATGGCTAGTTTTATATTTATCAGCTTGATTGGCTATGAGGTGATCAGATGTTTGATCAAACTATTCTAGGTATATCCACGAGTGTGTTTATGGACAAAGTTAACATTTTAAAGGTAGACAATTCTTCCAAGACAGGGTCTTGCTAACTTGGTCCAACTTGAGATCCTCCTTACTCTGACTCCTTTCTGTACCTGGAATGATAAACATGTGTGACCATACCTTGTTTATGAATATATTTCCAAAAGATAAAACCTCTTAAAATTACACCAGTACTTTTATTGTAACTCCCATGTCCCCAGATTTTCTTTCTTTCAACTTAGCTAAAATTTCCTACCATATATGTTCTCTCATCTTACTCCTTGGGATATAAACAAAGAACTTTAAATCTGAATGAAAGTAAAATTCCACAAAGTGGATATTTTTCTGAATTATTGAGGAATCCGTTTGAATTAAACCCTAATGCTTAATATAATTGTGTGAATGCCTGCACCTGGATAATTTATAAAGAACAGAGATTTATTAAGATTCTAGAGACTGGTGGAAAGTCCAAGGTCCAGGGACCCACATAGGTGTGAGGAACCTTTTGCTTCATTATAACATAGTAGAGAGCATCACATGACAAGACACAGCAAGAATGGGCCAAGCTCACTTCTCCAACCTACTCCCATCATAACATTAACCCATTCATGAATTAACCACTTGTTAAAGGCTCTACCTCTCAATACAGTTGCAATGGGAATAACTTTCCAACACTCAGGTTTGAGGCCATGTCATAGCAGTGACCTTAGGCAAGTTCCCTCACCAGGTAATCTAAGCATTACTTTTCTCATCTGCAAAAAAGAGATACTACTTTCAGAACCTATGAGGCATAGAGCCGTAGTACAACAGCTAGTAAACACTGACAAATGTTAGCTGTTATTATTATAATGGTTTCTCTATGCTTTTTCCATATCAGATCAAGTTTTGTGGAAATCATTTGGTTGAGATGTATATAAGTAACTCTTCTGTAGCCTGAGGGCAGGTTTACTTAAGTAGGCAAGAAGGCCTGAGAGGAGGATCTAATTGAAGAGTTTCCCAGTTCTACCATGTGGTGAGTGCACTGAAGGCTCGTCCTTTTATGCCTCAGGGACTGCATCCCACAGTGCTCCAGACCTAACAGCTCCGAGGAAGTGTCTACCTAATGTCTGGTGGGAAGCCAGGGGAGCAAAGCTAGATGCTGTTTGTTGTCTGTGTTCCTCTTTGATTTTGGACATATTCTCTAAGATTGGTCTTGTAGTTATTGAAACCTAAAACCAAATGAGGCTAGGCTTGGGTAGGCTTGGGAAAAAAACAATTGTAACCCATATAATACTTTTTTCCCCACAAAATAAAAATAATAGCTGAAGAATTGGTAACAAGCTTGCTAGCTTGGTGGATCTTTTATTAAGAATGCTGTGGCTAATTCTTGCATAGATACCGGCTATATTTAAACTCAGCCAGGTGTCCAAGCTGCTCACAACGGAGTGGCATGTCATGTGACATAAGATGAACAGCTTTTGACATAGGCCATCAACTATTTATCCTGGAAAGTCTGGCTGGGGAAAGATGTGGAGTCCCTAAGACCTGTCCAGACCTGGGCAGGGAGCCAGCCAGGAAGCTATATAAGGTAGCTGCCTAATCGTTCAATCAACAGGGATTTTATCCTTCTAGTTAGACTGTGGATTTCTAAAAGCATTTATTGAGGTCCTTTGATAAGGTACATGACTGAGGATTAACTGAGGAAGTTGTATCTGACTTTTTTGTTGTTGTTGTTGGTCATGGGGCTTTAACTCTGGGCCTGGGTGCTGTCATTGAGCTCTTCAGCTCAAGGTAGGTACTCTACCACTTGAGCCACAGTGCCACTTATGATTTTCTGGTGGTTAATTAGAGGTAAGAGTCTCATGGACTTTCCTGCCTGGGCTGACTTTGAACTATGATTCTCAGATCTCGGCCTCCTGAATAGTTAGGATTGCAGGCATGAGCCACTGGCACCCGGCATCTGACTTTATAGCATTTAATTATAAAACATACTGCATGTGCTATTTAGTAAATGGAAGTTAATTTTTGTCCTATTGAATTTTTCAAGTGTGTGTTTGACCCAATAAGAACATAGAGATCAAGTCACACCATCCTTCTGTACCATTGATAGTTCATTCTTATATCTTAAACAAGGATATACATTTCAGGAACTGGCACTGTGGCTCAACTGGTAGAGCACTAGCCTTGAGCTGAAGAGCCGAGGGACTGTGCCCAGTCCCAGAGTTTAAGCTCCATGACAGACAAAAACAAAACAAAATAAAAACACCTGGAAGGATATACATTTCAGGCATCTTCTGGGTGAATTTGAAAGTTATAGTAGATTCTTATTTCTTCCTTATGTTAACAGAGGGTTTCCATGTTTTCTCTGCTGACTTTGGATGTTTGCCCTTCTTTTCTTTTCTTTCTTTCTTTTTTTTTTTTTTTGTCGGTCGTGGGGCTTGAACTCTGGGCTTGGGCGCTGTCCCTCAGCTCTTCAGCTCAAGGCGAGCGCTCTACCACTTGAGCTACAGAGCCACTTCCGGTTTTCTGGTGGTTTATTGGAGATAGGAGTCTCACGGTCTCTCTTGCCCGGGCTGGCTTTGAACTGCGATCCTCAGATCTCAGCCTCCTGAGTAGCTAGGATTACAGGCGTGAGCCACCAGCGCCCGGCCTCCTTCTTTTCTTTTCTGTCTTCTAGTTAAGGTTGCAATCCACTTCCATGGATTGTCTGGTTTTCTGATTGTTGCTAGAGACTTGGTTTATGTCAATGCCAGAAATCCCTGTTGGTTCCCAAGTGATGTTCTCTGACAACACTTCTAACACCAAAGTCTGTTTTCTCCCACAAAACCAGCAAGTTCTCCTATACCAACTGGGTACCTAACAGTTCATTTTTGATATTTACTCTGAGTTAGCATAAATGGTACAAGGTTCAGTCCTAAAAGACTGCCCCACCCACTTCAGATGCCCAGCAACCAAATGAGTGTCTGATTAATACTGATTCAGAGTTTCCAATAATCCTCTCACATTTGAAAATTATCTGGAACTACAAAAACTCAGCAAAAACATCTTACTCATGTTTATGTTTCGTGTGTGTGTGTGTGTGTGTGTGTGTGTGTGAGAGAGAGAGAGAGAGAGAGAGAGAGAGAGGAGAGAAAGGGAGGGAGTGAGGGAGGGAGAGAGGGAGAGAGAGAGAGAGAGAGAGAGAGAGAGAGAGAGAGAGAGAGAGAGAGAGAGAGAGAGAGAGAGAGAGAGAGAGAGAGGAGAGAAAGGGAGGGAGTGAGGGAGGGAGAGAGAGGGAGAGAGGAGAGAGAGAGGATCTGAAGACATAGACCAGAACTCTAGGCTGGCCTTGAACTCTTGACTGAGTCAGGAGTGCTGGGATTGCAACATGACCAGTTGTGTGCTGTGCATATACAGGCTACAAGTCAGGAATGAAAGGTATGGGGACACAGAGCTTCCCTTCCCTCTTTGGCACACCACTCTCTGGAACACCGCTGGGGATTTTAGGATGAATGTTGGTTATTAATGAAGCTGATAAAACTGGCTAAGAGAGTCCATTGCTACCATGGCTTCTGGTACATTGGCAAAGCTTAAGATGCGGGATCTTCTGGCCAAGTGTCTGCGGATTCATATTGTTAGAGCATTCATTATCTCTTTGAGGGTCTCAGCTCTCTATAAGTTTGGTATGGCTGAAGCAAGAAATAAGGCATATGCAGATTTCTACAGAAATTATGATTCCATGAAATATTTTGAGGAGATGAAGAAGGCCGTTTCTTTCAGAATGCAAAGTGAATTTGGAATGTGAAGAATTTCTTTGGATAGACCTGTGTTCCTGAACTATGAAACAATATGTAGGCTGATGAGTAGTTTCTCTTATAAACAAACAAATACTGTCGACCCCCCCTCAAAAAAAAAACTGGCTAAGAGGACTGAGTGTTTATGTGGGTTGAATCCAGAAACACGTTTTGCATAGCCACTGAAAGAAGACAGAACTAGCCTTCTTGGCTGAGGGAAATATTTGTGCAAGTTTCAAGAGGTCGGATAACTCAATGTGCAGCTGGGTTGACTGCAAGCCAGAAACTTAGCCTCTTCTTCTCCAAGGTTGACTTATTTAAAAGCAAAGCAAAATAAAACAAAACTCTTTCCATGGAGCTAAGAGGTAGTATGAGGACATAGAAAAATATTTTCCCTTTTCTGGGAAGTGATTCTGTTATTCTGCCGGCATCTAGAAAGGAAGCTAAGGTATGAAAGATGTGTGTTCAACACAAAATACTTTCCCTATTTCCTACTAGACAGCTATATATACTTGGTGATTCCTTCCACAAGTCAGTGTTAAAATGTATTTGGATATTTTAAAATGTAAAATGTAGAATTCTTAAAGAAAACTTGATAGTAAGTATATACAAAAGAGAGGAAAAGTATCATTAATAGATACATCAAAACCATTGTTAATACTTAGGTGTCAGTGTCATGAAAAATAGTTCCCTCTTCTGGAAAGTTGTAGAAAATATATTGTTCTCCCTCCATTTTTTCCCCCGATGCTATGAGAGAATTCCAGACGGAATTTAAAGGAGGAAAAGTTTCCTTTAGCACATCGTGTCAGAGGGTTTGGTCCATTGTCACTTCTCTGTTGCCTTGGACCTGTGGTAAGGTGAGAATTCATGGCAGGAAAGAGCTATTCATTTTATGACAGCTGAGAAGCGAAGAGAAAGGGACCAGGATCCCAATATCTACTTCAAGGGTACATTCCCAATGACCTAACTTCCTCCCATTAGGCTTTACCTCCTAAAGGCTCACTTCCTCCCAATAATATCACACACTGGAGACCAAGCCTTCAATACCTGGGCCACTGGGGGAAATTTAACATCCAGACTATCACATTGCTGATACATAATTGTTCTAAAGAGCACAGAAATAATATCATGTTGTAGTTGGAAGTAGAGGCTCTGATACCAAACTACCTGGAATCAGATCATAATCTACCATTTATGGGCTGTGTGTCCTTTAGAGCGTCCTTGAAATGTTGTCTGCTTCAGTTTTATCATCTGTAAAGTAAGAACAATGATGGTAGCCCAGTCACAAGTTAAATGCTCACAGATGGATTGGAGATGTGGCTCAAGAGGTAGAGTGACAGCTGTGAGTGAAAATCCAAGTGAGAGCACAAGACCCTGAGTTCAAACACACACACACACACACACACGTGCTCACAGAAAGGGCTTAAAATGTTAGTTACTGTCATTGAAATTAGTATTTTATTATAAATATTGATATATAGGAGGAACTTTTGTGCAGAAAGGTAGAGAAATAAAAGTCATTATTCCCAAACCCAGAGAAAATGATTTACCCACTGTGATGATTTTGGTTGTTTTTATTATGATGCATTTTCTCTTACTTAGTTGTATGCTCCAATAAATATACTATATCATACTAAATATAATAGTTTATATCAATTTGTATCTTAACTGTAAGCATTTTTCTTTCTGTAAACATGATTTTAAAAGGTTACAAGAATCATCTTGGGTAACCATACTTTACTTAACCTTTTCTCAATATTTTGATATCAAAAATACTTTCTGTCCCCATATTAAGTGGAAATAGAGGTTAATCTCAGTTAAAACAGTCAGGAAACTAAATCTGTCCCTGATCAGGAACCAGAGCTGTATGTGGCCTGAGCAGATCCTGCAGTTGTTTGTTTCTGTCCCAAGATGTAATCAGGAGTAATGCACAAACCAGTCAACTCAGGTTTGACCATATTATGAGAAATACCTTTATAATAGTTTTTGCTTCTTCAGTATTAGAGGTTACTTCGTGAGATTTGACTCTCAAAAATAGAAACACAGGATCAAGAAGATAAGTGTTATTTTCTTTCTTATTTATTAGCTTACATTAGTTATACATTATTACATTCCATATCACAGCTGTTATTTTTATTTTTGTCAGTCGTGGGGCTTAAACTCAGGGCCTGGGCACTGTCTCTGAGCTCTTCAGCTCAAGGCAAGCACTCAACCACTTGAGCCACAGCGCCACTTCCACAGCTGTTATTTTCTAGGACAGTAGTGTGATTTCAGTCTTGCAGTCAGAACCTATGAGCCTGTCTGTGGTCCTGCAAACACTTTCCCTTCTCACCGTCCCCGCCCCAGCGCTAGGCCATTTGTCCGATTCAGTATGTTGGAGAATATTGAGCCTCAGGGATATCAGAACTGTGGGATGGAGTTAGTCTTAATTAAAATGGCCATTCCTTGTTCTTCTTCCTCATAGCCTGTCATTTCCCCCTCTCCTTGGGGTCTTTCTCACCTCCTTTCACAGCCTCCTTTCCTGTTAGCTGTATCTAATCCCTATGGCACTGATAAAATTAAGTCATGCCCATTAAGAAGTTAGTGACCTTCGCAGCTAGAAACATTTCTCCCCTGTGTGGTATTTGAATTTTATAAAAGGTCTTGGGGGCAGTGTTGAACCTCTAGAACTGATAGGGATGTTTGAGGCACGGGGGAGCTCAGAGATGATGAGGCCCTGGATTTGGGCCCTCAAGCTGTACAAGTCAGTGTTGTCCTCCATGTAAGCACAGGTCTATGGACCAGCAGCATTAAAGGCTGGTCTCTTGAGAAGCCTCAGTTCCCCCGCTACCAAAGCACCAACTGTTCAGAGTAGAAACACACTTTAATGTCTCCCAGAGGAGCTACTAGGGAGAAACTGTTGACTGACTTAAATTAATAAGACTGGTCAGAAGCATGTGCAGATTCTTTACATAAAATATAACTTTATGAGACCAGGTAGGGCTCCTTTTATAGCTTTGCTTTAATCATCTGGTTGAAATTGCTTAAGGTGTGGAGGGCCTTTGCTTGCACATCTGTCACCAGTGATTTGATTTAATGGCCTGTGCCTGGGCCAGCAGACCTGCAGGGTCTCCGCGTGGTGACTGAGGCCCTCATTACCATCTTCAGAATTCTTGAGTGGCTGAAGGTGGGTCTTTCGCTGGGCTCTCTCTCATTCCTTCAGCAAGGTCACAGGGATCCTGTATGATACAGTGTTACAAGGTCTCTGTTTCCATCCATTGTAATGGATTGAAAAAGCTAAGGAAATGAGAAGAAGAGGAGAAATGGAAACTTTGCCATTAGCTAGACATTAGTTGAATGTTCACTAGGGCGCATAGGAGGCCAAGTAGTCTTGCCAGGCGATTGTAGGTAAAGCTGGCATTGGGCCTGTGCCAGCCTTCCCTTCCTCTGGTTCTGGAGTGGTCTTCCCTTGTGACTCACAACCTTCTCTGTTCCCTTCCAGCCTGACCCAGCCTGATGATGGTCCCATTGGCCTCTGTGGTGTTCAGCCCCCGTGCCCGGCTCTTTGCCCATTTTCTCAGGCTGGGCACTCAGCAGGCCGGACCCCTCCAGCTGCACACGGGGGCCAGTTGTGCAGCAAAGAACTACTATGAGGTGCTTGTTCTGGGTGGAGGTAGTGGTGGGATCACCATGGCCTCCCGCATGAAGAGGAAAGTGGGTGCGGAGAACGTGGCCATCATTGAACCCAGTGAGGTAAGGATTCCCTTTTGAGTGCATGTGTGTGTGGTAGTGGGTCACGGACAGGCTCTGTCTGGCCTTTGTGTCCTCATATCTTCTTACTGAATAAGGAGCTGCCCATCCAAAAGGATGGGGAGAAAGTGGAGGGAAGTAGGGGGGAAGAGGAGAGAGAAGAGAGAGGAGAGAGGGAGTGCAAGGAAGAGAGGGAAGGAGAGAGGGAATGAGAGGGGGGAGGGAGGAAGAGAAGAGGGAGGGAAAGAAAGAGGAGAGGGAGAGAGGAAAGAGAAAAAACAGACCGCTTGGCTTTTTGTACTTTCTTCTGTTTTGCTTTCTTAGGGCTGCCATAACAAATGACTACAAACTAGGGGACGTAAAGCAAAAACTGTGCATCTGTCACAGTTCTGAAGGGAGAATTTCCACAGGGCCATGCTTCCTCTGAAGGCGGGATGGTGATTTTGGGCAGAGACATCTCTTCCATGCTTTCTCCTGGCTTGGTGGCAATCTTGCTACTTCTCGGCTTGCAGCAACGTCCATCCATGCGCTGTGTGTATATCTTAACATGGGGCTCTCTGTGTTACCATGTCTTCAGTGTCCTCCTCATAAGGTCATCAGTTACTCAACTTAGAGAGCAACCTATCCAAGTCTGGCCTCACCGTAACCTGATTAAATTCGCAAAGACCATATTTCCAAATAAGGCCACTTTCACAGGACCTTCATCATACTGGTTTTTGGGGAGACATGATTTAATGGATGACCTCCTCCCACTGTCACCTCCTTGTGCAGAGGAGAACCAGTGGGTGTTGTCCTTCCATGTTTGCTCCTGTCTGAAGAAGGGGGGTGGCAGGAGCCTTCTGGGAAATTGAGAACCATAAGCTTCTTATACGGGAGAAAAGGAGGGGACACCAGTGAGGCGCTGTTCTCTGAAAAACATTCTACGATAAACATTTTAAGATGAACACTTAAGATTCTATCAAAGCGTTTCAAAGATACTCTTGACTTTTGGTGAGTTGTCTAGTGTTTCCCAAGGAAGGAGCTAGGGGGAGCATCAGTTAAGATCTGCCTCCTTGGGAGGAGAAAGTAAAGTGGAGTAAGTGTCTGTTTTAGGGCAAGGGTTGGATAAGAAAGATAAGATGTCTCTCCAACAGGAATGAGGTCATCCAAGGTCGTATGGCAAAGGAGAGACAAGGGGACATTTTCTGTAATCTTCTTTATTTTTATCGTGCTATGACTTGAAATGTGGGTCGTGGACATGCATAACAAGCTTCCTACCATCTAGTCACAACTCTAGCCCCTGTCACTTTTTTTTTTCTTTTTTGGTCATGGGGGCTTAAACTCTGGGCTTGGGTGCTGTCCCTCAGCTCTTCAGCTCAAGGCTAGCGCTCTAACGCTTGAGCCACAGCACCATTTCCTGTTTTCTGGTGGTTTATTGGAGATAAGAGTCTCATGGACTTTCCTGCCTGAGCTGGCTTTGAACCATGATCCTCAGATCTCACCCTCCTGACTAGCTAGGATTATAGGTGTGAGCCACCAGTGCCCAGCATTGTCTTTTTGTTTTTTGTTTTTGTTTTTCAACTCAAGCATGCCACATTAAACAACAGTGGCCTGGGAGCATTATCAGGTGCTGTCCTCTGTGGTGCATTTTATATTGTGGTGAATTCATGGCTGGCTTCCCAGCAGTGCTTCATTTTGTGGTAGGCCTAGCTCTTCTGCCAGAACAATTCAGTGGACCAGAATCCTGTGAGCCCTGTCCACAGGGAAGCCCATATGATTGGAGTCACCTATCTTGCTGTACCTGGTTTAGTGATTGCTGGAGCTATTGATAATCTGAACAAATTCTGAAGTTGTCTTTTTGTTCCTCTTCCTCTTCAAGATGGACTTGAACGTGTTGAGTTCTCACAGCTAGGGACCTCTGCCTCCCTCCTCCATAATTACATCCATCATTGGCCATAGGGAGACTCAAACCATTCTTTTATCTTCTTCCTTTCCCTGTCACTTTTGGCTGATCTGGCCACTCAGTTTGGAGCATTTTGGAAATATCGAGAGTTGTTGATCCCTCGGTCCAGTTCCTCAGGGTATCCTCAGAGTACTAACCCAATCTGCCCCTCTCCCCCTGACCCTAGAAAGTCCATGAGTAACTTAGATCAAGAGCAGAGGATTTGAAACAAGACAACTCTAGAAGATAGTGCAAGTTGGAGTGTGCTTTGTGTTTTTGAGTGGGATCTGGTACCCATTGGCCTGAGGAAGGGAAGGAGGAGTTAATTGTAAGTGGCTACAACTCCTCCATGGACTTGGGGACCAGACTGTGTAAGCAGACATGGTACGTCACTGTAATCCCAGAAACTCAGGAGGTGAAGGCTGGGAGGTCTGTGGTTTGAAGCCAGCCTGTAAAAATAGTAACCCCCAGTAAATAATCTAGGCATGCTAGTAAGCATCTGTAATTCTAGGAAGGTATAGGAGGATCATGGTTTGAGACCAGCCCAGGGCAAAAAGCAAGATCCTATCTGAAAAATAAAGCAAAAAAGAACTGAGACATGGTTTAAGTGGTAGAGTCCGTGCCGAGTGCTTAAAAAAAGAAGGGTGGCTGCAAACTTCCCAGACTTCCCTTCCTGTTGTCTTCATATACTTCTGAGGACCCCTATAAAGGCTTTGTGACTGTCCATTTAATGTAATAAGAATTCACATTTTGGAGACATTTCTAAGTGGTGCTTAAGGGTTAAGAGTAATTAAGAAAATCTAACACCTGTACCTTTAACTGAGATCTTTTAGATCAGCTCCAAGTTGAAGTAAATAAGCAAATCCTTTGTTTTTCAGAGACATTTCTACCAGCCAATCTGGACACTGGTGGGTGCTGGGGCCAAACGATTATCCTTATCCGGCCGTCCCACGGCCAGTGTGATTCCATCTGGTGTAGAGTGGATCAAAGCTACAGTGGTTGAGCTGAACCCAGACAAGAACTGTGTCTACATGGACAACAACCAGGAGGTAACCACGAGGGGCCTTCAGATTTTTTTGTTTAACTGAGACCTTATATGAGCACACTGCCCTTCTCAAGTTGGATGGCTTCATGGTGATAGAGACCGTGTGTTTGTGTGTGTCTGTGTGGGGAGGTGTTGAGTACTGCACAAGATGGTTAGGTGGTAAATGGAGTATAGATGGCAGGACCAGGTGGTAGTGAACTAATCAATAAACAACCATATAACTATTTGTTAAATACCCATTGTTTACCCTGTTGGTTAGTGTAGGATCTTGTACCTGAATGTTTATTGAACAAATACGATTGCTCCATGTTAAAAAAACAGGCATCCCCTTCCTTTTCTTCCCCTTGAAGCAGCCAGGTTTTCCGTGGTTTTCTGTTTTTTTCCCCCCTCACATCTGGCCTCCCAAAGGAATGAATGGGGGTATTAAGGAATAGCTATTTGCTGTTTCTGAGTCACACAGCGGAAACATGCTGGGCTCACATTAGGGGGCGCTGTGCCAGGTTGAGGGGAATCCTGTAATGGAATGTTGGAGAGGATTATGGGACATTCTTGCAGGTAGCACTTGAGGCTTCTCATGGCTCAGTACCATTTAGAACATTTATAAATGACTTCTTTCCCATGAACACCACTCCAGGATTCAAAGCTTTTTGTTTTTTTAAAAGCAACTCTGTCCATATATTTGCCTGAGGGGTTGAGACCCAAGATAGTGAGACCTCCAGCTCAGAGTCTTCCTGTGGCTCCAGAGGAGGCCAGAATAGTTGCAGTCAGTTGTGCTGGGCCTTCACCACCCTGGGGTGCTTGTTAATCAAGCTTCTCCGCTCAAACAGGCACTTTCACAGAATTGTCGAATCTGAGAACTGATCTGAAAGGTTTCCCTTCCCTTCCTCTGCGATGGGTACTCTCAAGCTTTCCTTGGGTCATGATCTTTCTGAGAACCCTATAAAAAACCTCTCTAGAGAAAATGCAGATATGTTTCAAATTTTGCATTTAATTTCAGCAAGTTGGGACATTCTGTGGATGGTGATGGGGACTTCAAGGGGTTTCACAGTTCTTGATACAGCACTTAAGATTAGGATTTCCCGCAGGTATAGCAGAAGAACCATGAAGCTAGTCAAGAGTGATTTATTAGGAAAACAGAATTACATCTCAAGGGGGGAAGTGGAAAGTCCAGGTAAAGATCGGTTGTGGAAGGTGTCAGGGATTGCAGTCTTTAGGCATTGCAGAATGATAGCCCTTCTTGTCTTGTGGGCCTTCTCAAATAGTTTGGTCCCTGCCGAGGCTGCTGGGTGTGAGAGGCATAGGCCTGCACATTTGATCCTCTGTGTTCTTCCCAGTTAAGACAGGGAGGTGCTCCATGAGGACATAGGTCCGTCCTCATAAAAACTGCGGTCATTTCCTCATTCCTGCTCGTGTTTGCCTAATTGCCTATGCTAACAATTCTTTGGAGACTTTTTCTGTACCCCGTCAAGAGTACTTGTCTTACCGGATTGATTGTCTTTGGCTCTCTGGACTGCACTCATTCATTCATCCATCCATCCATTCATTCTACAAATATTAAACATCTACTCCAAATAGGGGTAGTTTTAGGTATTTGGGATATGTAAATAAATGAAAACTGGCAAAACCCTCACTGTCCTAGATTTTATATCCTAGAGGATGAGGACGGATAAGTAAATAATAGAAAAATAAGTAAATTATACAATATATTAACATGGATGAGTATTAATGAAAAAAATACAGCTGATTAAAGGGGGATGGGACCCATGGGCATTCAGCTTAAAATAACTTGATATTTAGACCTGACCCCCCAGCCAGGGAGTCATCTGCAAATAAATTAACCCTCTTCAGGTTTTAGACAGGCAAGTTATATGAAAGTCTTGTCTTTTCTGAGTCTCAATCCACTTTGCTTTTTTTTTTTTTTTGTCGGTCATGGGGCTTGAACTCTGGGCTTGGGCGCTGTCCCTGTGCTCTTCAGCTCAAGGCGAGCGCTCTACCCCTTAAGCCAATGCGCCACTTCTGGTTTTCTAGTGGTTTTTATTGGAGATAAGAGTCTCATGGACTTTCCTGCCCAGGCTGACTTTGAACCGAGATCCTCAGATCTCAGCCTCCTGAGTAGCCACCGGTGTGAGCCACAGGCGTGAGCCACCGGTGCCCGGCCCACTTTCCTTTTAATCCTTCTTCTTTCTTGGGCCTCCAGGCTATTGTTGCCCTCAATTCCTTGTTTCTGCCCTCACTCTGAGAAAATGTTTTCTGAGGGGGAGCCTGCAACTCTTTAAACAGGCTTCTTACATTCTGTGTAAGTTCTCTTTTCAAGTAGACGTGTTCCCTCTTCCCACACCCCTCAGCCTTTTCTTACCCTTCATGGATTCCAGTCCCTTCAGTCCTCTTTTAATCCCCATGGGACATCATTTGGCTTGTTTCTTTCTGTCTCGGTGAGCGGCCTGAAAGAGAAGGTATCTACAGAACAATCTAGAATTCAGCAGGCTGTACTCTCTCACAATCGAATGCTGCCTCTGCAGATCTGCCTTTGCAGTGACAATCAGCACAGGACTGATGCAGATCCTGTCTCGTCTCTGAGTCCCTCCTGTGTGACCCATTGTGACGTCAGGCTTCACAATGATGGCTGGTCATTTTACCTGAAGGCAGGAAGGGATGCATAGACATAGAAGTAAATATCTATAAATATGTTATGTATAATTATAATTGTATACATAATATATAATATATAACTATATAATATATAAAATATTATATAATTATGTAATACATAATATAAAATACATGTCGTATATAGGTTATATATAAAATATAAAATATAATATAATTATAATATAATCTTAATTAAAAAGTTAAATGTGTACAGATTGCTGTCCCCCTGATGGTTCAGAACATCCTTATTTTCCTGTGTCGTAAGTCCAGTCTGGGCTAGGGAGCTGTTTACATTGCCAGTTTCTGGTTCACAGGCCAGGAGGCCTTTCTTACCCTTGGTCCTGCAGGACCTACCTCAGGGCCTCCCATGGTTGGGTTCACTTGTATTTATCACATCCTTGTCTCATCTCTTGAGAATGAGAGGCATGAAGTAGGGGCTGTCCTTCATGTGGCTTGTTTGTTATTACAAAAGCTCAGGGACCCAGGGAAGTTTTAGGGTCTAGTTTTTTTTTTTTTATTGTGAAAATACTGTACAGAGGGGTTACAATTACATGGGCAAGATAATGAGTACATTTCTTATCAAGCATTGTAGCCTCCTCCTTTGTTTCCACTTCCCATTCCTTCCCATCCTCCCCCCGCCCCCCAATCCTCCCCGCTGTCCCCCCTCCCCCGCACCAAAATTGTAAAGTTCCTTTTCGACATAACGACTTGTACATCTCATTGTTGCAATGGGTCCACCTGTATCCCTATTTAAATGATTTGTTTTTCCCCTTCCCCTCCACAAATTATACTGACATCAAATACAGTGAAAGCAGGGGTTACACTGTGGGGGAGGGACATACAAAGCAACAAAGAAATAATCTTATAAATGTGTTAGAGACAATCGCATGAAAGAAAAAAAACATTTGAGTACATATCTTAGGGTTCATTTCCCTAACATCACCTTATCTGACCTTTTCTGCTTGACTTAGACATATACTAGATATTGCAAATAAGGGAAACCATGGGACCTATGTTTCTTTGGGCCTGGCTTACTTCACTTAATATAATTTTTTCCAAGTCTTTCCAATTCCTAACAAATGGGGCAATGTCATTCTTTCTGATGGAGGCATAGAATTCCATTGTGTGTATATACCACATTTTCTTGATCCATTCATCTACTGAGGGGTATCTGGGTTGGTTCCATATCTTAGCTATAGTAAATAATGCTGCAATAAACATAGTTGTGCTGGTAGCTCTAGGGTCTAGTTTTAAGGAGGAAGTTGCTACAATCTAATGACTTTCTCCTAGGATTTTAGGATGCATTTGTACCTTATAAACAGGTCAGAAATCAGCAAATAACATCTTATGTGAGTTAGCATTTTGTTTTAGCTCACCCTCCCCACCTGTCTGGATCTTTTGGATCTGTTATTCTTGTCATCCACCGAGCAATTTTTCTTAGCTGTTATCTACAGATGCCTTCATTTAAGTTCAAGGTTTCAATTCTGTAACATATCCTTAAAGAGCTTTTTTTAGACCACAGAAGTTAATCAACATTCTTTAGCAAATATTATTCAATTCACTAACTCAGTCCATTTTTAGTTTATACCTCCTTATTCACTAGGTGAAAGATGGAATGCAGACCACCACTGCAAACTGGACTGAGTGTCTCTGACTGCCCAGGCTCTTTGTATATACTGGTCCCTCCTCCTCCTTTGGACTTCACTTGGTTTTATTCCTTCCTTCCTTCACGCTTGCTTCTTAGTTTCTCAAATGCCTCTGTCTCCTAACCCTAGGACATTTTGCACATGTTCATTCCCACCTCTACCCCTAGCTAACACCTATTTCACTTTAGCTTATATTTAATAATTGAGCCAAGCCTTTGACCCACCAGGCTTGATCAGGTTCTACTTTGTCAAGCTACCTCAGCCTACTGTGATCATTTGTATGATATATATTTGTGCCTGTACTAGGGCTTGAATTCAGGGCTCAAGCTCTTGCTTGGCTTTTTTAATCTTGGCTGGCACTCTCCTTGAGCACCTCCACTTCTGGATCTTTGCTAATTAACTGGAGATAAGAGTGTCAGAGATTTGTCTGCCCTGACTATCATCCTGTGTAGCTAGGATTGCGGTTGTGAGCCACTGGTGCCAGGCTGTGATTATCTGAAAATATTATCTTTTCTACTAGTGTAGGTAAGAATTATGTCTATCTTATTTATCTGGCATACTCAGAACCTAACACATAGAAAGTACCCAGAAAGTGGGGCTGGGAAGGTGGCTCAGTGGTAGAGCACTTGCCTTGCATGCCTGAGGCCCTGGGTTCGATTCCTCAGCACCACATAAGCAAAAAGAAAAAAAGCCAGAAGTGGCGCTGTGGCTCAAGTGGTAGAGTGCTAGCCTTGAGCTGAAGAGCTGAGGGACAGCACCCAGGCCCAGAGTTCAGGCCCCACAACCGGACCCCCCCCCAAAAAAAGTACCCAGAAAGTATTTGTGAGCAGCCATATCTCAATTTCTTCATTTGTAAATGTAATACTTACCTAGGTTGTTTTGATCATTAAGTGATTGGAAACACATAACACACTACCTTGCACAGGACAAATGCTCAAGAAATAGCATTATTGTTTTTAAAAGAATGCATATAAAAGGAAACCTTGAGTACAGGCTATTTGACAGCACAGTTCTTGATCCCTGATTGAAAGCAGGCTTATCATTTCTGATAAGCATCTTGTTGAAGCTCATTTTTTTTTTTTTTCTAGATCACTGAAACATCCAGTTAGTCGCTGAGCTTAGGATTTTGCAAGGAATCAGCAGCAAAACCTGTTAGGTTCTTATTGTCAGGATTCCTCTTTGCATCCTGTCTAACTGTCTCACATTGACTGTCTTTCAGCTGTCTGTCCAAGTCTGCCCTGATGTCTTCAGTTGCTCAAAAATCTTGTCTACAAGTGTTTGCAATTCCTAGGACTTAGGTTATCTGGCTAGAAAGTTGAACTCAGTGAGAAGGTTGAGGCTTTTCTTTTGTTCTCTTGCTATCTAGGACTTGTTTCCTTTCTGGCTTCCCCACCACAATCTTAAGCTTGTTTGTGTTTAGCACTTAGTATTATACTCTGATAAAAGCACCGCAATCGCCAATAATCGGGGACCAGTGGCTCATATCTGTAATCCTAGCTACTCAGGAGGATGATATTTGAGGATTATGGTTCAAAGCCAGCCCAGGCAGAAAACTCTGTGAGACTCTTTACTCCAATATACCACTAGAAAACTGGAAGTGGCGCTGTGGTTCAAGTGGTAGAGCACTCCCTCAAGTTGAAGAGCAAAGGGAAAGCGCCCAGGCCCAGAGTTCAAGCCCCATGACTGACCAAAGAACAGAACAGAACAAAACAAAAAAACCACTGCAATTTGCACAAATCAGGAGCTCTTTTCATTGACAGCATTGCTGCCACCTCTAGATCCTCATCCTCAGACCCCTCTTCCCCATCCATACCCATCCACAGGCCTGCACACCATTCAGTCCTCTATGCATTGGGCCTACTTCCCTACTGAGCTGAATATTTCAAGGTACCAGTTCTCTGTGGATAGGCAGAGTGTACAGATAAAGATGTGTTTATTATCTATCCATTTTGAGAAATTGTATTTTTTTATAATCTGAAATTGCCCATCCTTTTATCCAATGCACATTACTGAATCCTCACTTCAATCTACTAACTATGATAGCATCTTGGAATATAGGGAATAAGATGTGACTTTATACTCTAGGAATGTTCCATATTGGGGGAGGATAGCTAAGGGAGCTTCCAGAAGGGCCCATGGTGGAAGTGAGTTGCAGGAAAGCCTTGTGTCCTTGGAGCTGAAACTCCTGGCTGCTAGGATAGGGTCTCTCCCGTGACTTGCTTCCCTCACTCCCTAGGTGGACTGAACACTCTCATGTGTTGGAGTCCTCTCTCTTCACCTGGGATTTGCTCAACTTTCTGGCTCTGCTTCTCCCTTTAACACAACAGCATGGTAATTCTTACTGGGCTCCTGAGTTGTATTGTAATCATTCTTCATCTTTAGTTTTTAAGGCTTATTCTTTTATTTTACAGCCTCTTTTCCAACTCAAGTCCATGTGTTTGCTAGGCAGGCGCTCTACTCTTGAGTCATGCTCTGAGCCCTTTTTGCTTGTTATGTATGTATGTAAGTATGTATGTATGTATGTATGTATGTATGTATGTATGTATGTATGTATGTATGTATGTATCTATCTATCTATCTAACTGACTAGCTAGCTAGCTAGCTAGTTATCAATCTATCAGACTTTATTAAATTATCTTTTAGTTGTTCAAAGGAGTTTCAATTTAACATGTCAGTTTAATTATCTTCCTATATATGCTTCCTACATAACTGAGATGATAGAGTATGCTACCATATCCTTTTTTCATTTTCTTTTTCTTTTTTTTTTGTTGGTCATGGGGCTTGAACTCTGGGTCTGTGCGTTGTCCCTCAGCTCTTCAGCTCAAGGCTAGCACTTTACCACATGAGCCACAGCACCACTTCTGGTTTTGTGAGTGGATCATAGGCACGAACCACCTTGCCAGCTTATCTTATGGGTTTTGTTTTTGTTGTTGTTCATTTGCTTGTTTCATTTTGAGACAATTTTTCATCATTTAGCCTGGGTTGACATTAAACTCTTCTCCTGATCCTCCTGCTTTAGCCAGTCCCATTCCCTCAGTGCTGAGATTACAGGCATGTGTCACCATGCCTTATTTAGTTGACTGTCTTTTAACATTAGAAGTTCATTTTCCCACCTTTCGATATAAAAAAAGTTTATTGCACAAATAATCACATCTTTTTTTTATTACCTTCCACTATATAAACAAAAATAGGCAAACACCCTAAGCCTTTGGAGAGGGGTCTGGTTACACAGTATTTGTGAGTACTGAGCACTTGTGAGGCCATAGAAAATGGAGTAGGATGGCCAACTGGAGCATTCATCCCTCCCACTTGCCCTGCCCACCACCCTCCTCCCCAAGACATTCACATTGAAGCATAGGTGCATGGCACTATTGACACACATCTGGGGCCAATGTCAGTCCTGGAAGTGTTGCTTTTAAATCCTGGTCTAAAAACAACATCTTTTTGTGTTGCAGATCTCCTACAAATATCTTATTATTGCTCTTGGAATCCAGCTGGACTATGAGAAGGTACTGTATGAAGTGGTTCATATGTTACAATTGGCCTATTTTTGCCAAGATCAGACACTGCATTTGGTTGCTATACATTCATTTTGACAAGAAAGTGTTTCTAAAAAATCCTCTCCTAGCTTTATTTCTCAGCAGTCTTTTGTGGTATATATATATATATATATATATATATATGTCTTTTCTAAAATTCCATTGATAGTAGCAACATTTAGCTTTAAACTTGAATTGGAATTCAACATGTCCATGCAAAACAACAGGCCTCTATTCACTAATAGAAAATTTACCTTTCTACATTGAACTGAGTTGGTTGTATTAAAGATTAAGATTTTATGTATGTATGTATGTATGTATACATTTATGTCAGTTATGGTGCTTGAACTCTGGGCCGGGTGCTGTCCCTCAGCTCTTCAGCTCAATGCAAGCACTCTACCACTTGAGTCACAGTACCACTTCTGATTTTCTGGTGGTTTATTGGAGATAAGAGTCTCATGGACTTTCCTTGCTCCGGCTGGTTTTTGAACCATGATCCTCAGATCTCAGCCTCCTGAGTAGCTAGGATTACAGACGTGAGCCACCAGCACCTGGCTAGATTAGGAATTATTAAGTAGTTAGCTTGTCAGACACTGGAAGGACAACTGAGTTTTACCATATAATTTCTGAGTTTTCTAGTAGTGAACAAATATAGAATAAATACTGCCATAGACATGTCTCAGATCTCTTTTCTGTGAGCTTGGACCAAATGCCAGTTGTCAGCGGTGAGTTTCAGGTTTATTTTTGTAAACTCAATGGAGCAAGCCAGTAGTTATGATGTCCAAAAGTTTGTTGGGGGACAGTAGGTCAGTAGTTGGAGCATATAAAGCACAGGGCTAACCAGCTCACAAACTGCAGCAATGTGATCCCAGAAAAGGCCCGGGAAAGGCCTTTGATGTAAGATTAAGCACAGAAAGCATGATTCAGGACATGTCCAGGTGAGTGTGACGTATCTGGGGGTGTGTTATGTGAATGTTCAGATAGAGAAAGGCACCAACCACAAGTTCTTTTGGGAGGTTCAAGTATCCTCCCTGTAATATTTGAGTTGCTATTTACTGGCAGAAAGTTCCTCCTATTGTCTGGCCTCAGTTCCTCCTGCTATTGGAAATTTACTCTCTCCCCTGAATCCCTTTTCCTTTGGAAAAGAAGGATGTCCATGAGAACAAAAATGTAAAACCAGAAACCAGAACAAAATTATTGATAAAGGGTAAAACCCCTTGGTAAAGGAAAAGGCTAACTACTGGTCAGCTTTAGCCTCTTTTTCCATCCTTGCTAAAAACCCAAAGAACATCTCTCCCTCACTCAGGTTTACCAATCTGGCAGCTTTGCAGAAGGCTACTGCCAACCTCGAGGCCTATCACCAGCTGCACTGGGTGGCTGTATTAGTCAGGAGCTTATAATAAAAATCATTTCTGTAATAGTGTCAATAGCATTGATAGTATTGGTCATGCTGGCCAAGTCAAGATTATGTTTTGCCTGTGCTCCTGGAACTCAAGGCTATGTTTTTGCTATGTGTTGCTTCTGTAACCTTGCTGGCTTGCCTCAGTAACAGGGCCTTAAGACCACCAATTAAAGACCACCACTGAGTGGCCCCACGCAAATGATTAAATTATTAAATAATACACAAATTATTACATATGATATTTACCATAAAGAACAAATGAATTTAAAGGTCATGTGAACATAACCAATGAAAATGTGTCAAACCGGCCTTGCATGGCTTGTCTATGTAACTCAATGTAAACTACCCCTATAAAAACACACCATACCCTTTCTCTTACTTTCCTGGTGGTAGGAAGCAGTTCCTGCGCAGGGTGGTAATAAAGTTCCTAACTCCTTTAACTCCCTCCCTCCTGTCCTCCCTCCTGTCCTCCCTCTTCCTTCTTTCTTTTCTTTTCTTTCTTTTGCCAGCCTGGACCCTGGGCTTCTTTTCTTCAAGGCTAGCACTATACTATCTGAGCCACAGCACCACTTCTGTTTTTTTCTGTTTATGTGGTACTGAGGAATCGAACCCAGGGTTTCATGCATACTAGGCAAGCACTCTACCACTAAGCCACACTCCCAGCCCCGGATAATTGTTTCTTGATGTTAGAGTTGAACCTGCTCTTGCTGAGAATTGGTGGTTACATTTAATTTGATTTGTGACATCTTCAGTATGTTCTCTGCATCTTTTAACATTTAGCATAAGTGTCTAGTTAATCTTACTGGCTGTAATTAACATAGAGTTCTTACTGTGATCATACATCATTTCCCCAATCCCTTTACCTAAGTCTCATTTGCTCCTGTCCTATGAAGTACATTATTTTATCCCCATTTTCCAGATATTCTCAAATTATCAGTGTGTATCAGTCAACTGGAGGAAACCTCTCTCCCTCCCTCCTTCCTTCCTTCTTTCCTTCCTTCTTTCCTTGGTCCTGGGGTTTGTTATACTTGCTAGGCACTCTACCACTGGGTCAGGCCACCAGCCTTTTTTGTGCTGGTTATTTTTGACATATGGTCTGACTTCCTGCTTGGTATGCATCGGGGCTTCAATCTATCTATTTTAGTCTTCTCATTGTAGCTAGGATGTCAGGTGTATTCTACCATGTCCAGCTGTTGGTTAAGAAAGGTATTGGGCACTTTGCTGTCTGGGCTGGCCTTGAACAGCAATCCTCCCAATCTAAACTAGCTTCGAATCCTCCCAATCCTCAAGTAACTAGGATTACATGCATGAGTCACTGGCACCCAGCTGGAGGGCAATTTCTGAACCCACATACAGTTTCTGATTCAGTAGATTGAGGGTGATGCTTGGAAATATGCATTTCTAGCAAGTTTCCAAGTGGAGCTGTTGTTGGTCTGATAGCCACAATTAGAGACTTATAGGATTAGAAATAATAGATAATTCCTTCTAGTCGCAACAGTATTAGGTAGAAAAGCCAGGATACAAACTAGCTCTGTGAGATTCCAAAGTCCATGCTTTTAATTACCTGACTTTACTGCACTTACCAAGGGTTTGGATCTGGTACAACCTGATAGAGAGTAGTTTGTTTTGGTATTATTGGCAGTATAAACGAGTGGCTCTTGGTCTAGCCTATCCTCTTCCTTCCAAGTAAGGCAGATAGTTCTCCTAAAAGGAAGTGTGATTGACATCTTGCCTTTACTCTGAAGGTGGAGGCAACTTGATTTGAATCACAGCCTCAAGGCCATGGAGCGGGTGGGGAGAGATCTTTGTGGACTGGGCCCGGGGAGAGATCTTTGTGGACTGGGCCCATTCAGCAGCTTGACAGAACTCTTATTCTCCTGCCTGTTCCATTTTGTGTGAGTTCTGGGGAGAAATAATAACATGGGGATATTTGGCAAAGAAAGGCATCTGTGCTGTTGCTTAAAAAAGTTTTCTCTGTGCTTGGTTGCAGATTAAAGGCCTACCTGAAGGTTTTGCTCATCCCAAAATAGGGTCTAATTATTCAGTTAAAACTGTAGAGAAGACCTGGAAAGCTCTGCAGGACTTCAAAGAGGGCAATGCCGTCTTTACCTTCCCAAATACCCCCGTGAAGTGTGCTGGAGCCCCCCAGAAGATCATGTATTTAGCAGAGGCCTACTTCAGGAAGGTAAGCCTCCTCTCTAGGATAGTGTGAGGCCACATAGAAGTTCATTGACATCCCTATCACAGACGCTTTTTGTTTCTAAATTTTTATTATATTGCATACATTAGGTGTCTCCGTTAATAAAGCTGCTGTTATCAATTTGAAATGTCCTTCTACAGTTTAAAAAATATGGTCACAATCATAATGTACAAGAGAATTTAAATGTATTACATGTTATTAAATAGTCCTTATGACATAGTTTTTAAAGATACACTAAAAATCTGCTGGGGGGATATGTTGGAGAGTGTTTAAATACTTTATAGTTAGATAATTAATTGCTCATTGTTTACTTTTATATACAATACTATCCTTAATTGCTTCCAATCAAGTTCAAGGTCACATATATTTTCTTGGTTATGATACACACACACACACACACAAACACACATGCATGCATGCACACACACACGCAAATATAGGCAAAATGCCAGTTTGAAATGTAGACACAGTGTTGACATGGAACTTCAAAGCTCTATGGAAAGAGAGCTTTAGGGAAGCCATTTTTCACAAGGCACTTTCTGTTCAACTTACCCCAAACTGCTTGTGTCTGCAGACAAGGTCCACTTGCTGTGAGATTTTACCTGCCCTTGTCTAAGATGTGGCATTTTGTTTATCAAATCCTTGTTTGACCAGAGACGCTGCTAGGGTTTGAAGGAGCCTGTGATTCTGTAAAGGGGAGAAATGGCGAGAAAGATGAAACTGAAGAATTGTTAAATGGATGGTTGTGGGCAGGCAGCTCCAACACCTCACTGGAGTTCCGTAAATCACAACAGCCCTGTCGGGTGGTGATTGAGGAGACAATTTTAGTGATCATTTCTGACTCTGAGAACGTTCTGGATTCGGGGGACAGGGGACTAACACAAACATTTTAAGACTTCTCATGTTGAGATTCAGGCAAGCAAGGACTAAAAGGAACAGAATAAAGGAAAGAGTGGAAGACCAGCTGTTTCCTCCATTCTGAGAATTAATTCCCTTGGTATAATTCGTTTCTCCTGAGTCTTGAATGGCTGAAGAGGAAGGTTCTCTCAGGTGCCACAGCATTTTAGCATGTGGGAGAATACTAGCCAGTTCCAAACATGAGAACAAACACCAAGGGGACAGGAACTTCACCAGTGCCTAGAATAGAATCTGACCAGCTCTAGGCCTTATTAAATATTTATTGGGTGAACAAGTCTATGAATAAACAGTTGGCGGTCTAATCTTTCTTAACCTTGACTTAGTCTTTACCTTTCAGCTTTGACTAAGCAATGGCCATTTCCATCTCCAAATAAGGAGGCATTGGACCGATACACACATCACTGCACCATAGTGGGCTACAAAGCACCCACTGCCAGCAATGCAAATTGCTGGCAAGGTCTTCTGGGGGGACAGGTGCCTTAATTTGTACCTGGGTTAAAAAGGAGATGGCTGGCATATTGCTCTGGTGGTAGTTGTTTTCTTCTTTCCTTTTGCTCAGACTGGGAAGCGATCCAAAGCCAATATCATCTTCAATAGTTCTCTGGGAGTAATTTTTGGGGTTAAGAAATACGCAGATGCCCTTCAGGAGATTATCCAAGAGAGGAACATCACTGTTAACTTCAAGCAAAACCTCATCGAAGTTCGAGCGGATAAGCAAGAGGCTGTTTTTGAGAACCTGGACAAACCTGGAGAGACCCAAGTGATTTCAGTGAGTGTCACAGTTAAACTCTCTGCTTGAGGCTTTGTCTGCTATACTGGGCTGTAGACGCTGTGGTACCACTTCTCCGACCACGACCATTGCTTCCTAAGAAAGGCTGGTTGCAGTGAGCACCTGAGGGCAGTGATTGGGTGGGATGGTAGACCAAAATGTGTGGGGCAGAGCAAGATGGAAGGGGGAGGCGAGGGGGGCTCACATGCTTGTGCATGAAGCTAAACATACTTCACAATGAACATACTTCGTTATTGCCTAGGGAGTTGAAGGAGGACTCTTCAAAAGCAGGATCTGGTGATTGTCTCAACTTGTGCTTGTAAGCAAGAAGCAACACTATGGGGAGCTCAAGAGTAACCAGAGGCTGTCGGGTGCCAGTGGCTCACACCTGTAATCCTAGCTACTGAGGAGGCTGAGATCTGAGGATCAGTGTTCAAAGCCAGCCCAGGCAGGAAAGTCCGTGAGACTCTTCATCTGCAGTTAACCACCAGAAAACTGGAAATGGCACTGTGACTCAAGTAGTAGAGCACTCTCCTTGAGCTGAAGAGGTGAGAGACAGCACCCAGGCCCAGAGTTCAAGCCCCACGACTGACTAAACAAATGAAAAAAGTAACCAGAGGTGTCGTTCACCTGTGACACACAGGCATTGGACAAGGCTGTCTGTGAACATCTTTCAACCGTGATAAAAGGCAATCCTTGAAAGTCTGTCTGTCTTTCTTTCCTTCCTTCCTTCCTTCCTTCCTTCCTTCCTTCCTTCCTTCCTTCCTTCCTTCCTTCCTTTGTCTCTGTCTCTGTCTCTTTCTTCCTTTTTTTTGTTGGTCATGGGGCTTGAACTCTGGGCTTGGGCGATGTCCCTGCACTCTTCAGCTCAAGTCAAGTGCTCTATCGCTTGAGCCACAGTGCCACTTCTGGTTTTCTAGTGGTTTATTGGAGATGAGTCCCAGGATTTCCTGCCCAGGCTGGCTTTGAACCGTGATCCTCAGATCTCAGACTCCTGAGTAGCTAGGATTACAGGCGTGAGCCACTGGCGCCCGACTGGAAGTCTTTCTTAAGGATCTGGCAGAGCAATACCTTCCTTGGAAAGATCTGACCTTTGTTGTATGGGCTGGGCTTTTATATGTCTGTTTCTTCGTCCATGAAGTAGGAATAGTACTTTTATAGAGGCAGGACAATTAAGAACAAAATGTAGGACATCTGGAGAGGAATACTTCTTTACACCATTCTGGCAATGGTGTTGGCAATGAGAAAGCATCACACTCCTACATCTTATTCATTGAGCATTTAAGGATAAAGCATTTAAGAAAAAGATTTTAGGTGAACTGAAAATCAGCCTTCTAAACATCAAAATGTCACATTTAACACTTTCTAGCTCAAGCTCTTTCTCAAATTGATTGTGCACACTGTTCCTTTCTTAAATGGAGCACCATTAAATATGTCGGTCATGGGGCTTGAACTCTGGGTCTGGTCACTGTCCCTCAGCTCTTCAGCTCAAGGTGAGCACTCTACCATTTGAGCCACAGTGCCACTTAGGATACAGTCTATAGTCAAAAAATGCATTTAATTGTGGTATTTCTTTAGGTTCCTTTAGTCTGGGATCTTTGTACAGACTTTTTTTTTCTTCTATCATATTGACATTTGTAACTATACAACTGTCCTTCCATCACTTAAAAAAAAAGAATGTTCCTCATTTTGGGATTGTCTATTTGCTAGTGATTAGTTTTAGGCTATACTTCTAGACTGGACAATTTGCATAAGTAATGTGTTCTAGGAATCACATTTGCACATATATAATGTTCATTAGTTCATTGTAGATGTTCATTTTGATCACTAGTCAAGATATAGTCCAAGATATGGTTCATTTTCTCTCATTAATAAAAAAAAGTCCATGGGAGATATATTTTAAGACCATACAAACATCCTACTATTTAAAATCTCTCCATATACTTGGCATCCATTCATGATTCTTACCTAATCTTACTTTTACTATTGCAGTTGCAAAGTGATTTTTCTAGCTCTACAATTATACCCACATTTACCATTAGAACTTGGCATTTTGTCAGTAGTAACTCTTTGCTATTTTTTTTGTTGCTGTTAAATTAATTAGAAACTGGTTTGAACTCATGAATTTAATTTTTTCCCAGAAGTGTATTATACCTTAACATTATACTTTAATAATGTTGATATTCAAATTGTCTCAAATTTGGTTAGTAGGAGCCCCTTCTGGCTCATGTGTTCCTGTGACATTTGATCATCCCGAATTTGTATATGTTAGTGATCATTTTACAAAGGATTTTTTTCCCCCTCTATGTTTGTTTTTTTTTTTTTTTTTTTTTTTTGCCGGTCATGGGGCCTGAGCTCTGGGCCAGCACTCTACCACTTGAGCCACAGTGCCACTTCCAGCTTTTCTGCTTATGTGCTGCTGAGGAATTGAACCCAGGGCCTCATGCATGCAAGGCAAGCACTCTACTACTGAGCCACCTTCCCAGCCCCCCTCTATGTGGGTCTTAAAAAATTAATTTCCAGTTTTCTACCTGCTAGGAAGTTGTGACTTTGGAAAGGTCCCTTCAGCTCCTCCTCCTCCCCCTCCCCCTCCTCCCCCTCCCCCTCCTCCCCCTCCCCCTCCCCCCTCCCCCTCCTCCCCCTCCTCCTCCTCCCCCTCCCCCTCCTCCCCCTCCCCCTCCCCCTCCTCCCCCTCCCCCTCCTCCCCCTCCCCCTCCTCCCCCTCCCCCTCCTCTTCCTCCTCCTCCCCCTCTTCCCCCTCCTCCTCCCCCTCCTCCCCCTCCTCCTCCTCCTCCTCCTCCTCCTCCTCCTCCTTCTTCTTCTGCGTGTTAGCTCGAGTGTAGGGAATTACTATGTGATTTGTTTCCTTTTCCTTTGGTTCTCAGTTGTTTTCTGGATAGTTGAGGTTGTAGGTAAGACTTGGATAAGTGAATGCTTATTGCTTTTCTGTGAGATTTGAACTGTAGAATTCCAAGGAAGATATGCTTTGATTTCCACTCTCGAAAACTGAATTTTGAAAAACATCATCAAAGGCCTTCAAGCAGTGGCTGTCAAACCTCTCTGTGTTGGAGTCACTTTTAAAATGCCCTGATGTCTGGGTCTCCCCAACAGAGATTTTGATTAATGGGTTTGGATTGCAGACTGAAGATGGGAGTTAAAAAGAACAATTTAAGATGGGAAAAAAAATACCTTTCCCCTCTGCTTTTCTTAGCAAAACCGGTACTGAGCCCCCTTTCTACTTCTCCACAGTGCTAGATAATTTTCTTCTCATTCTCATTTTCTGCTGGCACTTGAAGTCATGGTCTTGCACTTGCTAGGCAGGGGCTTTACCACTTGAGTCACACCCCGTTCATATCATCCTTAAAAAATGTTGATTTTAGGGCTGGGAAGGTGGCTTAGTGGTAGAGTGCTTGCCTACCATGCATGAAGCCCTGGGTTCGATTCTTCAGTACCACATAAACAGAAAAAGCTGGAAGTGGTACTCTGGCTCAAGTGGTAGAATGCTAGCCTTGAACAAAAAGAAGCTTGGGGACAGTGCCCAGGCCCTGAATTCAACCCCCAAGACTGGCAAACTTTGTTTTTCATTTTAAATGGATGATTTGGTACTTTTCTTTATGTGTTTTGTAATGATGATCTATATTTGGAAATGTTGCTTGCTTACCAGCTCTTACATGCCATTTACAAGTTTCAGAGACTCTGAGTACCTCCTGGAATAAAATGGAAGTACTAGACATTACAGGTTGGCAGCTAGGGATCAGAGACAGAGGAACCAAGCTATATCACTCCCTTAAATTTAGTAATAATAGAAACATCAGTGGACTCTTTCAGAGTATTAGTGAGTTCTACTGTAAAGCCTCGAGGTCCTCATTGTCTTAGGAGCTCACGTGGGCTCAGGGAGATCGGGTCAACCCAGAGGTTGACAGCTGTTTAGTTTATCACCATTCTCCAGGTAAGGTGTTGGACAAGGTGTGAATTGGTCTAAGCATTAATTTCATAGTGCTCCATGCAGCCAAAATAGAGTACATAGAGTAAGAATGGTGTGGGAAAAGCTATAGGATATATGAATATTGAAAAGATCTAAATTTGGGTGCTCTTTTGTGTAGTATGAAATGCTTCATGTCACACCACCAATGAGTTCTCCTGACGTCCTCAAGAGGAGTCCTGTGGCTGATGCTGCTGGCTGGGTAGATGTAGACAAAGACACTCTTCAGCACAAGAAATACCCGAATGTGTTTGGGATCGGGGACTGTACCAACCTCCCCACGTCGAAGACCGCTGCTGCAGTAGGTAGGACACCCAGCTCCGCTTCCCTTTCTTTCGAACTGACATCTTCCTAAGGTACCATCCTAGCAGCAATCAAAGTTTGTTATGAACAACATCCCATTAATAATGGAAAAAAACTTTTATGGACAAACATGACTCTGACCTGCCTGAGACAGAAGCAAGTTGTCAGCGAACCCAGTATTGTATGAAGAATTATCTTTTGAATACTTTTCCCCACCCCCATGATCATATCTGTTTTTTTCTGGTCCCCAGGGCTTGGTGTCAGGGCAGGGGCAACAGAAAGAGGGCATTTCACCCAGCCCTCCGGAATTCTTCTACTTTTCACAATGCCAAGCTTTTGTCGCTAGTATTCATAGCCCTTGTGCCAGGCAAGTTGGTTGTTTTTCTTAGGCTTGAAACACCTAAAAAAACAAGGGAAACATTTGTTTTTCCATAAAATGCATGCAAGTCAATGGAAGTTTGCAGAGTAGAAAATTGTTCTGTTGAGACAAATACAGTGGAGCATGGCCTGATTGGTACATGATTAAGATCTCAGTCTGGAAAACGAAATTCTTTACCTTGCTGTTCTGCACTAGCAGTGATGGGGAGAATTGCCTTTTAGATTCTGTTCTCTGCAGACAGGAATTGTCTTTGGATGCTGTGAAATGTGGACCTTCCCGCTGATGGGTAGTGTGCTTTGTGGGAATTAAATACATGCAGGACATGTTATGTTACTTTCACTATTTCAACATTAAGAGAGACTTTTCTTGGAAATCTACTGGAAGTAGATTTTCATTTTTTAAAACTCTTTTTTTTTGTGTGTGATGGTCTTGGGGCTTGAACTCAGAGCCTGGGTGCTGTCCTTTGACCTTTTTTTGCTTAGAGCCAATATTCTACTATTTGAGCCACAGCTCCAGTTCTGACATTTTGATTAATTGGATGTAAGAGACTCATGGACTTCCCTGTCTAGGCTAGCTTTGAACCATGATCTTCGTCTTTCAGCCTCCTGGGAAGGTAGGATTATGGGCATCAGCCATTGACACCCAGCTGGTAGTTTTCATTATTAATTTCAAAACTCTCAAATCAAAGAAAAGCTTGGAAAAGAGTACAAGAAATACACATATGTCTTTTGGCTCTTAACCAATTGTTAATATCTTGTGATATTTGCTCCATCACTTTGTGTGTACTTTTTGGTTGAGTTATTGAATGAAAGTAATGTTTCACTTAGCTTTTTAGCCTATTTCTCTGAGGTAAAAAGGACATTTCCTTCCTTTCCTGTAGGATCCTTATCAAGCCCAAGACATTTAACATTGCATAAAAAAACATCCCGTGTACTATCCAGTTTGAATTTTCCTGAAAACATTGTTTGTGGTACCCCACTGGCTTTAAATCCACCAGCCTGACACAACACACACTAAATTGGTTATGACTCTAATCTGTGTATGTGTGTGTGTGTGTGTGTGTGTGTGTGTGTGCGCGCACGCGTGTGTGTGCGCACGCACTTGTGTAGAACTGAGGATTGAATTTAGGGACTCATACTTGCTAGGCAAGTATTCTACCACTGGAGCCATATATCCGGTAATTTTTACTTTTAGTTTGTTTTCTTGATAGGGTCTCATGCTTTTCCTTGGGCTGAACTGGGTCCTTAGTTTTCTTACTTCCTCCTCTTTTGGAGTACTTGAGATGACAAGTGTATAACACCACATCAGGCTTGACTTTGAGATAGGGTCTTGCTGTCCTTTGCCTAAGCTAGCTACAAACCATGATCCTTTGATCTCAGCCTCCTGAGTAGTTGGAATTACAGGCTTGAACCACCATGCTTGGTTTTTGGTCTCTTTCATTCTAGACCAGGTATTTCATGAAACTGCCATTTTTTTTTCATTCATAATATTTGTCTTGTATTGTTGTTGTTTGTTGAAAAAGTTCTCTTTATGTATCTCAGGCTGGTTTTGAATCCTGAATTTTCTTCCCTTTCTCTCCTGAGTTCTGGTATTATGAGCATTTATCACTATGTCTAACAGACATGGGCATTTAAAACTCAAGATTGTATTATTTTGTAGGTTATTTCACAATTTAGAATTGTCCAGATGTTTTCTTATGGCTGTATTTAAGTTAAATGTTTCAGCAAGAATTTTGATACTTGAGACTTACATACCTCCAATGGAAGTACCTCAGGGCTTGTCCTGTCAAATTTATCTTGTCTTTGGTAAAGCTGGATTTCATCATTGGTGTTCACGGTCTCCTCCTTCCCCCTTCTGCGCCCCACCCCCCAGAAGAGGACACCTTTTCTCTTTGTAATATACAATAGTCTAGATGCAGTAATTTGAGTTGATATTCACTTAATGTAAGCCTACTCCATTTCTGTGGTAGAAATGCCTGTGCTATGAGGCCCTGCTTATCCAGCTTTTAGTCTCTTTCAGTGAACAAACATTTCATTCGGTGTTTGAGATAGATAATATTCCTGTTTGAGATAGGTAATATTCCATATGATTAAGCAAAAAGTTAGGTGAAAAGTCTTGCTCCAAGACCTGCCTCTCATCCCCAACCATGTAGAGCACATACTTGCTGGTTTTTACATCTGTGTTTCAGCATCTAGTTTATTATATGATTGCCCCAGAATTACTAAAACAGTCCACTCTCAGTTTATCTTCATTTGCACTCATTTATTTCAAACAGTACTGTAGAGAATGTTCTTTGTCATTCCAATGTGTGGATATCTATTTACTCATTTTTTAATGTCTAAATAGCTATTGTTCTCGGTTTCCCCAGACAAATCTGCATTTCTTACTACATTTGCGTTGTGTTCTTAAGCAGCGCCCACACTTATTCAATACTTCCCTCCTTGGGTTTACTTGCCTCCCACCCTCTGTCCAGACTACTAAGCAACTGCGAGTGAGAGCCTGTCTTACTGTGTTGAATGTGGCTTTCCTGTAGCTCAGGCTTCTTTCTTTGCTTGTTTCTGTGCCAGGATTTTCCCTTAATTGTCCACAGTACAGCCAAGACAGGAAGTGGCATTTATCAGAGTTTGCTGAAGGCCTGGGCATAATAGAAGAGGATTATCACACAGGAAAGAAACATGACTCATGTTGGCTTGTACACATGCACACTTTCAAGCTGGGCATTGAGGACTGCTTCCTAAGCTCACAGCCCTACCCTCTCAGCATTGGTGCCCCTGGTCAGCTTCTTTCCTTTTCCATTGACCTTGATGCCCTGGGCAGGGGCCTCCTCAGATCCTCTCAGTGCAGATCCCTCAGTTGTGTAGCCTCAAAGATGAATAAAATTTTCTCCAGGGAGGCATGATCTTTGGAGATATTACTTTGCCCACAGAAAAGACAATCATTTAATAGTTGTAAACAGATCTAGCTATCCCTTACTTTTTGGAGCTTCTTCATTCTAGAAAATAAAAACAAAACAAATAAACCTCATTGCTTTTCTGATTTGAGTGTCAGCCAACTATAGTTTAAGCTAAAATGTAGTATACAGCCTTTTTTTTTGCAGCTGACTACAGAATGCTTTCTACAGATTAATATTCATCATCAGTTCAATGATAGGAGACTAGTTCTCATTCTAGAAACTCTCCTCATTCTAAAAAGATTCCCTTATTCTATTAATGAGAACTAGTAAAACTCTATTACAGATTATTATCATACTTGGCATTCTAGCAATAAGATTTTTTTAATGGATTTTTTACTCTTGTTATATAATATCTTTGGTTTTAGGCCTCTTGACCCACAAGGCCTAAAAGTTTTCTTTGCAGGAAAAGTTTTATGACCCCGATTTTGGGGATTATTCTTTAATGAACACTTTTTAGTATAAAAATAATTTATTTTCTCTCAAAAGTAGATCTATCTCTAGAGCCACAAACTGCTTATAGCTTTAAAAGGATACTCTTCACTAGTCAAAATTGAACAAAGGTTGGGATTAGTTGATATCAGGAATTCTTTTTTTTTTTTTTTTGTTGTTGTTGTTGTTTTTGGTCTGGTCATGGGGCCTGAACTCTGGGCCTGGCGCTGTCCCTCAGCTCTTCAGCTCAAGGCTAGCACTCTACCACTTGAGCCACAGCGCCACTTCCGGTTTTTTCTTTTTTGCTTATGTGGTGCTGAGGAATCGAACCCAGGGCCTCATGTATGCAAGGCAAGTGCTCTACCACTGAGCCACCTTCCCAGCCCATATATCAGGAATTCTTGCTAATGTTTTTCCATGTGAAAATCCTACTGTGCTTGCATTATAAACATTTTTTATACATCAGAGATGTGCACAAGGAATATTTGCAGGTGAGTAGTTAGGATGTCTGCTCTAAAAACATTTTGAGAACAAGTAGCACATGTGATGGGATAGTTGAAACAAGAATGACAAAGTTTGAACATTTTCATAATTAAAAAGACAGTGTCTCCACTCTGCCATTGAAAAAAGCAAGTATATACAATACGGAAAGACTAATGTAGATACATATCTATATCTATCTAGTCCAGCTTCAACCAGAGCAGTGTCTTTGACAGTCAAGCCCAGTGTTGTGCCTGATTGGAAAATCTAAGCCGGGAGCAGATGACTCGCACCTGTAATCCTAGCTACTCAGAAGGCTGAGGATTGTGGTTCAAAGCCAGCGTGGGCAGGAAAGTTCATGAGACTCTTATCTCCAATTAACCACCAGAAAACCAGAAGTGGTGCTGTGGCTCAAGTGGTAGAGCGCTCACCTTGAGCTGAAGAGCTGAGGGACAGAACCCAGGCCCAGAGTTCAAGCCCCATGACCAAAAGAAAGAAAGAAAGAAAGAAAGAAACAAAAAGAAAATCTAAGGCCACCAACCTAGATTACCTGCAAACAGCAACACAAAAATGTCAGGATGACCTTAAACTACTGGGAACCCAGACAAATTGATGTCATCAGTCCCCAAGAAGACAGGAAATGTGTTGAGGTAGGGCCATCCTTCCAGCCTATTGGAGAGAGTTGGCTCTTTCAATTCAAACCAAGAGAAACATTTTTGTGGGCCTTTGATAAATTTACGTACTCCTGGGAGTCAGATCTTCAAGTTGTAAGAAGAGTATTGTTCTACTTATAATCTAGAGGAAGAATGGAGGAATCGAGTCTCCTTACATGTTTATACTAAAGTTGTTTGTAAATCTATTTTCATGGAGAAGCTAAATGTGCTTTGTTTTTTTTCTCTGACTTTTCTATTTCTATTATAGCTGCCCAGTCAGGAATACTCGACAGAACAATTTCTCAAATTATGAAGAATCAAACACCAAAGAAGAAGGTTTGTATGCCTAGTAAGAATTACCACCTCCCAAGCTGTGTGAAGGTAGTGTTCTCCCACAGTTTTTGGTAGAAACTAATTTCACTAGTTTATCCAATATGAGGATTTTGATTTTAGCCTTTTATGCCATTTTTTCATGACAAAATTTTTTATATTTTCTTGTGTGTGTTTTGTGTGTGTGTGGGTGAACTCAGAGCATTGCAGTGTTCTTGGCTTTTGTGCTGAAGGCTGATGTTCTACTACTCAAGACATACCTCTGTTTCTGGCATTTTTTCTGGTTTATTGGGGATAAGAGCTAGCATTTGTCTCTCTGTGTTGACTTTGAACAATGATTCTCAGATTTCAGCCTCCTGAGTAGCTAGGATTATAGCTGTAAGCCACTGCGGTTGGCTGACATAATTTATATCTTTTTTTTTTTTTTTTTGTCTGTGTGGGGCTTGAACTCTGGGTCTGGGTGCTGTCCTTGAGCTCTTCAGCTCAAGGTTAGTGCTCTATCACTTGAGCCATAGCGCCATTTCTGGTTTTCTGATGGTTAATTGGAGATGAGAGCCTCACGGACTTGTCCAGGATGGTTTTGAACCATGATCTTCAGATCTCAGCCTACGGAGTAGCTAGAATTATAGGCGGGAGCCACCAGTATCTGGCATAATTTACAATTTTTAACTATAAAATGTTAGTATATGCAAAAAGTATAACTTCAGAAAAAAATAAATTCTGAACTGTCTGTATACAGCAACGACAAAAGCTTCTTCCTAGCTCAGTCTTTCTTACAATTTTAGTATGATGGCTACACATCATGCCCACTGGTGACTGGCTACAACCGTGTGATTCTTGCGGAGTTTGACTACAGAGCTCAGCCAATGGAAACTTTCCCCTTCGATCAAAGCAAAGAGCGACTTTCGATGTTCTTCATGAAGGCTGACCTGATGCCTTTCCTGTATTGGAATGTGATGCTCAGGTGAGTGTATCACCTGTCCTGGTGTAGAGGATGCACCTTTTACTGCATTGCACAAAGTTGTGCAGGTGTGATTGTTTCCAGGAGCCTTCCAGCTTCCACCTAAAGCAACATTTGCTAATGGGTTCCAATTATGTGCTATTTTATTATGAGTTGATGACTGGCGCTCTGAAAGGATGCCAAGCCTCAGTCACACTTAGGAAAGAGGGCTGCCCTGGGTAAAGAAAAAGTTGTGGCAATCTACCATGTACAAGGGATGTAGCTTCTTCTTTTCATTATTAGCAGTGATTAAGTCTTCTGTTTAGCATGTTCTGGCTCTCTTTTGCTGTTGGATAAATATTATTATTATTACTTTTTTTTTTTTTGGGTCCGGTTGTGGGGCCTGAACTCTGGGCCTGGATGCTGTCCCTCAGCTCTTCAGCTCAAGGCTAGCGCTCTACCACTTGAGCCACAGTGCCACTTCCGGCTTTTTTCTTTTTGCTTATGTGGTGCTGAGGAATCGAACCCAGGGCCTCAAGCATGCAAGGCAAGCGCTCTACCACTGAACCACCTTCCCAGCCCTGGATAAATATTATTAATAATAATAAAATACATACTTTCCCCATATCAAGTACTTTCTCATCTGTGATTTTATAGTTGCGTTGACTTTATTCAGGGAAAAAATAGAAATAACCACAAGCAGGCTTTGGAATCTGACCTGTGTCTGAATCATGCTTTTACCATTGACTAGCCGTGTGTTCTAGGGTAAGTTACTTCAGCTCTCTCCAATTCATTTTCTGCAAAAGTGATGTGAGGAAAGTAATATTGCCTGCCTTCTAAGATGGAGGCTGAGCTGATACATACAGGAATAGGTGATAGTAGGCACTGTATAGATAGGATAATATAAATGAGTAATTCCTCTTTGTTACAAAACAAAACAGTGATCTTTCTACTCAAGTTACATGAGTTAGCTGTGTGCTGTGTGCTGGTGCCTTACACCTGTAGTCCTAGCTACTCAGGAGGCTGAGATCTGAGAATCGTGGTTTGAAGCTAGCCCAGGCAGGAAAGTCTATGAGACTCTTATCTCTTATCTACTTAGAAAAAGCTGGAAGAGGTACTGTGGCTCAAGTGGGATTGCATTAGCCTTGAGCAAAAAGAAGCTCAGGGACAGAGCTCAGACCCTGAGTTTAAGCACCAGGATCATCACTGAGAGGGGGCGGGGAGATGGAGAGAGAGAGACAGAGAGACAGACACAGACACAGAGAGACAGACAGAGAGAGAGGATAGAAAGAAAAAAATAAATTACATGAGGTTGATTGATTCAGGATATCTATGCCAGTGTTCTTCAATCAAGGATAGTTTTGCCCCCAAGAGGACACTTGGCAATATTTGGAGACATTTTGGTTCTTACAACTGGAGTGAAACTCTTGGCATCTAGTGAGCAGAAACAAGAGATAGTGCTAAACTTACTGCAGTGCACAGGACAGCCATCAGAATAAAGAAGTACCTGGTCCAGAATGCCAATAGCTGAAATTGAGAATCTCTGACCTCCCTGGAATTGATGAACAAGTGAAGGAAAGGAGCAATTTAAACATGGCAGATGCTTTCTACAGGTTTGCTGAGTGGTCTGGATTCATGGAGGAGTCAGTGTTTAAGCTAAGATGCAGGCTGTAGGGCTCTCACTACCTTGCTAGCAAATCTTGGTATAATTCCTAGCTTCGCCTTTAATATCTTGATGGCTGAAGTCACCTAGTTTCTTTTGTCTCCAATAACTTCTGTTATTTTTTGCAGGGGATACTGGGGAGGACCAGCCTTCCTGCGGAAGTTGTTTCATCTGGGTATGAGTTAAGAATGGCTCGATGCTGGTTCTCTTTGGATGGCTTCTGGGCCTAAATCCAGTCATTGAATGACCCAAATGGCACAAAGGACTCAGAACCTAACCCTGTAAGGAGTTTCTTGCTGGATTTGAGGACCTCAGTACTTTAAACAGCCACTGTATGGGCAGCTCAAGACGGCGTTGACTTTTTGGAAATCATCAAATAATAGACTTGAAATAATGAAATCATGAAATAATAGACTTCTATTTTCCAAATAAAAGTTTGTCATTGATTGATTTCTATGAGAAAATTTAACCTTCACCAGTAGGAGCAAAAACTTAACACACTTAGGAGAAGAGGCTGGTGTTGGTGGGTTAACTAACTTGCTATCTGCTCTGAGTGTTCCATAGCTAAATATAACTTTATACACATAATTAAGTCACAGCAAAGAATAATTCCAGAGATGACATTGCTTTAAACACAGTGGATGGAAACCCAGAACATGACTGCTTAAAAGTTCTAGTGCTAGACACGGTAGGTTGGATTGAGAGTCTAGACACTGCCTTTAGGCTTCTCCATCCTGTTTCTCTAGAGGTCATGGTTTCTCCAAGCCCATGATCAACTCCATGGGGCCTTGGTGCCTGTTTGTTTTGCAGGATATGGGATTCCTCTACTGGGCAATTTTGTCTCTCTGCATCCCTTTTAGTCTAACTGCCAGCACTGTAGTGATCTGAGGTCTCCCTCCCCCATTCTCCTCCTGCAGTCTCTCCTTCGGGGGTCCTCGATGCATGTGGGTCTGAAGGGCTATGCTACCTTTCCCTTTCCTCCTCCTTTTCTGTCACAGGCATTTGTCCCACTAAACCTTTTGCCAATTGGATTTTCTCAGAGAACTTATATACAATGACTCAGATTAGAGGAATTCTGATTTTGTGGCATTTGTTCAGTTTGGTCTCAATTTAGGTCATCATAATCCAGATGGATCTGAACCAGCATATTTCAGGAAGTAGTTTTATTTGAAGTCCAGCAGTCACTTCAAAATAATTTTCTCCCAATCAGTTGATGGTAGGCATTTGGTTTCAGCCAAATGGATATTTTACAACTGTGTATATTTCATACTTAGAAATGCTACCAAGGTGAAAGGTCTAACAGGCTGTACAATGCCTTGTAAAGTTAGAGGTCAGACCTTGGATGTGTTATGGGATTTTTGTTGTGACAGAGCTGAATGTAGAGGAGACAGGGAAGACTGGTGAGGATAGGGATTTGGAGGTTGGATGACTCCCAGGCTTGGGTGACTGTGATGAATTGTGGTGTCATCATTGGAAGGAAGAAGTACAGAAGAGAGGGATATTGGACAGGAGGGGAGGCCATTGGGAGGTTAGATTCCTAAACCCCTGCCAACGGTAGAGTGGAGTCATGGCCATCTGGTCCAGTGGGGTTTAATCAGATTTATTCATAGAGAAGAGCCATAAAGTACTTTTGACATAAAAAGAAATTGGTATTCCAAACCTGGGATTCACAGTTCTTGCTGTGGCTGATGAATATCCAGCTCGCAGGCTAACACAGTTGTAAATCTTCCTTCGGTAGGTTTAAAGAAAACCTTCTAGGAATTGGAAAACATTGGCAATCTCTTGGCTCAGGGGCCCTGTTGGCAGGCACAGTCTTTTGGATGCCAGAGGTGGGTGTGGGAAGGGAGAGAGAAAGAGAGAGAAAGAAATAAGCAGAGCAACAGTGAGAATATTAAATTGGAGGGGAGGCAGTAGGAGACAGAGGGCGGAGATGGGAGAGAGCGGGGGAGGCTTCATTAACAAGATGATATGTTACTTAGTCCCCGTGCGGGAACCTGTGGGAGAAGAGCATGGGGACCGCACCTGCTGAGACCTCTAGTATAACCAGGTCAGTCAGGACTCACCATCTCTCCCCAGACCAACCTCCCTACTGTTGACTAGAGATCATATTCTGAAGCTTGACAAGATTGTGGCAGAAAACTTTCCCCAGACTCGTATCTGAGAAGAGACCCAAGAATCTCACTTGTAGGCCTTTTCACTCTATAAAGATGAGTTATTAGCTTTGCTTCCCTCATTTGGTAATATTCAGCTTACAGATCCATCGTTACACACTACTGTGACATCTTACACCTAATTAAAGATCGGTCATCTAAGTTAGGGATGCCTTCTAATAGTTCTTAGGTGCACAGGCAATATTGTGGGTACTGAAACTGACTGTGAAAACAACATAGCAATTGAATGCACTGAATGTTGGTGTCCTATTCTTACGTTAAAGCCTGAGCCCCGGTATGCATGTATTTAGAAATAGGGTCCATGCAGAAGTAATTAAGTGAGCTTTCAAGGGTAGGTTCCTGATCCAGTAATTAGTATTCTTACTACAAAAGACACAACAGTGGGCTTTCATTCTCTGCCTGTGAGGATGCAATTAGAGAGTACTTGGTCGGGCGAGGCACCGGTGGTTCACGCCTATAATCCTAGCTCAAACCTGTAATCTTAGCTACTGAGATGTGAGGATTTTGGTTCAAAGCCAGCCCTCAGGAAAGTCCATGAGACTCTTATCTGCAGTTAACCACCAGAAAATTGGCACTGTGGCTCAAAGCCTTGAGTGAAAGAACTCAGGGACAGCACCCAAGTCCTGAGTTCAAGCCCCACAAGACAAAGAGAGAGAGAGAGAGAGAGAGAGAGAGAGAGAGAGAGAGAGAGAGAGAGAGAGAGAGAGAGAGAGACAGACAGACAGACAGACAGACAAACACAGACATAGAGAGACAGAGACAGAGACAGACAGAGACAGCAACAGAGAGACAGAGAGAGACAGAGAGATAAGAGTTCTTACTATTATCTGATAAAGCAGATTCTTTGATCTTGGGCTTTTAACAGCCAGAACTATGAGAAAAATTTCTGTTGCTTAAGTGTATTAGTCATCTGTTGCTATGACAAAATACTTGAGGCAATCAGCTTATAAAGAGAAACTATTCTGGCTCATGGTTCCATGATCAGTTGTCTACATTGCTTTGGGACTATGGTAAAGGCAGCATATTATGGCAGGGATAGGTGATGGAGTAAGCTGCTTACCTCTTAGTATCTGGGAAGCAGAGAGAGTAAGGATAGGTCTGAGGTGCCAGTATCCTTTTCAAGGGCCCACCCACAGTGATTTATCTTTCTTCTACTAGGGTCAGCCTCTTGAAGGTCCCAACATCTCCCAACAGTATCTCAAGATGACCCCGGTCATTAGACTCCCAAGTCTGCAATACATGGGTCTCTGGGGTCACTTCCAAGCCATAGCATGAACCCTTTGAGTTTATGACATTTCGTGCTGCCCCACAGCCTAGGTTCCCTCCTCCTGCCTCCTTCTTGGAAGTATTCAGCAAACATCCCTCAGACAAAGGAGGATGTAAGTGAGACAGTGCACAGGCTCATGCTCACCACTGCACAGAAGCATCCAACGGTAGGATCTTGTTATTTTCCTCCAGCCTCATATTTAATTATGAGGCATTTATGGGCCAAGTAGTCACAGGCTGATTAACACTGATTTCTAATTACTCTTGTAGAGTGAGACATGACGGTTGGGGTGATGAGCTAGTAAATGAGATGTGGGGCTGATGTGTTCAGTAGGTGAGGTTAGGGCAACGATAGAGAACAAAATAAAGTCAAGGTTAAGTGTCGTCATTTTGGTTAAATTCTGAGATGTCAAAAGCAGAACCATTTCCTGCTAGGTGAGCCTGTCCAGCCCAAATGATCACAATCGTGGTAAAAAATATGTTCGTAGTTACAGGAACTTTGAGGCATAAACTGGGACCGGGGCTTTAAATTTCCTTATTGAATCCTCAGGATCTCCGTAAGAGTGGGCATTTGTGTCTTATGGAGGACTGAAGATGAAGTCACTTGTGCAGGTCCTGTGGCTAGAAAGTGACCTTTCAGGCCATAGCCACATGAGGGCGCACTTCCCTTTTCTATTTGTCCTGTGGGCCTGGCTTTTCCACACACACTTTGACGTGTGTGTGTGTGTGTGTGTGTGTGTGTGTGTGTGTGTGTGTGTGTGTGTGTGTGTGTGTGTGTGTGTGTGTGTGTGTGTGTGTGTGTGGTGGAACTTCACAAAAATACATCCCCTTTTACCTGTCTGTGGCCAATAAACCTTACTGGTTTATTTCAGGGGACAGAGAGGCTTTCTGAGTATGGTCTGTAGGTAGGATGAAAATTTTTCGTAAAAATTATGCTAGTTTACTTAATTTTTTAAGATTTTTTTTTTACTTATGTCTAAGCTTTTACTTATTTTTTTTCTTTATGCTTAAGAGCAAAAGTTTTGCACTCAGGAGTTTTATAAATTCTGTGATGTTAGTTGTCAATACCGTAGCAGATGAAACTAGAATGATCTGGGAAACCTTTGTGAGCTGGGATTGACAGGAAGCATTTACCTCGAGCTGTCTTCAGGTTGGTTCGGGTGTTCTCCCTGGCTTGAACCTCCACATGGTAGGTCTACGTTCTCTATTGTTCCCTGAGAAGTAGTGTTGGTCTTTCCTGGTGATCCCATCTGTGAGTGAGTAACCCCTCTAGTTTCTGACTGTCAGCTAACTAAAGGTGATGGCTTTCAAGCCTTCATGAAGGCTTTCTGTAACCCCCGATCTCCCCATCAGATTTTAGGCGTCGGGAGGGCAAAGACCCCGACTACTTCCTGCACTGAACCCCTTCTCTGTATCCATGTTGGGTCTCGCTGCTGGGTCACTGTGGATCTGTGGCCTCCAAACCTGGAGGTACATTCTAATTAGCTGTTTTCAACTATGGCCTCTAAGCTCCTCTCTTAGAGATCCTGACTAGCTCCATTTTCTTGAATCTGTGTTGTGAAAGCAGGTGGCTCCAGTGCTCATGGCTACCTTTGGCTCCCTCAACTCAGTCTGAGGCTTTATGGGGTAGCAAGGGGGGGGCTCCTAGGACCCTTGGGTCTGTTAGTAGGGGCTGAATGTGGACTGCGGCTGCATGACTGCCTCGATGTGCAGTGGATTCAAAGGATGCCCATCTTTTCATTCGTAGCCCGAGCTACGCCTCGAGGGTCCAGTGTGTGTGGTTCTGTATATGTACATGAGTACGATTTTGCCTTTTCCCTAAATAGATAAGCCTTCATTTTGATTATTATTCATCTAGCTCTATTCTGAGGTCTCAGGGCTAGCATTTCATTAGAATAACTGTCAAGGTTAAAATACCAGCAACAATAAGGATAATTGCCAACCTCATTGGGATATTCTGGGGTTATAATCAGATGTTTGGCTAAAAAGTGTTTTGCCATTCAAAAAGAACCACTGCTATACTGGTGCGTTGCTAAATGCCTATTATTATTATTATTATTATTGCTTCTATCCAAATGTTGGGGAGTGGTCAGACAACTTGGCCCTCATACAGACTTTACCTTCTTACGTTGAAGAGGTCAGTTTTTTTCACCCTGGTCAGAATGGTAAGACACTGTTCCCTTCTCTTTTGTGGGAGACAACTGACTAGTAAGGGGGATAAAACAAGTGTCGGGTGCTTTATATACCATTGTATGTAATTAAATATAAAACCTGTTGTATGTGGTCATTATTATTATTTTTTAATGAGCCATTTAAAAGCAAACTATAGACACTCATTCTTTCAAATGCACCAGTGGCTCTTTTTCTGGAAAAAAAAAAGGGCTCTTCAAAATAAGCACTATACAATCATCTGAATTAAAAAAAATAACACATGACATTGGAACATGCATCCATTCTGTAGACCCATGAACTCAGCTGTCACCAAAAAGTTGTGTTTTCCCGTCTTGTCCAGAATCCATCCCAGCATAACACCCTGTACTTGGTCAGGATGCTGCTTTATCTGCCTTTGATCTAGAACACTGCCTTGGCACTCTGTCTCGCACGACAGAGGCTGGCTCAGAGGGAATGGCCTCTCCTTCTCAGGGCTGACCCGAGTCTGCTTGTTGTGTCCCCATGGCCAGATCCACGCCATGTTTTCTTGGCAAGAATCCCACCAAAATGATCCTGTGGTCTTCGTGCATCACATTGGGAGACGCTTGGTGCTGACTCTTTTCATACTCACCTTGAGATTTTGTCATCTTGCTTTCTCTACTAGGAAGTGACTGGTTTTTCCATTGTGATTAATAAATACTTTGTGAGGGAGGCGTTCTGGCATTATACCAGTATCCTGCTCCTCAACAAATCTGTTTATCACCTTCAGCAATTATGGAGGACTTCCTTAGCAATGGTCACCAAACTGTGGTTTTCTGTTTTCATCATTCCATTTACATTTATTTGTTGGTATTGGGTGAAAGGAAGACCCTCTCCTCCCTTCTCTTCCCTTCCCTTTCCCTCCCCTTCCCCTTCCCTCCCTCCCTCCCTCCCTTCCTTCCTTTCTTCCTTCCTTCCTTCCTTCCTTCTGGCATGACAATATTACAGGCATTGATCTAGGTACTGACAACATAGCAGTGAATGATGAATGTTCCTCGGCTTATCATGGAGAAAGTAAGTGCGCGTGCGCGCGCACACACACACACACACACACACACACACACACACACATGCTGATAAATATGAGAAAGAATAAAGTAGGATAAGGGGAGTGGATGAAATGGTGTGTAGCTGATGGTGTATCTGTCTCTGCCTGGTGCATGTGTGGGCGGGTGTGTGTAGTTTTATGTAGGGCCCTCTAGTCCTTTTCTACTTCCTTAGCTTTGTGCATATAATTGTTTCTATTAGCCATGATGTTTGAGCTTGAACTTGAAGTATAATTGTTCCCTCCTCATTGAAGTCTTCTTTCACTCAGAGATCTTTTGCTTCTCTGAACAGAGAGGACTCAGTAGAAAACATTTTTGAGTGCTATATATTACAGCTTGTTATTTTGAAGTGGTAACAGATGATGCTTGGCAGTATCAATGGTAGGAGTTTTTAGGAGTGTCCTTTTGTTCTCTTCCATCTCTTTATATCTCGCAGTAGATGGCTGGTCATGGCTTGAGACAGAGACGGAGAAGAATCAGCTTTCCCATGCTAGTGCAAGAGGGAACTGTGGGTCCCTTCCAGAGCCCTCAGCTGTGCTCACTCCAAACCCCGCCCCCCAATAAGTTTAAAGGCTTGAGGGCTTAGGGGCTTATTTAACAAATTTCAGAGAGGGCAGGTGATTGACTGATGGTCACACATCATATCTCAACGTCCAATGCTCTTGATGATTATTTCTGACTGGCTTTACTCCCTGTTGAATTCCTGTACAGATCAACATTGTGTTAGAAATCATTCTGTCAAAATGAATACCAGGAAGCTAAAATATGTTGTTGGGTGGTGGGGAGGATAATGGGGGGCTATGGACGACAAACAGAGGAAGAATTGGTGTATACAGTCTTAATGTTCAATATAAATAGGTGAAGATGACACCAGGTAAGTTGAGGGGATGTGTAGGATTGGGACACGTGGGCGAAGATGATGGAAAGGGGTGACATTGATCAAAATGTGTTATACTCAGAAGCTGATGTGTTGAATTGAAACCCCTTTGAATGAAAAAAAAAAACTCCAAGAAATCAATTCTGTTAATCTAAAGCAAGGGAAAAACCAAACCAAACAAAAAACCCAAACTGACAACTCATATGACCATCAAAGCCTTCTCTGATATATATATATATATATATATATATACATATATATATATATGATATATATATGTATATATGTACACACACCTACTGTCAAACACGATTCCTGCCAAATTTAAATACCAACTCAGATGCTTTCTGACTTTCACAGGTAGCAAAAGGTGTTTTTCCAGTGCTTCTGGGAAGAGGGCTGTGAGCAGTTACTCCCACTGTGCTGTAGGTGGCGCTGTGTACCCGGTGCTCTGCCTGGCTGTACCAATGTCTTCTAAGATTTCCTTTTGGAGAAGAGATGGAGCCTGGCATCTTTTTAGTTAAACCTAATCTATCTGTTCAGCTTTTATGGAGCAAGTCTGAGAAACAGATTAGCTGATTTCTGACCCTAAACGGAGGGTCAGCCGTTCTGTGCTCAAATGTAGCATTTCACTGTAGTAGGGAAGATCATGTCCCGGGCTAGGCTTTGGAATGATGCCCAGAGGCTGTGAAAATGACCCTAAGGTGTTTCTCCCCGAGCCTTTGCCTGGGCATCGCTTCTGGGTTTTGTACCTGAAAGCACAAACTACATTAGCTTCACATTGCTGGCGTGTGGGAGGTACAGGGTTTGGATTGGAAGTCTCTCAGTTTCCTTGTCAGCCGCATGGCTGCTCAGTGTTTTAGCTGATGGGGCACAATTTCTAAATCCAATATTGTCCTTTAAAGTGGCCACCGACCTGAGCAAGGTCTTTATTGCCCCCATCCCATCCCCAAGACATCCAAGCTCCTTCTTTGTTAGAAACCATGACTGCCACCGAGGAAAATAGGTCTAGCCGCACAATTGTAGTGCTGTGGATGCAGGTCTTCTCATAGCAGAAAACTGGGCACTGAGCATGTCATTTGTTAGCTGAGCTGCAGGATCTCAGATTCCTTAATTAAAATGGCAAGTTTCAGGTTTCATCTAATGAATTTGTTTTATTTGTACAGAATTTGAGCATGGAAGATTGAAAGAACTGAAGAGCTCCTTAGAACAGTGGGTTAGCTGACCTCCCAGTTTATTACAATTCTGATTCCCTAAACACATTCTCTACAGGCATGCCTGACTTTGAGTGTCTCTCATATTTTCTTGCATTGAAGAAAATGAGATGACACTTCCCATCACATTTCTAGAATGAAGTTATTAAAGTTGAATTTATTTTTCCTATTGATTGATCGTAGATTCTCTCTTTCTCTCTCTCCCTCCCTCCCTCCATGGCATTCCTTGAGTTGACATGTTTGGTACCTTTTTGTGCCTGAAAGTATCATTTTTGCCCTGGCCAGTGGGAAAATCTTGAGTTGTTTAATTCAGTCTCTCTATCTCACAGGTCAGGAGAATGGTTGAAGAAGAATCTCTTTCTTCCATACCGTCACCATCTGTGCTCTCTGCCTCTAGGTCCTTGAGAAACAGGAGTTGCATGTGAGTGTGTAGAACACTGGGCTGTCCACTAGAGTAGTCAGATAATTACTATCTCAGGGGCCTATTTGGGCATCAGTCTTTTGTGTTGGCTACTGTGGGTAACAGATCTATAGCAAATGACAGAGGAAAGGGAGGTTAGCATAGATTGGCAGTGCTGGTAGATAGAGTGCTTACTCCAATGGGAACAAATCTGGACCCCCAGAACCGATTTAGCTTCCAATTGTTTCCAGGGTGCTGGGGGAATTATTGTTCTAATTCAGGGGGGGTGGATGTGAGGAAATAAGTCTCAATACTACTTCCTGTGGTCCTATCCACATAATCACAAATAGTGATCCTTTGTTAATTACTGTCCTCACTTCCTTCTTTACCCTTTCCTATCACTCTAGTCTGTGTTCCGAATTGCATATTTTTTTCCCCCAGAATCTTCTTGTCTTACTTTTGAGGTTGAGATAGCTAGCTCTCCAATATCTGGGTTTCCTTTCATTCTTGGCACATGTAGACATGATGATTTCTAGACCTCCAAGTTATGTAACTTGTTATAGCCAATACAACTTTAATGGGTGTGATGCTTCCTAATTCTAGGCTGTGATGCATTGAATGGGGTCCCTTTTCCACCCCTATCAAGTGCAACTATATTTGGGAACAAGACCTTGAAAGGATAATTAAAGTTAAATGAGGTTATAATGGCGGGGACTTATTTCAATATGCCTGGTGTCATTATAAGAACAGGAAGAAACACAAGGGATGTGTACCCTTAGATAAAAGGCCAATGAAGACCCAGAAAGAGAACGGCCCATCTGCAAGCCAAGACGAAAGGTCTGAGAAGAAACCCCATCTGCCAACACCTGAATCTTAGACTGCTAGCCTCCAGAACTGTGTGTAATCAATTTTTGTTATTTGAGCTATTCAAAATCTTCAATGACAGCTGATATATATATATATATATGATATATATGTATATATATATACATATGACACATATGATATAAAGGCTGAGGATCTTAAAGTGAGGGTGAATTGTTCATTTTTTCTCCCCTTTTGCTGCATCATCCTTCAGGGGGAATGTTCCAGATGATGTTGTTAAGCGTTGGAGTAGGTAGCCCAATTGAAGTAACATTTTTGTGCCAAGCTCCTGATATTTCTGATTCAGTTCTTCCTGCAGTGTGGTCTGATGTCAATCAGTCACACTCATTCAACCTGGACCTTGTCTTTTGAAAGCAAAAGGCTAAACCATTGGACCATTTGGTTTTTCCTGTTCCTTGGGATGAATCCTCCTGTTGGCAATAGAGGTCTCATAGTTAAATGCCTAGATTGGGTTAGTCACTGGGATTGTGGAGGTGAAAAGAGTTGTTTAATTTAGTGCCTAGGCCCTGACTAGGTTCAAGCCCTAGTACCAACGCACATGTACACGCACACACACACATGCACATGCACAAAAGAGTTGGTCCATTGATTATAGAATTATACTGTGTCATGTACATTTACAAAAGAGTTGGTCCATTGATTATAGAATTATACTGTGTCACGTACATATTCAAAAAAGTTGGTTCATTGATTATAGAATTATACGGTGTATAGGGCTATGTGTGCAATTTAAATGAGGAAATCTGTTGTTAAAGAAAGTTTCTAAAAAGAAATACAGACTTTCTAAGCATACAAAGCCCTTGTAGCTTGAAGTTTAGTTTGTTCAGCCAGTTCTCTGTGATAGATTCAAGGGCATAAGCCTTGGTTTAGCTCAGCTCCTTGATCTTCTGGGTGCCTTGAAAAAAATTCTTGGCTCATGGAAATAGATTTCCACAAAGTAAAATAATTATATATAATAAGTATATAAATATAATAAAATTATATATTAATTTGCATTTGAGAAAAATTTATGGAAAATACCAATGACACATAATGATATAAACAGTAATACTAAAAACACAGACTGCAAAAACACAGTCTAAAGTGCATTTGTGTTTTAAATATTGCTATTCTCCACTCTGTACAGACAGTACTAATTGAGTATAAACCCATCCCTGTAGAGCCCAGATGTAGTCCTACAATTCTTCCCAATATAGGATCCTAGGAATCCTCCACCTACTGATAGTATTAACATATAAAATTACGCTACTTTTTAAATCATTTTTCTGCATAGTCAATGATTTTTTGTTTATTTATTTACATTTAAATTCTGTGTTTCAGAACTGTGGTAAATTGGTAACTGAGTGGTCAGTAATTCCTGGTCAGTGTGTTCCAAATAAAGGTCTTAATAAGGCTGAGTATTTGGACTAAGAATGAATCAGTCAGTCAGGCCTCTGATTCTTAACGAATAACACACCAAAGAGATGAAGCTGTAGAGAACCACTCAGCCTAACAGGAGTAAAGGCAGGGACAAGGGAGATAAAGAGAGATGGCAAGGCATCCAGAATGACTGAAGTGAGAAGCCACTTCCACCACTTGACGTGCATGGACAAGTAGGGGGAACACTCTTAAGGCTTCCTGGGAAAAAGAGGAGCTCCCCCCATAGGAACTGTGGCATTAGGCCCAGGAATGTAACCATCATCAGAACAGAGGGAGGGGGAGACCTGGGCCTCTTGAGATCTCATAGTGTGTGGTTCTCAGGATAGTAGCACTTTTGTAAGTGGTGACTGGCCCCTGAAAGGAAGTAAGAGTTTCTAGAGGATGTGCCTAGAATGTGCACAGTCACTTTAGCTGTATCTTAGTGCTGGAGCAATCACAGGGCCAGCCCAGGTTCAATTAGGTGGAGACACAGATGCCTGTGGCAGTTAGATAGCTAGTTTACTTTGCACAAGAGCAGGTCGGTTGGCAGATGTTGCTGCTGCTAACTTTGGAAAGTCTGTCTCAACACGTTCATTTAGTCCTTTATTTTACTTGTTGAATGGTTCTAATTCTTTCTATTTTATTTTATTTTATTGTTGGCCGTGGGGCCTGCGCTCTGGGCCTGGGCGCTGTCCCTCAACTCTTCGGCTCAAGGTTAGCGCTCTACCACTTGAGTCACAGTGTCACTTCTGGCTTTTTCTGCTTATGTGGTGCTGAGGCATCGAACCCAGGGCCCCATGCATGCAAGGCAAGCACTCCACCACTGAGCCACCTTCCCAGCCCTTCCAATTCTTTCTTAAAGTCCTTAATGTTAGCTTCAGATTATCATGCACATGGCATCTGCCAGACACCATGCAAGTCCTAGAGAGTCAGTATCTCACTCACTTCTCACAGTTACCTATCAGGTAAGATCTACCATGTTCATCTCACAGGTGAGGGAGAGAGAGGAGGTAGAGAGAGAAGAATTACCTGTTTCTGTGGTCACATAGGTAAGAAGTCAAGACATTGATGAAGATGCATTGTATTCACAAACTGCTTTGTTTAATGGTAACTCTTTTGCACAGCTATTAAAGATAATAAACTATTAGTAACTTAAAAACAGCTGTGTTCCATAAGAGGCTTATGATGCTTAAAAATATACCCAACACCTCAAAATGGAATAAAATTAGTAGATTAGAAAACTGCAGCTGAGAGAAAGGTTATGTGAGGTGGAGGTTGGTACGCAAGGTGCCTACCTGATCTGGCCTGAGGTACTGGCTTGACATTTGTTCACATATCTGGCTTCCAGATACCTCGTAGCCAATACAATGAAGCAATAGGAGCAGAGCTCACAGGAACCAGCATCCCTATTTCTATTCCTGATGTCAAGTGCAGAAAAATATTTCTTTCATGGTCTGGCAAAAAAATGTCACCAGCTTTATCTTGAACAACTCTCATCATTTGGTTTCACTGGGCTTTTAAAATCAACCGCTTCAATGTTGGCCGAGGCGTGGGGGCAATCCCAAGCCCAGAGGCGGTTCACCCAATTTTAAAAGGATATCCATAGAATAACAAGAGGTGTTAGGAGCCAGCATCCTTTAGTAATCCCACTGTGGCCACAGCCCACTAGAAGGTTGTTAGTCATGGAGATGGCATTCTCTTGAGTCTTCTAAATAGACTGAGGGTGTCATCAGCCCTTGAGGTATGGGGTCAGGAGGAAGCTGTTGGGAGAGCACCCTGAGGGAAAGTTTCCCAGTCCCTGCCAGAAAATGGAAAAATGGGACTTTTCTCTCCTTATTAGTCTTGCTAGTGGTTTTTCAACCAAGTCATAAAAATGTATAAGAAAAGAAAGGAAGGAAATATTAAGTAGTGAATGCATAGGAGAGCATTAAGAGAATAGCAAAAACACTGAGACTTAGTTAAGAGACAGGTAAAGAAATGAAACAGAATAAATATTATAATAAATGAGTAAAAGCCTAATATTGAAAAATGTAAAACAAAGAGCTGGGTAAAATAAGGTCCAGGATAAAGGAAGAAGAAGAGTATAACTACTAAAGGAAAGTAGGAGGGTTAGAATAGCTAAAGCTAAAATCAGACCAAAGTTCCAAAAAGAAAGAAAAGAAAGGAAACTGTGAATGAAGTTTTAAAGCAAAATAAAAATCCAGAATTAAAAGTAATGACAAGATAATAAATAAGATTTAAAATAAAATAATAAAAACTAACCAAGTAAGAGGTTAAATATATCAAAGTGACAGAGATAAAAGATTAAGAGGATAACAGACCAAAAATCTGCAGGAACGAAGTGTTAAAAACATAACAGGAGATGGGTTTGAAGCTAGTAGTAGAAGCTTAAGGAATTAAGAATGCTCTTTTGAGTGTTAATACTTTGACAAAGAGGATTAAGGAAAAAATACTCTAAAAAGAAAAGGAAAGAAGCTTTGAATTTAGAGGACTAGATGGTAAACAAAAAAGAATTGAATCAGCACGCATCAAGACAACAAAACTCTCAGCAACAGTGACAATAACAACAATGACATAACAATAATAAAAACCAACGGCGTAGGAAATCCAGAATATTTTCTTCGTAAGCAAATACACAACAGCTACATAAACAACATCTATTACAAATTCCCAGTGTGGGTCTGGGTCTCTAGTAGAGCAGGGGAATTTCTGGCAGGATCAAGAAGTGGGGGGACATTATGGAAGCTTGTGCTTTCAGCTTTTATGTCTTTCTTTTGCAGTCATGAGATGGCATTTGCTTTTTAACTCAACCAGCTGGGGTTGGAGTTGGGTACCAGCATCTGTCAGCCACACTATGCAAACAAACAAGTACAAAATCCACATGGGAAAGTCATCTGTTCCCCTGAGATGGAAGGGCAAGATGGCGGGGGAGATGGGGAGAGTCTCTGGAAAAGGCCAGGAGAGGTGTGAGCACCAGTGTATGGTAGTGGTGGGTAAGTGGAGAAGGTGGCACAAATGGATTTAAGTGGTTGAGTGGAAGTGGGGAACAGGAATAAGCAGGTAGGGATATGTGGATCCTTTCTCTCCTGGGTCTTGAAGTTGGTGAAAGTGGAAGCAGTGATCTTTCTTGGAGAGCATGGTGGAGGAGGAAAGTAGGTTCCGGTTAAGGAGATGAAGTAGAAGGAGAGAGGATGTAAGGAATGAGAGGCAGAGGGACTCAACGTCTTCCGATATGAGCATGGTGGAGGAGAAGGTGATTCAGCCCAAGAAGTAGAAGACTCAAGAGGTAATAGGGCTGAAAGGATTTTAAAAAGAGCATGTAACAGCGCTCTTGGTAGGTTGGCCACTGACTGTTGGTCACTGGGACAGAGAAGACACTGAATGTGTTGGGAGGAGGGTAGGAGTGTGGAGAGCGCTGAGGGCAGTTCGCTCATTTGCCATTCATGGAAATACAGCTTAACAGGACCACAGGCATCTTGGTTGTGACTGCCCTCTTGCCTGCCAGGTGACTCTGGCATGCAGTCCAAGCCCCAGAGGAAAATAAAGACATTAGGAGAGTCAGCCAAGTAGCTCTTGTCAGCTACCGATACCCAGGCTGTTTCCCAACTGATGTTTGACATATTCTTTTTTTTTTTTTCTTCAGAGAGGGCCCAAGTCCTTTTCCAGTTGGCTGTGGTTCACCTTTTTCTAGCTTCACATATGAACTACTTCTTCCTGCCTCAGAGTGGACAGATTCCACTGTCTTGCTGCCCCAAGATAAGCTCCCATTTAGTAAGCCTCTATTATACTTCACTTTGTAAAACCCTAGATTTGTCCACCTTTTTCTTTGATCTCTTGGCACTTTCTACCTTTGGTGGTTAGTTTTTTCATTGACTGTTCCCTCCCCCATCCCCCCTCCAAACCTATCAATGGTCAATTTAGCGTGTGACTTATCCACTTCCAAGGTTTGGTATAGCATAAAGGGTTCTATATACACTGTGTAAGTAGAAATCCAAAGGCAGGGCTTTTATTGTAGTGTTTTGGGGTCCATGGGTGCTACCAGTAGAGGCTGGGAAGTGGATGTATTAATACCCACTCTTAAGTCTTGATGTTTATAAATACAATTGTAACCAAAGATGAATGGTAAATATTTAGGACTTACAAGTCATTAGGAAGAATACTGGTTTGAGACTCTGGACACACAATAGGTTATTACCGAGAGTTGGATTGCTAAACACTTATGCCAAAGTACCTTCAATTCCTGGCATATTAAGCAATAGACATAAAATACTCCCATGTGCCTGAGAAAAAATGTTCTGGGGCAGTCGCTGCTGGCGACTCTTCTGTAGGTAATTACAACACCAATTTTTACACATCTGTTTAGTGGATGGCCTATCAGTGATGCTTAACGATGATGATTTGTTTCTGGTTGGATGTGTTCAATTGTCAGCTATCAAACATTTTATGTGGGAGGCTGCTGGGCGAGATGAGATTAGAAGAGCTTTTTCAAAGCATGCCCTCCGCAGGAATATCTCAGTATCCTCGCGCATCATCCAGCATCCATTCCCGTGAGGGATAACGAATCTGGACCATCAATTTGAATACCAATTAAATGGCTTAAAATGTCCTGGTAAATGTATTATCCTAGCTCCAACAGAAAAGCCTTTGGCTAGTATGGAAATTTAAATGAACGCAGTGACGGACATGGCTGGCATCCCAGGATCGTCTGGAGTTATGCAAAAAGAGGGCAAATTACCTCTTTGACCTTGGGCCCTAAGGGACCAGTTGTGAGAACCTCTTTTCCTTGTGAAATAGTTGGAGGGGACCTTTAAAAGATAGTTGGGCTAGATTGTCCCCCCACCCCTTTTATCTTTTCCTCTTTCGGTAGCTGAGGAAAGGTTAAGTAATATGTGAAAGTCATTATAATTGGTGTCTATTTTAGGTAACACTTGAACTCAAGACTCTTTCTTTAATTTTATTAACCTGGGTCTTACTATATAAATACACCCCTATGCCAGCACTCAAACTCAAGTTCAAGTCTCATAGTTCAATGTTTCCTTCCCTTTCTCTTCCCCTTCCCCTTTCCCTTTCCCTTTTCCTTCCCCTTTTCACTCTTCCTGCTCTCCTTTCTCAGGATTTTTTAACATACCTTGTATACATTCAAAAGGAAGAAAAAAATTTGTTTCCATGACTGCTCACTCTAAATGTGTGTGTGTGTGTGTGTGTGTGTGTGTGTGTGTGTGTGTGTGTGTGTGTGTGTGTAAAACATGTTTTTCTCTAATGTTACTTTATTTGGATGAACCAGAGATTCATCAGGGAATATACTATGTATGGAATCAGCCCCATAGAAACAAAAGCCTGTCTCCTCTGGCACAGACCCTTTGTACCAGTACATTAACCAGGCCTGAGAAGGGAACTGTACGTGGAGAGAGAGAGTAGGAAAGGATCATCATTAAGACCTGAATGTTTTTCTGGTGCAAAGTCTATTGATCAGCCCCAACTCTTTGCCTCTATACTTTTGTGTAATCCTTTAGTCTAACCTCATGGAATCTCTTGTAATTAATAAAATATGATAGCATAATAAGATGCCACTTTTTTGTGTGTGTTTGTGTCAGTCATGGAACCTGAACTCTGGGCCTGGGCATTGTCCCTGTGCTCTTCAGCTCAAGGAGAGGGCTCTACTACTTGAGCCAGAGTGCCACTTCCTGTTTTCTGGTGGTTAATTGGAGATAAGAGTCTCACGGACTTTTCTGACTGGCCTGGCTTTGAACTGTGATCCTCAGATCTCAGCCTCCTGAGTAGCTAGGATTTTAGGCCAGAGCCACTGGCACCTAGCTTATATGATTTTTTTTTAAGCTGCTAAAGTTTGAACTATTTGTTATGTAGCAGTAGATAACAAATGAAAACCTAATTGTTCACCTTCACTGAAGAGCCCTTGTTAGAAGGCATTTGTAGAGTAGAATGTTCTAGTCTTCCTCCCCAAGTTAGTGTTTTATAGAATGTTAAGCCATTGCCCTGTGGAAAGATGTTCTTTGGTACCAATGCAAATCATCTTTGTACAACTTTACTATTTTATATTTAGCACTCCTGAGATAATGATAGCCCACAACCTTCATGGCCTCAGCCATGGCCTTGTATCATTTGAGAGCTGACCTGATAATATGTTTGCAGATAAGAATCTGAAGCACAGTGAGAATAATGACTCTTACACACAGCCACTAGCAATAGATTACCATCACCATCAAGCAGAGCCTGCGTATTTTACAAATCACAATTAAGGATTGGAGTACGTGTAAGTTCTGTGTCAGAATTCATGAATTTTCACACAAGAGTCAGCATCGTTCCCTTTGCTTTGACATTCAGATATCCAATTTGCTTTGACATCCATGTAGATGTTCAGCAGCAATGCATCCCAGACTTCCCTCTGGGCAGTCATGTGAAGAGCAGATAGGAATCACGATGTACCAGCATCCTCGGCTCTGATGGTCAGGGTTCTCTTCATAGTGCTTACATCCAAGGACTGCTTTGGATATTAGCTGTAAGGAAATACATATATGTAAGTAATATATATATATATTTATTTATATATATCTACAAGTGTTGAAAATTATGTAACAGATGTTAAGATTTCATCTTCTTTGAGTCAGTCTGCTAAGCCAACTTTCAACCTTATAGAAGAGGGAGTAGAAAAGCAAGACTTTGGGAGTTGGTTGAATCTGAGTTCAAATATTGACATAATCATTTGCTAGCATGGGACCTAGGGCATCTCAGTTACTTTCTTGAACCTCTGTTTTATCATACACATGATGCACCACTTCATCATAGACAGATGATAATAATATCCAACTCAAAGGATGGCTATGATTTGTTTAATCATGTATTATATGTGTGTGTGTATATGAACTACCCAATCTCTATGAGAGAAAGAATGTCAAAATCCTGCTATGAATGCCTTATGATCTAGCTTGACATCTAACAAAAACACAGATAACAAAGAGCCCTGGTTCCCAGTTTACTAATAGACCTAAAGGGGACTAAACAAAACCATTACTGTCCTTGTGGACTTTGTCTGCAGAAGGATGAAATTTTATGTTGATTTCCTTCCTTAATCTTACAGGTACTAGTTGGGTACATGGATGTGGGAGGTTATTTAATGTAGTCTCCAAGTTTGGCCAGCTGTCCCAATAATGTCTTTTATAGCTATGAATTCCTGTGTTCCAGGATTGATCTGGGATCATGCCTTGCATTTAGCTGTCTCTTTAGTTTTTTTTTTTTTTTTTTTTGGGGTCCGGTTGTGGGGCCTGAATTCTGGGCATGGGCACTGTCCCTCAGCTTTTCAGCTCAAGGCTAGCTCTCTACCACTTGATCCACAGCGCTACTTCTGGCTTTTTTTCTTTTTGCTTATGTGGTGCTTGGGAATCGAACCCAGGGCCTCTGGCATGCAAGGCAAGTGCTCTACCACTGAGCCACCTTCCCAGCCCCTTTAGTTTTTTAATGTGACACAGTTCCTCAGCCTTTCTTGGTCTGTTATGGCACCAACATTTTTGAGGCGTTCTGGCCCGGTATTTTATAGCATGTCTTTCAATTTGAATTTTTTTTTCAATTAGACTCAGGCATTTTTGGGGGGCTGGAATATAATGTAAGTGTGTATCACACTTGATTTTAGATTGTCTGTCTATTGTTTGTGATATTAGGGCTTAGAGTGGTATCTAAGTGTCTATGGAGGACGTGGAAGAGCTTTAAATACCAAGTGAAAGAAAATCTGCAAAAGGTATTGTTTGAAATTCCAACAGTGAGACATCCTCAAAAAAGCAACCTGTAGAGACAACAGAAAGAGTAGAGTAGTGGCCAGGAGTGAGGAGGAGGAAGGGATACTTAGAGCACATGGTCATTAAGGGCAGGAAGACCACTCTTAGTGGTGTGGATGCACCTCGTTATATATTTATTCAACACTAGAGGACATTCAACACCCATGGTGAAGCCTACCACAAACGGTGGCTATTGGAATATTTAGACTGGTCAAGGTGGGTTCATCAGCTGAAAAAAATTTACCACTCTGTATTGGGGTGCGGGGAATGTTGATGATGCCAGGAGTCTAGGCATACGTGTGGTCAGGGAACATGTAGGAGATCGCTATACTTGTACACAATTTGCTGTGAAATTAAAGCTGCTGGCCCAGCATCGGTGGCACATACCTGTCATCCTAACTACTGAGGAGACTGAGATCTGATGATTGCGGTTCAAAGCCAACCCAGGCAGGAAAATTAGTGAAACTCTTACCTCCAGTGAACCACCAAAAAGCTGTCAGTAGAGCTGTGGCTCAAGTGGTAGAGTGCTATCCTTGAGCAAAAAAATTTGAGGGACAACAGCCAGGCCCTAAGTTCAAGCCCCAGAACTGATTGAAAAAAAAAAAGAGTAGTTTTTCTTCCTTTCTCAGATCACAAATTTGTTATCTTGCATTTATCTCTTTCAAAATGAAGAGTGTCTATAACATCAGTTCTATTCAAATCAGTGGTCATTCTAAAGGCAGGAGAGAAATAGGAAAGAAAAGGAAGAGAGGAAGTTGAGGAGATCAAATTTTAGGGAGAAATGTAATGTTTTTGGGTTGGAATATGTGTGTGCATGTGTGCACGTGCAGATTTGCAGAAAGGAATAGCAAGAAAAAAAAATATGCTTCTTGGGGCTTCTCTGGCTAGAAGCATTTTGCGTTTTCAGTGGCAGGCATGAAGGAATGAGTTACTCTTTGATTCTTGCCCTAATATGGTCCGGACTGACTGTGGGCGCACTGCTACACAGAGCAAAGGGCTCTCTCTGACCCCATAAACTGCCAGCTGGGCCAAAGCCTGCCCTGAGGCTCCCTCCTTGCCCTTGTCTTCAGTATCCAGAATAACTAGCTCCACCTGCCACCTGCTTCAAAGGTAGTCAGCACTCAGGCCAACTCTAGACAGTAACTTCTGGGTCAGGGCCAGAATGGTCAAGATGCTCATTCGCTCATCCCTGCTTGTGGGATAGCCTTGAAGGATATGACAACCAGCCATATGCAAATGACAGGTGAGAACCTTGAGGAAAACTGACTACCTGACTTCACCAGCTTTAATCAGGAGGAAAGGGACAGAAGGGAGGGGTATGCAGAATGAAAACTTTTCTAGATAGCCAATGGGCTATTTTGTTGGTTTTTTCTTTGGGTGCCAGTCCTGGGCTTGATCTCAGGGCCTGGGTGCTGTCCCTGAGATTTCTTGCTCAAGGTTCTACCATTTGCACAGCTCCACTTTTGGCTTTTTGATGATTCATTGGAGAGAAGAGTCTCAGGGACTTTCCTGCCCAGGCTGGCTTTGAACCATGATGCTTAGATCTCAGTCTCCTGAGTAACTAAGATTACAGCCTTGAACCACCAGTGTCTGGCCTGCCAATGGGATATGTTAAGTAGGCAGGAAAACAACTATCTTTATGGAAGAAAGAGAAGCCAAAATAACAGGTGTTGCAGGGGATTTTTCTGCCATACTGTCTCAAGTTCTATAGGATGAGGCTAAGGATGAACCTGAGTGATAGATGACCTCTTGGAAAAGGCCAACCTGGTGCTTTCAGTTGCTTGACAGCGGATTCAGCTGAAGACTTGGGCCTTATAGAAATGTCTCTTCTGAAATGTGTTGCTCAGAGAAAGCTGAGGTGAAAGAAAAGAAGAGGAGAGAGGAAAAGAAAAAGGAAGAAAAAAAAACAGGGGTGGGCTGGGAATATGGCTTAGTGGTAGAGTGCTTGTCTAGCATGCATAAAGCCCTGGGTTTGGTTCCTCACTGCCATAAAAACAGAAAGAGCCAGAAGTGGTGCTGTGGCTTAAGTGGTAGAGTGCTAGCCTTGAGCACAGAAAGGCTCAGGGACTGGGTACAGTTCAAACCCCAGGACAGGCAAACCAAACCAAAACAAAACCCAGTGATAAGATAGAAAGATTGTACATTTTGTAAAAAATCCCCAAACTTCTCAATCAGGATGATTCAGAGAATCAGATGGGTAAGGGAATGTGTGTGATCAAAGGAGATCACATACACGTATGAAAGTGTCATAATGAAGCCCCTTATGTTGTACAAAATTAATCTACATTAAAAAAGATCCAGGTTGGTAGTTTGCTCAGTGAAGAGGTGATTATGCTTCCGTAGAAACATTTCTGTATGAGCAAATAAGTGAAAATACTTACAGTAGGAAATAGGAATCAGCATTGCTGATAGATTTGTGCTTGTGTTTGGAGAACGTGTGCATTTATCAAAACATGTCTTGCTGGAGAATTTCTCAGAGATAGAGAGCCAAATCCACCAGCGAGATGTCCTCATGGCACCAAGAAGTTCATCTGTGCTTGCTCACCTGCCTCTTTCCTTCCTGCTTGGTGGTTCCAAGTTCTGCTCTGCACAGGAAGAGAGTGAGGTTCAGGACTTACCCAGGGCCTCTGGTGGGGAGGATCCAGGTTGTAATCTCCGGGGGGGCCTTGGAGGATCCTATCTTCCAAACTGGATTGGAGAGCCTATGATGCAATCTGTCTTGATTGACTAGATTTGCTTTCATTAGAAACATCCAGATAGCAGCTGAGGGGGTTGTGAGCCACCTTTGTGAGGCAGGGGTTTTGATAACCAGCCCCACTCAGTCAGCACTGTCCCTGTAGCCTCCCCTGTCCAGGCATCCACAGAGCTTTGCCATTTGGTAGGAAGCCAGGCAGTACCATTTGGCATATTTCCAAAGACAGGGGACTGTGGGGGGCAGGAGAGCCAGCAGGCAGCTTCACATGATCAAGAATTGGCCAGGCTCCTTGGACCTGGTAGGAGTGTGAGAGTAGAGAGCTCCAGAATGAGCTTGGCAGGGTGTAGGTTGTAGAAGAACAGGATGTTAAGAAGATGAGCAGAAATTCCTTGGGAAGTTGAGAAATTCCTTGGGAAGAGGAGGTGGTGTGGGCCTCAGACATTAACCTGAGGGTGAGGACTCACATCAGTCATCCTTGTAGTGACAGTTCATCAGGTAGAGTTGGCAGCCAGGGGGAATCAGAGCTACAGCAGTTGGCCTGCTCCTGGTTTGCCTATCTAGGTTGTACAGGAGTCTTCTGTCTGGTCTAGGTGGCCGTTTCCATCTTATATATCTTGTGAGGCTTAGCTCAAAATAAAAATGTGAGATCCCTTCTACAGAGAAAAGCAGGAAAAAAGGGGGATTCAAAATACTAAAATAGAGCTGGGAATGTGGCTTAGTGGTAGAGTGCTTGCCTAGCATGCATGAAGCCCTGGGTTCGAATCCTCACTACCACAAAAATAGAGAAAGCTGGAAGTGGCTTTGTGGCTTAGGTGGTAGAGTGCTAGCCTTGAGCAAAGAAGCTCAGGGACAGTGCCCAGGCCCTGAGTTCAAGCCCCAGGACTGGCAAAAAAAAAATTGCCAAGTACTGGTGGTTCACAGCTGTAATCCTAGCTACTCAGGAGGTTGAGATATGAGGATCACTGTTCAAAGCCAACCTGGGCAGGAAAGTCCCTGAGACTCTTATCTCCAATAAACCACTAGAAAACTGGAAGTAGTGCTGTGACTCAAGTGGTAGAGCACTCGTCTTGAGCTGAAGAGTGCAGGGACAGCGCCCAGGCCCAGAGTTCAAGCCCCACGACCGACAAAAACATAACAAAACTAAACTATCCTTTTCTTCCATGATTTTTCCTTACACATTGACATGGTGATTTTTTTTAAATTTGCTACTTATTATTTATTTATTTATTTTTGTTGGTCTTGGGACTTGTCCCCCAGGGTGCTGTCCCTCAGCTCTTCAGCTCCAGGCAAGCACTCTACCACTTGTACCATAGTGCCACTTCTGGCTTTTTCTGTTTTTGTGGTTCTGAAGAATCGAACCCTGGGCCTCATGCATGCGAGGCAAGCACTCTACCACTGAGCCACCTTCCCAGCCCTTATTGTTGTTTTTAAGTAAAGAAAAATTGAAATTTTTATATAGCTATTAGAAATTTTACCATTCATCTTTACCTTGTGCACTGTCAGCCTTAAATGCAGATATAAGAATATTCTAGGGGCTGGGAAGGTGGCTCAGTGGTAGTGTTTGCCTTGCATACATGAGGCCCTGGGTTCGATTCCTCAGCACCACATAAGCAGAAAAAAAAAAGCTGGAAGTGGCGCTGTCGCTCAAGTGGTAGAGCGCTAGCCTTGAGCTGAAGAGCTGAGGGTCAGCGCCCAGGCCCAGAGTTCAGGCCCCACGACTGGCAAAAGAAAAAAAAGAATATTCTACTCATATGCAGAATCATTGGAATTACATAACTCATATTTCATAGCTCATGCATGCAAATATGTATGGTTCTTAGCAGAATAGTGTCATACTGCACAAAATGGGCTCATTGCTTGATGTATGCACACTGTCCGGATGCTCTCTTCCTTTGTCTTACTAAGGGTAAGGAAGGAAAAAGGAAGGAAACCTGTGTTGTCCTGTCTTTCCCCCTTTCTTTTCTATAATCCCTTTTTTCCTTTTCTTTTCTTTTCCCTTTCTTTTCTATAATCACATCCCGTTGAAGTACCTGGAACACCAGGAGGTACCTCGGGAATAGCATAAGTGCCCTGGTCATCTGCTTTCTGTGTGTGAAGTGGAGTTCTGGTTTGAGGGGAAGTGAAGTCTCTGGGGAATGGCGGTCCCCTCTGGGCTCAATGGTGGGCATCACATGCTCATCCTGTTCTCATTTGTAGTCTCACCAATACTTCATGGCCCCCAAGAATTTTCTCTCCTGGGCTGGGAAGGTGGCTCAGTGGTAGGGTGCTTGCCTTGAGCTGAAGAGCTGAGGGACAGCGCCCAGGCCCAGAGTTCAAGCCCTATCACTGACAAAAAAAAATTATATCCTAGGATAGGGAAGATGCTTCATGTTAACAAGTGAGCAGGGAGCTATGGGGGCACATATATACTGTGTTGCCCTTGCAATGAATAAGCTACATTGTCTCATCAAGTTCTCTTACAAGACACAAGTTCAAAGACCCAGTTAAGAATTTCTAGATAGGAACATTCTGAAGGCAGTGAGCTGGTGATGGTGTTGGTCTTACATCCATGTAGCTGGGTTTGTTGAAAAGCACAAAACAAAGACTGGGTGCCAGTGGCTCACATCTGTAATCCTGGCTACTCAGGAGGCTGAGATCTGAGGATCATAGTTCAAAGCCAGCCTGGCAGAAAAGTCTGTAAGACTCTTATCTCCAATTAGCCACCAGAAGACCAAAGTGGCATTGTGGCTCAAGTGGTAGAGTGCTCACCTTGAGTTGAATAGTTGAGGGACAAGCACTCAGGCCCAGAGTTCAAGCCCCAGGACCAACCAAGCCAAACCAAACAAAAAAACCAGGACTGTAGTTTGCAACCAAGAATAGTTTTCTTCTGGCTTTATTTTAATTTAGTCTTTTTTTTTGCATCAAGAAGCTTATTTTTATTTAGAAATGTTATCACTTCTGTAATTAACCTCACATTAGAAGTGGGATCAGCTCCTGCCTAGATTAATTTGAGCAGGGGAATAGAGAGCTGGGTGAAAGACAGGATTAGTAGCAGTCAAATCCCTGAAAAGCTGTCAATCAGGCTGGATGGATGGAGCAGAGGGAAAAGAAAAATGCCTAGTTATGGGATCTGTGATGCCAGTCCTGGATACTTGGAGTCAGGCAAGAAGGCAGGCGAGGGGGAGAAAGGAATGGGAGAGGTAGGGGGACAGGGAAGACCACAACCCTGGGGAATTTCAGCAGAGATCACCAATAGCCGCCCTGGCTGGTGGGCAATTCCCAGGGAATCTCAGCACCATCATGGCAGTCTCTGCACCATTCAGGACTGGCTACATTCCTACAGTCTGACTTCATCATTGATAGCAGATTTAAAAGACAGGATGCTAGCTTCTAGGTAACTAGCCTAGTGGCCAGGCTGAATCCAGCTCCCAGAGGCATGAAAGCCGAGATTTGGAAGCTGAGAACAGAACAGAACTGATAGGACATATAAGTTTTTGTTGCAAGAGACAAGAAGGGAATCGATACTCTGGATTGGGGATCCGAGGTTGAGGCCTGAGCACCTTCGCTCAATAGATGTGAGTCCCTCAGCTCTTACCATCTTTGATTTCTCCGACCATGGATTTATCCCAGGGCCTGAAGGTGGGCAAAGGGATCCCAGCTGGGGGTTTGTAAAGATACAGGAGTGGGGAACACTTTAGGCACACCATAACTGTTGTAATGCATCTCAGATTTATCGTTTGTGTGAGGAATAAAAGCATCTTGGCTTCTTTTTTTCAAACACAAGGTGGTTGCACATGATCCTGAAATGAACATCCATGTGAAGCTATTTTAGAATTCATTTAAGGGTGTATTGGCCTTCCCCTCACTCCTTGTAGAATCCTAGTGAAAAAAGAATTCACAAGGCAAATTGTTTAAAATCAACCAGCTGCAAATAAGCAAATCTACATATTGGAGCCACTGGCAAAGCATAAAGTACTGCACAAATCTTCAAACAATAGTCTGGCAAAGACTTGACACGCTCAAGCAAATGGAAAAAGCTTCTCAGGTGATATTATCCTTCACACTTCCAGAAACGTTGGCAGAAGTCAACTGTCACTCAAAGTCAAAATCACTGCAGAATTTACCAGGGTTCCAGAATGCTCTATGCTGCCACAAAATTCACTTCCTTTGAGCCAAGACCTCGTCATAAGGCACCTGGCTGATACAAGTAGGTTTGTGTGATTGGCCTACATTTCCAGAAATGATTCCTTTGTTTTCTGATGAGAGTTAGACACTGCAGTACATCTTAGTTGTTTGTATCTTGCTTTTTTCACTTGTGTTTTCTTTTCCAGAACCCATAAGATTCTGCAGATCTTTTGGAAACCCAAAGAACAACCCTTCATTTTACTATGGGAGAAGGACAGGCAAAGGTGGTTTGAGTTCCTCGGTATATCCCTGAAGCGGTGTGTGGATTTAATCTAGTGACTTAGTTCTGCATGTATAATTAATTTTGGAGTATTCACAGCTTCTAGTAAGCTGTCTGATTTACATGGTTAAGAGCCAGCAGATGTGGGACTGATCTGTCGGCCAATCAGGATTCCTGAGGTGGGATAATACAAGGTCACAAATGAAGATTGTGTCTTGACAAGCCTTGAAAGGAAGTGAAAATAACCAGCCTTTGATTTTCACCTATGGGCACTTCAGGCTCCAAAAAAAAAAAAGTCATTTTTAGATATTTCCTGTGTTTTCCTTCAGAGTCACAATACGTCAGGCTCAGCTAAATGAAGAACTAAATTAAAACTGTCATTTCAGCTCATAAATAACAGATGTCTAAAGCATTTAATTATTTATAGTCTTGAATCTTTCAAAAATGAAAATGACTATACATGTCTTTTTTTTTTTTTTTAGTGCAGTTCTTGGTAATTTGCCGCCTGACTGATAAGATTTGCTGATAATCCTGGCTTGCAAACATGAAAAATAAAAGCGAGACTGACTCACTTATTTCACGAGACTGCTTCCTTGCTCCCTTGTGGCTATGACAAAATTTAAATTAAAGTGAAACCTAATCAAAACAAAATGATGTTCTTACCCTCATATTAATAACTCAGATTTCCAAGATCATCCTGGTGTAGGTACTTGGTTGCCAGGGATTTTTGACTGCCTGAAAAAAAATTCAGTATTTTGACCCCCTGCAAACAAACAAGTGGAGCCTTTGCCCCCTGAACATGTCTCTTTTTTTATTATTTTATTTTATTTGTGAACATATTGTACAGAGGGGTTACAATTACATGGGCAGGATAATTGAACATGTCTCTTGAATCGTGTTGGCACATTTGGTAGCAGAAAGTTAAAGATGGCCATTGTAATGTTGAAACACCAGGAATTTCCCTCCTTTTCTAGTTCAGTGCAAAATCCTTCAGAGCTCCATGTCAAATGACTTGATTTCATACTAAAAATTAATTGGCCAGTGATGGATTCTGGGAAAGATTTGTTTTCTTAAAGAGAAACAAAGTCTATTAGAATGACTTGAGTAGTTTCTTTCTTTCTTTTTTGGAGGGCATAGGTAAACTTTTTAGGTTTTGGTCTAGTGATATAATAAAAACTGAGTCAATTTAGATGGTGTCATAAAAACCTAGGTTCGATTCCTGGTTATAGCAGTTACAAGCTAGGGTTGCGAGAATAAAATCTCTAGCTACTTAAAATCTCTAGGGCTGAATTTCATTATATCTAAAAGGGACCGAACCATCCCTGCATCCAAGGGATATTGTAAAGGCTAATGAGCTATGCAGAATACCTGTAGTTAGTAGATAAAGCATAAATATCAAAGATGACTTAGCAATTCATTTTACTCAATTCTTTTTGTGCCAGTACTGGGGCTTGATCTCAGGGCCCCGTGCTCTCACTTGGCTTTATCACTCAAGGCTGGCATTCTACCACCTGAGCCACACATATACTTCCAGCTTTTTGCTGGTTAATTGCTGGTTAAATTTCCTGGTCAGCTTTGTCTGCATCACAATCCTCAGATCTCAGCCTCCTGAGCAACGAGGATTACAGGCATGAGCCACTTGTACCTGGAGGTTTTGTTTTTTGTTTTTTGGTTTTTTTTTTTTTTTTTTGAGTCTGGTCTGGGGCCTGAACTCTGGGCCTGGGCGCTGTCCCTCAGCTCTTCAGCTCAAGGCTAGCGCTCTACCACTTGAGCCACAGCGCCACTTCCGGCTTTTTTTCTTTTTGCTTATGTGGTGCTGAGGAATCGAACCCAGGGCCTCATGCATGCAAGGCAAGCGCTCTACCACTGAGCCATCTTCCCAGCCCTTTTTTTTGTTGTTTTCAGCTGAGAGTCCTTGCATCCGGTGCTTCTAAACCTGCTATTGTCTGACTGAAAACAAGAAAGAAGCACTTTATTGACTTCTCAGTTCTACGCAATGCTTCTCTTGGTGTTTTCTTTGGACTATTTTTCCTGTCATTGCTGTTCAAATGTGTGCTCTGTGCAAGGCTGCCAGTCCCCACCTGCAGAGAAAGGTTCCTGAACCCAGCTTGTCCATAATCATGTGTGATGCTGATGATTCACAAGCTTATCTCAGAACTTCTGGTGTGAAACTCAGAGGCGATATTTGGGATGGCCAAATGTCTTTAGGGACCCCAGGAAAAATCCCAAGAGAACCTAGGTATTGTAGTAAAATGACCATCACCATTAAAATAGTAACAACTGCTTACCTTGACTCTGGATAATTGTGGCTGTAGAGACATGTAGGCCCTATATTGCCGCAGCTTTAGATTTTTTCAAGTGAAGCCAGATAACAAGGTGTTTTGGGGAAAGCTTCCAAGTGTTAATGGCAGCCAACTATTCACACTCAACAAAATAGGACAAAGCTCGGGACTGCAGGTGTTGTGCCATCCAAACAGAGCAAGCCTGTGGGTTCTTACTTCTGACCTATGGCTTTCAGATTTCATTGGTCAGAAATCCTGGGTGCCATTTATCTCTCAGAGGTCTTCGACCTCCTAGGAGAAGTTATAATTTCTCCTTTCGTAGCTATAAAGATTTCCTTCTTTCTCTCCTGGGGCTCATGACATTTTGATATCGCCATTTGGTTGCTGTAGTGATATTCAGATCTATTTCGTGACCATAAAAGTAACTATTGAACTTAAAAAAAAAGTCAAGTGATACCCTTAACCTTCACTATCCCTGGCTTTCATTCCCTACCCCGCTTCTATTATCCTCCTGTCCCTGATTTTCACTTTTCCTCCAAGGCTCCTCAGAGGTAAGAGTAGTTCAGAGATGAGATAAGAATATGGGGCACACATCTTGGAGATGAAAGGGCTTGCGTTTTAACGGCTTAAGTTCAGGCCTTGTAGAATATCCCAGTGTTAAAAAAAAATACCTTGCTTGCGGTTTTAGAGAAATGAGTTTGCTTAGCCTCACTTCTTCTTGGCAGAGGTTGTCTCTCAAAGACTGGGCTATTATAGGTTCATGATCTCCTATTCTGCACTTGGGACAGGTAGGTTTCAGAACTCATAATAGTTTGATTTTGGACATGTAATGTATATATTACAGATCACTTTCTTAAGGCCTCGGGCTGCACATCATCATGCTGTACCACAACAAGACTTCTGTCATAAGATATGAATACTCACCCTAAGTGAGATGAATAAAATCCATAAGCAGCCACATATTAGTTTAGGTTTGATTTTGATGCCAACAAATTGCAGAGAAGAGTCTGATTTTTCGGGCTGTTTTGGATATTGGAATTATGGGTGAGAGATTCTGAGCCTGTCCAATAAATCATAATTCTGCTGCTGCCAGAGAAGGTCTTCTCAGCGTGGCTTCATTGATATATATATAAGAATGGAATTTATAATATATATATATATATCAGAATGGAATATATATTATATATATCAGAATGGAATGTATATATATATCAGAATGGAATATATATTATATATCAGAATGGAATATATTATATATATCAGAATGGAATATATATATATATAAATGGAATATATTATATGTATCAGATGATATACATATATATGTGTATATATATCCCCCATGCCTTCTGAGTACCTGATTAAGTCTACAGAGTTACAAAAAGCTATTTTAATTTTCTCTACATTCTAAATTCTTATGGTGGCTATACATTTTAAACCTGGAAATTTTATTAATAACTTCTAATTTTATAAGATCAGGGCATGTTCATGTTGTGTGCCCATGGGTGTGTGTGTGTGTATCTCCTGCTGAAAACTTTAATTTCACTTTTCCTGCTGTATCAGTGTAGATACCTCCATAGTCAGAATTCTCGTCTACCAACCTCCTTTATCTTTCCATCTCTGGACCTTCACATGTGTAAACAGATCCCTGTGTTTTTACATTCTTGTTAAGGTGACAGGGATCTTTGGTTTCTGGGAGTAAGAAGACACCCCTCAAAGAGGAGACGCTGTTGGGATCTCTGCAAAGATGGAAGGATGAGAGGCTGCTTGGACCCATCTGGCATGACATCTAGCACTATTCACTCCACATCTTTCAAACTCAAGATTCTGGGCTCTGCAGATTACTCAGAGTGGCTTTGGAACACATTGTACCTCATGGTGCAGTTTTATCAGCAGGTAAAGTTGGTTGAGGTTGAATCTTATGAAAATGAGAATTTTGCCAACACATTGGGTGTACTAATGTGTGTGTGTACCCCATCTTTCCTCCCTATACCACAAACTCAGCTGAAAACCTTTTAGCTCTAAGGCGGGATTTTGGAAAGAGCAAACTTGAAATGGGTAATCCAATGTTATGGGCTGAATTGTTTCTCTCCTTCCAAATTCATATGTTGCATATGAGCCATATCCAAACCCCTGATAGTTCAGAATGTAATTATATTCAGAAAAAGAGACTTTAAATAGGCAATTAAGTTAAAATGAGGACATTAAGTAGACTCTAATCCCATTTTCCTGGTGTCCTCATAAGAAAAGGGAATTAGGACCACAGAAGAGATAGTAGGAATGCGTGTGTGCTGAGATCAGGTGACTCACTCACCAGAGGTCTGCCCAGGAGAGAAAGTCTCAAGCAGAAACCCACCCTGCTAGTTCCTTGATCTTGGGCATTGAGACTCATTAGATATGACTTGTAAATATTACTAGATTGGAGACCCAAATTAGTTGGTCATGGCCATAGCATTAGGCCACAGTGATCTAGCCAAATCACCAAGGCTCCCGATGGTGGAGAACAGATAGCTTCTGCTTCTCAAGGTAGCAGAGAGGTTGTTCTGGTGAAGTTTGTGGGAGCTCCTAGGTCTCCTGCCTTTTTTGGCACTGAATGGAGAGATCACTTCCAGGAAAAGAATCATTTCCAGTTGTGTTCACTGGCCCCCAGCTGCCTCCCCATCCTCAACTCCTCTCCAGAGGCATTATGGCATGTCTGGAAATGTTTTCGATTTGTTTCAACTAAAGCCAGGGAAGGAGGTGGTGCTGGTTTTCAGAGATGATACTAACCATCCTACACCACAAAGGACAGGCACCAGAACAAAACTGGTCAATCAGACCATAAGTGTCACTAGGGCTCAGGGATGGACTTGCCACCCATCTTCCTGGTTAGCTCTTGCCAGTGGAAAAATCTTCCCTCCCCACGTCCTTACCCCGTCTCTGCTTTGTTCTGACCTAGACCTATCTCAACCTCTATGGAACAATTTTTATGGAAAGAGACAAGCTATTTTTTTTTCTGAGAGGATAGAAACTTGAAATTAAGAAATTCTGGCTGAGCACTAGTGGCTCAAGCCTATAATCCTAGCTACTCAGGAGGCTGAGATCTGAGGATCACGGTTCAAAGCCAGCCCGGGCAGGAAAGGCTGTGAGACTCTCTCTCTCTTTTTTTTTGTCATGGGGCCTGAACTCTGGGCCTGGGCGCTGTCCCTCAACTCTTCAGCTCAAAGTGAGTGTTCTACTGCTTGAGCCACAGCACCACTTCCGGTTTTCGAGTGGTTCATTGGAGATAAGAGTCTCACGGACTTTCCTGCCTGAGCTGACTTTGAACCTTGATCCACAGATCTCAGCCTCTCTTATCTCCAATAAGCCACTCAGAAACTGGAAGTGGTGCTGTGGCTCAAGTGGTGGAGCACTTGCCTTGAGCTGAAGAGCCAAGGGACAGTGTTCAGGTCCAGACCGACAAAAGCCCCACAACCGACAAAAAGAAAGAAAAATTCTGATATAGGATCAAAGAGATAAACAAAGGGTTGGAGCTATTTGATTTCATTGCCACTAAATATAGGAAGTAGTTTTTTTTAAAAGCATGAAGAGAAACAAGGGGCATGCATGTGAAGAGGACCGTCGTGTGCAAATAAAATGCAGTTGGGACCAAATATCAGGGAGTTGAAACAGGCTGCGAATAAACGACATCCATTTTCCAATGGAAAGAGGACAGTGGGTCCCATCAGCCCCAAAAAGCATATTGACTTGGCAAACAGATTTCACGTTGACATTTCGCAGCTACCACAGGAACAACAAAGTCAGTAAAATAAAAAAAAAAAATCTGATTCCAGCAGCAATGGCATGCTTGAATGATGCTTTTACACCAGTGTGGGGTTTCACAAGGCAGTGTTGGTAGAGAGGCTGCCCTTTTCCAAACTTCCATGGAAATATTTTCCATCATTTTGACATTTCATTTTAAAATGAAATATAGACGGCATTAAAAATTCATGTTCATGGCAGGTATTATTTGTTTGACTTTGAAATATGCAGTGAACACAGTGTTAATGAACAGTAAGGAAGTGTCCGCACTGTGTGCGTGCATATTCATGTACCACTTCTGACTTCAGAAGAAAACAATTGCAGAATCAAAGAGGGCTGACCTTTTATGGTTCTAAAACCTGTGAATATGAATAATTGAATATGGAATACTAAAATAAAATGACCCTCTTTTTTTGGTGGGGGGAGGTAGTTCAGGTAAAAGCAAAATGCCATGACTTTATCTTAGAAACATGAACCTCAATTATTTTTGAATTTGCATGGATTATATGAATATCTCACTTGACACATTACTGGGATGCAATCACATTAATTCACAGGACTGCTAGCATGCCATCTGTGTTTCTCTGTTGTTTCTTCTTCGTGCAATCCTCAGGTGGAATAGAGAGAGCTTCCTTCCATGGAATTTTCTGTTCTCTTTCCATTTATAGACTCAACGGAGAAATTTCCTTTTTTTTCTCCAAACTGGGAGACACTGTGCTGGGTGAAGTGCCTATTACTAGTGACAAAGAAAAAAGAGGATCAGAAATGATAAGAACAAAGGGTAGGAAGGAAAACACAGTTCCTTATTTAGTGAGACCAGGGAGGGTAGCTTTCTACTATCTTTTATTCAGAAATCACAATCAATTTATTACTATTACTTTTTACAACTAGACAACTGTTGCATTCTTCAATTTTGTTTTCTATCATGTGAAATTCTGGGAATAAATTCCAGGTTTTTCATTGATTAGTTCTTTTTTTTTTTTTTTTGTTCATGGCATTTGAACTCAGGGCCTGGGCACCTTCCCTGAGCTCTTTTGCTCCAGGTTAGTGCTCTATCACTTTGAGCCACAGCGCCATTTCTGGTTTTCTGGTGGTTAATTGGAGATGAGTCTCACAGACTTTTCTGTCCAGGCTGCCTTCAAACCATGCATCCTTAGATCTCAGCCTCTTGAGTAGCTAGGATTACAGGTGTGAGCCACCAGTGCCCTGCTGCTGATTAGTTCTTATGAATTAAATAAGAGCTCCACTTGTTTACAGCTCTTTCCAGAATACCTGCCATGTTCCAGACACAGGAGAGAGACGTTCTGGGCTAGGAAGACCTCATTGTTTAGCAGAGGAAGACAAGTCAGGAGCTGAACAATGCTGGCAGGGAGGGTGGGTTGGTGGAGTTGTTTGAAGGAACGGTAGGACTCTGCCTGGCAGAGAAAACAACAGGAGTGAGGGCCCAGGAAGAGTCATCTTTCTATGATGAGCTCCCAGAGGTCACAAGAAAAACAGCAGTGGGGAAATGGGGAGAGAAATGGGCTCTCAGGAATAAAGCAGAGTGAGATTCAGATTCTGGAATCTGGTATTGAATCTACTGCTTACTAGGAACAGAGAGAAGGCAAAATTTGCCCTATTCGTGGTTCCCATGCGTGAGGATTGGGGCAGGGTAGGGACTTAAAGAGTTAGAGGTTGAATTGAATGATTTAAATGCTATATTTGAATACTCACCAATCTCTGGTTATGTTTATACTTGTATGTAAAAGACAATGATTCAATACTAGTGCATTGTTTTCCTGCTCCATTAGTATTCCTTTTCAAATTAAACATGTCTCATGTGTTATGGCCCTGGAAAATAAGCTCCATGAGAACAGAGTCTCTGTCCTTACTTGTCATTGATTTAGGAGAGTTAAGGAGTAGAGTAATTGTATAGTGTACAAGACTGGGTGAGTCAATAAATGTTAATAAAAATCAGCAACTTTGGGCTGGGAATGTGGCTTAGTGGTAGAGTGCTACCCTAGGGTCATGCAGTGGGTTAGTTTGAGCACATTCAAAGCAGGACAGATAATTCGAGGCAGGTTCACAAAGAGATTCCTCACATGTATGTGATGGAGGGGAAATCGTAAGGGATGGTGAAAAACCCTATGAGCGATGAGCAGTGAGTTTAGTTACTTCTTCTGTGAAAGGACAAAGCCAAGAAGAGGTAATTAGCAGAACAGAGACTCAGGGAAAGATGCGTAGAGAGGACATTATACAGGGGACCAGACGTTGAGTGGAATGAGACAGCCATTCCTTTGTGACACCACCAATATTTCTACTTCTTTCTCCTCCATCCCTTTGATTTGTTGATAGGCCTTCCCATGCAACAAACTCTCCTGGAAGCCAGAAGCAAGGGAATCCATCCAAGCTCCATGCATACTGACCTCCTGGCACCAAGTAAGGCTGACATGGTGGGCAGGGATCTGGGGAGCAAGAGAAGTTATCTGCCACACTTCCGAGTCTGAGGTGAGTAAGGCATTGTCTACATGCCATTCATTCCTCAATAGGAGAGAATATGAATTTATGTCACCTAGCCCCAAATACTTGCCAGCTATTTGATCACTTGCTCACAAGGATTTCTTGTTAGAAATAAAAACTGGGTGTATGCAATGTTTATCCATTTGATTATTCCTGTGCATCTTTAATATGGACCAGGGGATGTTGACAACTGTGTATCTAATAATTGATTCTCCTGGCCGTTAAATATGAGAATTTGTGTCCTCGCCCCAACTGCAAGGTGATTTTTTGATATAGAGCGAATGATTATATGCTCTAGCTGCACACTTCAGCATGCTGATTATGTGAAATCTCCTAAGGAATTATAGTCAGTGCCAATCATTGCATATGTGAAGGTCAAATTTTACATCTTCTGTTGGTGTCATCAGCATTTTCCGGATAAATCTTTGAAGCACACAAATTAATATTGGGATACATGTCAGTACTGAAGGGATCTGTGAGAAATTAAATGCCTGTGGACTACATAAGACAAGAGTGTGGGAGAGAGAGAGAAATACAAGTCCCCACGCACAAGAGTATTTGTTTAAACTACAAGGACTATGAACAGTCAGCTTTTTACATGTGCCAAATGCAGCACAGATATTCAAGTTAGTCAGAAATACTACTTCCAAATTTCAAATCTTCAGCTATGTGAGCAGCTGTAGTGAAAGACTTGCATATACTTATGTACTCTTTTTCTCTCTGTCTCCCCCTCTCTCCCTCTCTCCCTCCATCCCTCCCTCCCACCCCACTCACATAACACACACACACACACACACACTGCTGGGCTCCATTTAGATTTATAGCTGGGGGTGCATCTGTATGGGTAATATATACAGTTTGGTAATAAAAAAGAAAGGCCTCTATAGATTATCACAGCCCTGGTTCAAATCTTGGTTGCATCCCTTACTAGATATATGACTTTCCTCCTCCTCCTCCTCCTCCTCCTCCTCCTCCTCCTCCTCCTCCTCCTCCTCCTCCTCCTCCTCCTCCTCCTCCTCCTCCTCTTCTCTCTCTTCCTCCTCCTCCTCCTCCTCCTCCTCCTCCTCCTCCTCCTCCTCCTCCTCTTCTCTCTCTTCCTCCTCCTCCTCCTCCTCTTCCTCCTCCTCCTCCTCCTCCTCCTCCTCTTCTTCCTCCTCCTCTTCTTCCTCCTCCTCTTCCTTCTCTTCCTTTTTTTGTTGGTCGTGAAGCTTGATCTCTCTGGGCCTGGACTGTCCCTGAGCTCTTCAGTTCAAGGTGAGGGCTCTACCACTTGAGCCACAGCGCCACTTCCGGTTTTCTGAGTAGTTTCAAAGCCAGACTGGCTTTGAACCACAATCCTCAGATCTCAGCCTCTTGAGTAGTTAGTATTACAGGAGTGAGCCACCGGCGCCTGACTAGATATCTGACTGTTCTAAGCCCTAGTTTCACACCTCTATAAAATAAGAATAATAGTATTCTATTTTCCACGTAAGGATTGTATCTGTTAGCTGTTGCTACAGTAATGTGGTGTAACAATCAGAAAAGCTCAGTAATGTCGAACAGCAAGTTATTCATGGGTATGGAGTCACACGAATTTGGTCCCATGGGTTTTGGTCAGGTGATTCTGCAGATCAGGACTGGCGCTTGATCATTTCACGGGGTGCTAATGGGCAGCTAGTTAGTGTAGATGACCTCATCTGGGATGACAAGTTATGCCCCATGTGTCTTTTATCCACTAGCATTCTAGCTCTGGCATTGTCATGGTAATGGCAGAAGGCAAGGACAGCTAGCAGAAACATGGAAGTACTGTTCAAGCTTCTGATTGCTTCATGGTTGTAAATGGCCAACTATCGAAGCCTTAAGTCAAGGAGAGGGCAGTAAATATGTACATACATGTGAAGAATATGGGTGTAAGCAGAAATGAAGAATTAGGGGCAGTTAGTGTAGTCAATCCACTGCAGGCTAGTTCAAGTGAGATCACATTTAACAAGTACATGGTAGGGCTGGGAAGGTGGCTCAGTGGTAGAGCGCTTGTCTTGCATGCATGAGGCCCTGGGTTCGATTCCACAGCACCACATAAGCAAAACGAAAAAACGCCGGAAGTGGCACTGTGGCTCAAGTGGTAGAGCACTAGCCTTGAGCTGAAGAGCTGAGGGACAGCGCCCAGGCCCAGAGTTCAGGCCCCACGACCGGAACCAAAAAACAAACAAACAAACAAACAAAAAACAAGTACATGGTAATCATTTAATAACTGGTAGCAATGATCATATTATTCCCTATTTATATCACAACTAAAATGATCGTGGTTTTAATATTTACAACTGGTCTGTGTGGTGCTGCTTCATGAGCTTGTAGAGATTTGGTTTTTAACGGGAGATTTGGGTTTTAAGCTCAGCTATGAAACACCTTTTAATATACCCTCACCATGTCACGTGCTAGAAAAGAGTGTTTACTGCAGAGCCAGAAGGCCCTGGTTAGATAATTACTTTGCTTTCTGTTCTTTGACCTAGTCTATTTACTTTCCCTTCGTCTTGTTGGCTATAAAAATGCAGATAATTGTATTCATCCTGCTGGTTTTTGTGATGCTTAAAGTTAAAAAATGCCTTTGGTATCTCTTAATGTTTGTCATACAGAGTTAATGTTGAATAAGTGGCAGCTGTTATTTATGACTTTAGTAATCTATGTTTCTTGAAAAATTAGAAAGACAATTACCAAAACTCTGCTACCTAAAGATAGTAATTATTATGGATTATTTTTCACTATAATTTTATATGCATATATTTATAAAATTAAGGGAATTACTTATCTAAAAAGCGTTGTCCTCACTTAATATTAACATGACAACAATTTCTTTATCCATTCATCTGTTGAGGGACACTAAGATATTTTCCATGACTTGACTATCGTAAGTAAGGTATTAATGAACATGAACTTCATGATACTCAAATTACAGATTTTGTTTCTTTCATATGTATATTAATATGTGTGTGTGTATGGTTCCATGTTTAATTTTATGAGGGACCTCTATACTATTTTACATAATGTATGTACCAATTAATGTTTCCACCAATGGTACACAGGAGGTACCTTTTCTATTTCCTGATTTCTGTTATCTTTTTTTTGTGTGTGTGTGAATTTCCATCCTATCTGGTGTAATCAAACCTATTTGGTTTGATTTGCATTTTCCTGATTACTGATGTTGAACACATGTGCTTGTCCCTTTTTATGTATTCTTTGGAAGAAACTGTCTTTTTAGGTTCTTTGCCCATTTTTAAATCAACTTTTTTTGTGATTGAGTTGGGGCAGTTCTTTATGTGTTTTGGATGTTAAACCCTTATGACAGACATGCAGGGCTTGGATTTATTTCTCTTACCCCATAGATTGCCTGTTCATTTGGTTGATTGTTTCATTTGCTGTGAAGAAGCTTTTACTTCTGACATAGACCCACTTGGCTTGTTTTGTGCTTTCGTTGCTCATGTTTCTAGTGTCCTTTCTTAAAAAATCATTGTCAAGAACAATGCCAAAGAGCTTTCTGTCTATATTTTTCTGAATTCATAGGGATACATACAATGGGAAATCATTCAGTTGTAAGAGAAGGAAATCCTTGCAGTGTGACAGGATGAATCTTCAGGTTATTATTATACTAAGTGAAATCAGACAGAATGACAAATATTGTGTGATCTCATTTACATATGGAATGTAAAAAAAAAAGGAACTCAGAGAAGCCGATACTAGAATAAAGATTTCCAGGACTGGAGTAGGGGTGGAGGTGGAGATTTTGGTTAAAGTGTAGAAATTTTTAGTTATAAAATATAACATTCTGGGGATATCAAATATCCAGCATGATGACTATAGTCAATAATATTGTAATGGGGGGCTGGGAAGGTGGCTCAGTGGTAGAGCACTTGCCTTGCATGCATGAGGCCCTGGGTTCGATTCCTCAGTACCACATGAGCAGAAAAAGCCAGAAGTGGTGCTGTGGCTCAAGTGGTAGAGCACTTGCCTTGAGCTGAAGAGCTGAGGGACAGTGCCCAGGCCCAGAGTTCAGGCCCCACGACCGACAAAAAAAAAAAAAAAAAAAAAAAATTAAAAAATTGTAATGGATGCTTGAAATTTGCTAAGAGAATAAATCTTAATTTTCTTATTATGAGACCAAAATGATATTTAAGTAAAAACAAACAAATGGTCACTAAGAAAAGTGATTTACATGTGAACTAATTTGATTACAGTAATCAGTTCATGGTGTATATGTATCAAAACATGTTGTACACCTTAAACTTTTACAACTTTGCTTATTATATGCTCTAATAAACTAGAAAATCTTTATTTTCCCATGTGAAAAATACAGATTTATATCAATAATTATAATATGTTTATCATACTCACTGTAATATATTCTTGTTTATTAAACTAATATTCTATTGAGTTTTTAGACAGTTTCCAGATTTTTTCCATATCAATAGTCATGCAATGAACACTGAACTCATTTTTTTAAAGGTAAATTTCTGGCATAAAATTGCTGAATTAAGGGTTAGTTATTTAAAAACATTTCCTTATCAAGATGCCCAACATAGAGAAAAGTACAAAGTATATAACCTACAGATCAGCAAATGATCATAAAGACTCATCCAACACAAGACCTAGAAAAGAACCAGCCCCAGAAACTCTCCTCTCGCCATCAACCCCACCTGCTCCCCCAGACATTACCACTGTCTAGATTTAATATATTTAAGTTGCCTATTTTTGAATTTCATATAAATGAGCTATTTTGTTTCTGTTTACTTTCTGTCAATATTCTCTTTGTGATAGTTAACCCTATTGTTTAATATGGAATTAGTACGCTCATTATTGGTACATATGATTTCATTCTATAAGTACATAATGCCTTACTATTGTCGGACAATTTAGGTCATTATCATTTAGCCCTTCAGGATAATATTGCTATTTACATTGTAAGTGTATATGCCCATTTATAGGCAAGCACTCTACCACTAAGCCACATTCCCAGCCCCTGCCCATCTCTATAAACTATATACATAGCAGTAGAATTGCAGAATTAAAAGGGCTGTGTAGACTCATCTTCAGTTAGGTAGATTCCAAGGTGATTGTTCTAATTGATGCTTCTACCTGCAGTATATGACAAGTCTTGTTTATTCCACATTCTTTAGCACTTGATATTAAAAATGAGCTATTCTGGAGGGAGCATTATGATTTTACTTTGTATTTTGCCAGTCACAATGATGTTGAAGTTGAGTACCATCTCAATATGTGAGCCACTTGAGTACATCTTGTGATGTACTTGTACCAGCCTCTTGTTCATTTTTCTCATGGTTATCTGACTTTGATTTGTAGAAATTCTTTTATATTCTAGAGAGCCTTTTGTTGAAAATGTGTTACAAAATATCTTTTCCACACTTCAGTTTACTGTTTCATTCTCTTCATAGTGTCTTTTGATGAACATAAGTTCATAACTCAAAGACAGTTAGATATATCATTCCTACCTACCCTGTCTTTTAGTATTTGTGGGTTTTTTTATACAGTGTGTCCTATCAGAGAAATCTTTTCCTGACTTGGATAATGTCTTAGTAAGCTTTGGATGCTATAGCCAAGTGCTGTAGAATGGATGACTTTTAAACAACAGAATTTTTACTTACAGTTATGGGGACTGGAAATCCAACATCAGGGTGCCTTGGAATGGGTTCTGGTGGGGACTGTCTTCTTGGTTTCAGTCTGTTGATTTCTTTTTGTATCCTCTCATGGAGGTGAAATCATTAGTGATCAATTAATATGGTGTTAATCCTTAACATGGTATGAATCCTATTCATGAAGGATCTACCCTCCTGACCTAATTACCTCCCACAGGTCATAACATGAAGAATCACTTGGGGAGTTGTAATTTTATTGTATGAAATATGCTTGTCTATTGTTTATATATATTGTATTATATATATTTATATATATATTATATATATTGTCCATTGTTTATATATCTTCTATTTTGTTTATCTACTTGTCAGTGATAGAAATCAAGGCTGTTTCCACCTTACATTTATGATGAATGGTCCTGAGATGAACATTTGTGTGTAAATATTTGACACCCATTTTAGTTCTTTAGATTATATATTCAGCAGTTGAATTGTTGGGTCATATGATAATTACATTTAACTGCTGTGACCTGCTTTTCACAGTAGCTATATGGTTTTTGCTTTCCTCTAGCAATTTGAGAGTCTTGATTGATGTACATTTTAATAAAAACTTATTATTTTTATTATAGCCATCCCAATGGGCTATATATAAAATATAGATAATATATAATAGATATATGAAATATATCTCATTTTGGCTTTCATTTGCCTTTTTTTTTTTTGCTGGTCTAGGTCTTGAACTCAGGGCCTGGGCACTGTCCCCAAGCTCCTTTTGCACAAAGGCTAGCACTCTACCACTTGGGCCACAGTGCCAATTCTGGCTTTTTCTGTGATTTAATTGGAGATAAGAGTCTCACAGACTTTCCTGCCTGGGCTGTTTTTGAACTGTGATCCTCAGATCTCAGCCTCCTGAGTAGCTAGGATTATAGGCGTGAGCCACTAGCCCCTGGCTGCTTTGTTTTTGTTTCTGTTTTTGGTGGTTTTGTTGGGACTTGAACTTGTCTCATGCTATCTTACTGGCATTTTACCTCTTGAATCATACTTCCAACTCTGCTTTTTGCTAGGTAATTGAAGAGTGAATATCATGTACTTTTCTGCCTGGGCTAATATGAACTGTGGTCTTCTGGATTTCAGTTTTCTGAGTGGGCCACCAGAACCTGGCTTGATTTGCATTTCTTTAATTAGTATTGATGTTAAACATTACTACTAATAATCAATACTTGTGTTTATTGATAACTTGTATGTCTTCTTTTGAGAAATGTCTGTTGCCTTATGCTCATTTTAAAACTGGATTTTTTTTCATTGTAGTTGTTGGGTGGTAAGATCTCTTTATATGTTCTAGGTTTGCAATTTTTTTCACATTTTGTAGGCCACCTTTAAAAACCTGTTTAGGTGCATGAAAGTATTTAATTATAATAAAATCTAGCTCCTCTATTCTTCTGCTTATTATGGCTTTGTGTCATGTTTAAATATCTGTCACAGATTTCAAGATCGTAAGACTTCTGTGTTTTTCTCTGCATGTTTCATAGTTTTAGTCCTTATCATTTAAAGCTTTATATTTAAACTACTTGGCTTAATTTTTCTGTGATCTTGGGGCCCAACTGCATTCTTTTGCCTGTGGGTCCAATCATCCCAGCAGGCCACAGATGGTTTTATTTGGTAGGCCATGTGGTATGGAAGTCTCTTCTTTGGTGTGTCTTTCCTGAGAATAAAAGAGATCCCCTTGGGGCTGGGAAGGTGGCTCAGTGGTAGAGCGCTTGCCTTGCAAGCCTGAGGCCCTGGGTTTGATTCCTCAGCACCATATAAGCAAAAAGAAAAAAGCTGGAAGTGGCGCTGTGGCTCAAGTGGTAGAGCGCTAGCCTTGAGCTGAAGAGCTGAGGGACAGTGCCCAGGCCCAGAGTTCAGGCCCCACAACCGGACCCAAAAAAAAAAAAAAAAAAGAGATCCCCTTGTAGCTAAGAAAACTGGGTGAGAGTTATGCTGTCATGGAGCTGAAAGCACAGAAGACACAGAAACTTGATAGCTAATTCCCTCTCAGCACAAGGCCTTGAGCTCACCCATAATACCACCAAAAATAAAAGAAGACAAAACAAAACATTCTCTAGGTCTACTGTCCGAAGTTTGGATGGGGAACCTAACCGCCTCCATTAAATACAAAACAAAACACATTTGTGCGATCATTCCAGTGCACAGCCAGCCTTGGAAATGTCTAAATCCTAAAGTTTGCTTTATGAATATTGGAAGACCATTGAGACCTAGTTCAACGAACGGTATTTACCCAAATTACTTACTAATAATTGCATGTATCTTTTTTTTTTCTTTGAACTTGGAAGATTGAGGACAGTAGCTTTATCTTAATAACCTCAGCAGCATCTACTAGGTATTAAAAAAATCAGCCACAAGAATGGGGGACAAAGTTGAACAAGTGCAGCAATAGTACTCACTAGACACTATGTTGAAGATGAACTATATAACTTATGGGTGGTGATGGGAGGGAAAAACTGGAAAAAAAGAAGGAAGAGATGACATTGTCCCCCCAAACAAGTACTCTTTACCTGACTTTTGTAACTGTAACCCCTCTGTACATCACTTTTATAATGGGGTTGGACGTATGGCTCAGGCGGTAGAACACTAGCCAATGAGCAAAAGCATCAGGTATGAAATTCCAGTCCCAATCTCAGAGCTAAAAAAAAAAGTCATTGGCATGTTAGCTACTATACAGACTAGAGTTTTGTGAGGTATGTTTGTTTGTATTTATCCTCACAACAGGACTTTTACCTCTTGGCACTTTTTGTGTGCTACCCCAATGTTTTATTTCTTGTGTAAAATTGCATGACAGCATCAAGACCCAGAAGACAATCATCTTGGTATGATTGGCCAGTTGGTTATCTCAGCCAAGGAGGATTAAGAAAAGTCACATGTCTGGACTTTCGGTCCTAAGCTCTTTTTCACTAAATGGACAATCCTGTCTCTTTTCCATCCTGAGACTAAGAGGAAGTTTTCTTTTGTCTCCTTCTCATACACATAACCCTTTGCTGCTCCCTCATATCCAGTGGCGATGGTCCATTGTTGCGCTGTGGGTCTTGCAACACAGAGTGGCTGCAGTTGCAGAGATAAAGGCAGTGAAACGCGTGCCATCAAGCTTTCTCTAAGCTCCCAGTAAACGGATTTTTAAGCAGCAGCTAGGAAACAAACTGAAACAGTGGTTGACCCTGGGACTGCCTCCGATTATTCGTGGTACAGCAATCTCAAGGGGCTTCATTCATCTCTTTGCTGGAGTCTTAGCTGAATGCAGAATAATTACAGGGATTTCCAGTTAAGACTTAGAAAGATTTGTCACTGGCCAATGGGTACCATTGGCTTACTAAAACTCAACATACTTATAATTAGTATAAGCCAGCTACAAGTAACCTTGTGTTAAAAAGCAAATTATTAGAACATCGATTGCAGAATTTAAAGAAAAAAAAAGCTCAAAAAAAATTAGGGATTCCAAGCACAGGAATGTGTAGTGAACTTGAAAAGCTTGATGCTAATTATGTGCTTCACTGAATTAAAATGAATTGGTGTTATTAATAAAGACTCAAATGATCCACCCTGCCAGCCCAACCTTTTACCACCTCGGATTTCATTAAAAATGAACTTTTCAATTAAGATCTGTCTTCCCACCTTCACCAAATTGAGTTTTCTAGACTTATGATTCAGGCATAGAAACTTAAGGAACTTAAATGTTGGGAATCAAGGTCCTCGGTCAGATCCAATATGCCATGACAACTTGCCAGTCTCTAATACAATTTCGGTATAATGTAGTCTCATGCCTAGGTTCCTGACATTGAATAATTAATTCAGTAAAATGATGCTATTAAAGGGAAAGTGAATGAAAGTGTTTACACTTGGTAGCAGCTCTCTAAAATAATATTTGCAGCCAAAAATTGAAATGAATCTGCCATTAACTATTTTATAAGGAGAAGCAATGGATAGGAATCAAAATGTTTGAAGATGTATTATTATTCTCAACTTAGATTTATCCCATGAAGAGCTTGTCCATGCAAATGAGAAAACATTCAGTTTGAAATTCTTCCTGGAAACTAGATTGATTTGCAAATGTTTGACATAGCAATAATTTCATAAGTAAATAGAGTTTGATTTAAAGCATGATTCAGCATTTTTCAGGAGAGAATCAGGACGATGCTCATTCTGACTTGGTGGTATCTTCCACGGTGGTATAACTAGTTTGAAGGCTCTTCATTTGTCCTCTCTGCCTCCATTCTTGTTGTGGCGCTTGAACTAGGGCCTACGCACTGTCCCTAACCTCTTTTCCTCAAGGCTCTACCACTTTGAGCCACAGTGCCACTTCCTGTTTTTGAATAATTAATTGGAGATAAGAGTCTCACAAGGACTTTTCTGCATGGGCTGGCTTTGAACCAATCTCAGCCTCCTGAGAGGTGTGAACCACCAATGCCTGGCATTTTGTTTTGTTTTGCTTCTTTTCTTTTTTTTATTGTGAAAATACCGTACAGAGGGGTTACAATTACATGGGCAAGATAATGAGTACATTTCTTATCAAGCATTGTTGCCTCCTCCTTTGTTTCCCCTTCCATCCCTTCCCATCCCTCCCCATCCCCCTTACCCAATCCCCCCCCACACCAAAGTTGTAAAGTTCGTTTTTCAACATAACAACTTGTACATCTCATTGTTGCAATGGGTCCACCTGTATCCCTATTTAAACAATTTGTTTTTTTCCTTCCCCTCCACAAATTATACCAACATCAAATACAGTGAAAGCAGGGGTTATACCATGGGGGAGGGACATACAAAGCAACAAAGAAATCATCTTATAAATATGTTAGAAACAATCGCGTGAAGGAAAAAAACATTTGAATCCTTATCTTGGGGTTCATTTCCCTAACATCAACTTATCTGACCTTTTCTGCTTGACTCAGACATGTACTAGTCATTGCAAATAAGGGAAACCATGGGACCTATGTTTCTTTGGGCCTGGCTTACTTCACTTAATATAATTTTTTTTCAAGTCTTTCCATTTCCTAACAAATTGGGTGTTTCTTTTCTTTTAATTGTATTAATTTTATTAATTTTTTGTTTATGTGGTGCCAAGGAATCGAACCCAGGGCCTCATGAATGCTAGGTGAGCACTCTGCCTCTAAGCCACATTCCCAATCCTCCCCTTTTTTTAAGTTACATTTTTAGTTTGGTCCATAAGCCTCCTATACTTTTGAGAATGAAAAAAAAAGTGATTTTATAAATTGTGCTTTTCACTGTCAGACTGACCTTCCCCTCACTTAGTTCAAATTACTGAGCTTTTATCGCATTGAGCTGCTCTTTCACCCTTAAATTTCAAAAACGCCTTTTTCTGTCAAATCTTATTTAGGAAGGTTAACAGGAGAATATGACTATACATAGAATGTTGACATCCAAACAGGATCCTTGAAACAGATGACCTTGGATGTGGGTTCTGAGATAATTAGCAAAAAAGAATTGACAGAAGCCAACTGTTTCCAGGAAGATAGCGCAGGGTCAAAATGGAAGGAAGAAGGGTAGCAGCACTTGAATAGACAAGCTGATCAAAGACAAAAGCCTACCAAGGGATCTTTGTATTTAAAGGAAACCACTGGAGTACCTGTTATTCATTCTTTCCTAGTTTTGTGGGTCTGTATTGAGCAGCTGCTACATTATCTGCACTGTTCAAGACACTAGTAGTTGAGAGAGATGAGAGGACATTGACCTGCTCAGTTTGGTTGGAGGGTAGAGGTAACTGTAGAACACGTAAAATACATTATTTGGGAAGAGAAAATACAATTAATTTTGTTTTGGATCAGTGTAGAGGTGGTTGGTTGGCTGGGTACGGAGATGTTCAAACTGATGACACAAAGCCAGCACTTAAGTGATTTTGATCTTGAAGTGATCTTGAGGAAGGGATGGGACCCTGGGCTGGAAGAGCTCTCAGTGCCTTTGAATTGGTTCCATGTTTATGATTTCACAATTCTGCGTTGGATCGCCTCTTTAATAATGTTCACCGGAGGAGATTGGAGATTCTGAGAACACTTGAACCCCTTGGCCAATACTTTTCTTTCAAAAGCAGAAATGTTTCCTTTCTATAATCTAGGCCATGAAAGCCATCAAAATGTTTCATGGCTTTAGTTCCTGCCTTTGGATATGGCTTTGAAGAATGACATCTAAAATGGCCTCCAACATGGCAGCCCTGGAAGCCAAATCCAACTTGCTGTCTGGCTCTGTGAAGTTTTATAGGGCCACATAGTCATGGCCATTTACTTATTATCTGTGGCTGCTTTCACAACAAAATGGGAGAGTTGAATTACTGTGACAGAAACGATGTGGCCCTGGGGAAATCTAAAATAGTTACTATGTAGCCTTTTATAGACAAAATGCTGACCCGTGTTTTATATCTGTCCTCTAGAATCCATCCAGTTTCTGCAGGAAGCAGACTGGTGAATTCAGTGGAGATTAATGCAATTTACAGCAGCACTAATATCCACCTTCCTTGCACAGTCTCCTTTCTGCATTTTTAATTTTGCCATGGACTTATTCTATTTCCTAACAGGAGGAGCTGAAAATGTATTTTAAAGAATTTTAGTGATGAAAAGTCTACCTCCACTGTCCCCAAATCAAACTCAGTGTAGACTCACAATATTATTATTTACTGGGCTTTTGATGATGATGAATGCCAGTCTTAACTTGGCCGAAAGATGAAGTCTTTTAAGATGTTCTAAGACATAAAATAACACTTTTCAATACAGAGAGTAAAATAGATTTTGACATTCTGATATCATTTTACTTTTATTATTTTTTGTGCTCATCCTGAGGCTTGACCTCAGGGCTATGGCACTGTCCCTTAGTTGTTTTTTTGTTTTGTTTTTTTGCTCAAGGTTAGTGTTCTACCACTTGAGCCACAGCTCAAATGCTTTACAGAGTTTCTTACTGAAGCTGACTTTGAACTGCGACCCTCAAATCTCAGCCTCCTGTGTACCTAGGATTACAGGTGTGAGGTATCAGTGCCTGGTACCTGACATAGAATATGCCTTTTAAATAATAAAAGTGGCAAACAGTATTCACAAAGTATATAATACAAGCCAATACTGTAATTATATTCATTCATCTGATACTCATAATTACCCCAGGAGGAGTTTACTGTTACCATTTCCACTTTCAGATAAGGAATTGAAAGGAAGAAGGTTATAATTTTTCCCCAATTCACAAAGGCAACACTTTCTTAGGTACTGAGAATTGAACCCAGGACTTTTCACATCCTCAGCAAGTGCTTTACTGTGTAAATCATACCACTAGCCCAAATATAAAACTCTTAAATTGCTTTTGAACTTAGCTAGGCCCCAGAGTGGTCTCATGTTTATGCTATACTTTGAAATTATCCCCAAATTTAAAAATTAGAATATACGAAGAAACATTAATCCACTCAGTTTCCAAACATTCTACATTATGAATTTCTTTTTGGTAGCTATAGAGAATTCATATTGAAAACAGACCTCATGGAGCTTAGAAAAATTACCTGTGAAGTTCTTATTCTCAGTACAGTTAAGGGACCTATTTAAGTATTCTTTCAGATGAAGGCACATCCTGTGTCACTGGTTTCTTGACTTAAATACAAATTGGAATGGAGTACTCAGGAGGGAGGATAAGCCAGATTCCCTTCCTGTCTTTCATTAACATCCAAACCTACCTTCAGTGTCTCTGGGCTTCTCATCTGCTCTTTAACACAATCTCACAAATCACAAATTGATTAACATTCCGGTCTATCGCTTTCTAATAGGCATCTGAGGATGATAATTAAGACTTAGTGCATGGTCTCTATTCTAACAGGTCTGACCCAGCTAGAACACATCATAAACACAAGCTAGAGAAAGCCTGAAATTGTTTCTGTTCCGTTGTCTTTACATGGTTCTATGACTCATGGTTTAATTTCTTCCTGATGTTTTTATGCAATAAAAATTCTGTCTGTAATATTTTTTTTAAAAAGAAAAGTATCTAACTCCTGGTGTTAGGAAAAGGTTTCTGGTAACTAAGTATATTTATAGGACATCTGAATTCTGGGACAGTACTTTTATCTATCCAATTTTAAGTGTGACAGGCTAGTTTCTTTATTTGTATCAATACCAAAAACATTAGACACCTACTATGTGTCAAATACAAAAGCTTCCTAGTGTCTACCTCCTCCTTTTTATTTAATGCCAGTATCATATCCTTATGTGTAAGAGTCTCTTATTTAAAAACTCATCTCCTTGTTGATGTTACTGTGGTCAGATGGAGCATTTTGGTTTAGATTTCAGAACAGCAATAATACTGAAAACATGTCCAGTTCTTATGGGTTTTTTTTTTGCAGCGGGAGGCAGAGGTTCAGCACATGCTCCAGCCAGCTGCTCCTGGTTCTTAGCCACCTTTGTGAGTGACTCTGTGCGGTTTATGCACATCATAAGCAAGGATAAATTGCACAGAATGCCATCACACACAGCTGTACTCTAGCCCTGCCCTTCCCTGCCCAGATCTCTTCTGTAATCCAAAGTTTCACAGTACCTTAGAGAAGGCAAACTTGCTAAAAGCCAAGCTCATCTGTCAGTATGTTCCTCAGGACCCAGAATATGCTTGGCATGTATCAAATGCAGCATCTCTGTAAAACCATACTATTTACTTTGTCTCTCCCTTTTCATATGAGCCTTTTTTGTTTGCTGGTACTGGGGTTTGAATTCAGGACCTGGGTGCTGTCCTCGATTATTATTATTATTATTATTATTTTTGCTCAAGGTTAGGTAGAGTTCTACCACTTGAGCCACAGCTCCACTTTGGCTCTCCCTCCCCCTCTTCCCCCCCCCCCCCCCCCCCGCCCCATAACTTATTGGAGATAAAAGTCTCACAGACTTTCCTGGCTGTGTACCACAATCTCAGATCTTAGTCTCCTGGGTAGCTAGGATTATAGGTATCAGCCACCAGTGTCTAGCTGAGTCTTGTTTTGTGTGTGTGTGTATGTGTGTGTGTGTGTGTGTGTGTGTGCGTGTGTGTGTGTGTGTGTGTGTGTGCTATTAGTTGAAATACTCTTTTAGTCATTTTTAATTTCTTTCCACTTTTAAGAATAATATGTATTACTTAGGGGTATTTTGAAAAACAGAAAAAAAAGTAAAATTTAAAGAATATCACACAGTGTAGCCTGTTTATTTTTTAAAATTGTTTCCATCTCCTTTAAAAGTTTCTCCATCAGACTACTGAACTGTTTTGAAGGTCACTGAGTTTGCTTAAAACTGCTGTTTTAAATTCTCCATCTGTCTTTTCTCCTCTGTTGCTTGCTGGCTGGCTAGTTTCTGGCACCTTATTTTGTCTATCAGGTGAGATAATAGTTTTCTGAAAGTTCTGGATGCTTTATGTGTGATGTTGAATGGGTATGGGAAGATTAGATATTTATTTCTGTCTTCACAGCCTGGCTTTGGTTTTGTCTATGGTTGCAGAAATTCTGATCAAGGTTCTCATTCCTTCTTGAACTGCAGTAATTTCCACTATTTCAGTCCTATCTGGGTGCCCTAAGTCTAGGTTTATCAATTTGCCATTTTAGCATTTTTTTGGTCACTTATTTCAGCAACTAAAGGGCAATCCAAGTTCAGGTTTGCCTCAAACCCACATTTGGTGTATTTATTGTTCACAGTGAAACAGGGCAGGATCTCAAAAGGGCAATCTTTCCCCAAAGCACTCTCCTTGGAAGCAGGGTAGACCAGATGCCTCATTTGTAGACAGTGGCCTATAGTTGGGCATTGATGGATTCCATGATGCCCTGGGAAGTCACTATGGTCGTATTTGTTTTCAACAAAGATACACATGGGAAAAGCTAACTATATGGTATACATTTTAATTAGCTTGTTTCTGGTAATTATTTTACAATGTATGTACATATCAAAATGTGAGTTATATACTTTACATATATACAACTTTTATATACCTTAATAATGTTCAGCAGAAATAGATTTCTTCTGATTCTACTATGGCTCAACACAGGAATTTGCCCCTTGTCACTTTTATGGACTACTCTGATTGTTCCTGTAAATTTCTTTTCTGTTTAATCAACTAGCATTCCTTTTTATGGTTCACAGTCATGTACCTTGACTGGCATGGTATTGGAACTGGAAAGAGAATGCAAGTAACAGATCCTCTGAGATCCAGTCTTGCTAGATAGAGCAAAGGCTGATAAAAGTCCTTTGTATTAAAGGAATAATCTTCTGCCAGCTTGGGACAAGTAGTAGTGAAAGAATCTTTTGTAATTATCAGGCATGGAGAGCTCCTTGAGTACAAATTTTAGAGAAATACAATGTTTTTAGGACTAAAAATCATGAAGAGCATGAGTTTTCCATTTCTTTAAAAATTGTCCTGGTATTGGGGTTTGAACTCAGGGCCTCATGCTCTTGTTCAGCTTTCTTGCTCATGGTTGTTGCTCTATCCCTTAAACCATACCTGCAGCCCAGAATTTTGTTGGTTAATTGGAGATGGAGTCTTATAGAGTTTTCTGCCCAGGTTGCGTTCTCTGGGTCTCAGCCTTCTGAGTAGCTAGATTGTAGCTGCCAGTACTTAGTTAAAATGAAAAGTTTAAATTCTATTCAAGTGTCTAACACAGCTCTTGAACCTCACAGGAAGGGAGACAAAGCATAAATATCACATATCTTTTCCATCTTGTTGGTGACTGTCATATTAGGGCTGCCTATTAACAACGATTTGTTATATTTTGAGTACTTTTTGACTGTGTTGTGGGCATCATACATTTTATGATGTAGAGACTCTGGATTCTGTTAAGATTTCTTGGATGAGTCATAGTTTCTTTCATTTAGCACACAATGAACCTGGTTGAATTTGAGCTCCAAATTCTTTGTTCCAGTTTCACACTCACTTCAGGTTTTTTACTTTTAGCTGAGAGGTGCTTTCAGACTGCTTCATACATAGGTGATTCGTGATGCGAGCAGACAGAATTTGGGGGTATCCTTTCTGGCTCTTTTTCTCTCTAAATCTCCCCTCTCTTCAATAACTGCACTTCCCCTAGCATCAGTATTCTGGTTTCTTAGGCCAGGAAGATCATATTTTTTTTTTCATCTGGATCTGCTGTGCAGTTACAGAGTGTGCCCTCAGGCTGGAAGCAGCAGAATGAAGTACTTATTCTATATAATGCACCCCGCCCTCACTCTCCTTTATAGATTCTAGAACTCTACTTTTCTTTATCCTTGTGTGCCCCAATATAGCTACTTCTTGCATTATGTCTATTTTTCACAGTAGCTATGTGAGGAGGGTTCATTCTGGTAGGATCCTGACCATTACTAGAAGTTATAAAATACTTGTGTGTGTTTTTTTCTCTTCTCTTTATGTTCTCGGATGTCTTCCTACCACCCAAGCATTTACTAAGGATGAAATAACCTCTTCAAAATGGTCTCAGGCTTGCTGTAACGTCTACATCCCTGAAATATTGCACTGAAGGAACATTAAAGAGTGTTTAGCTGAACCTTTATTGAGTAGGTGGGAAAGTCAGGCCTTGAGGGAGCAACTGAATTCGCCCATAATCAGGGTGCTGGCTCCTGGGGGAAGGTGAGTGAGAAGAGTCTGAAAGAGGTACCATGGGTGCCAAGGAAAAACATGTGTTCTGAAGAGCGAGGTGTAATTTGTGCAACTTGTTGGCAAGAAGCCTTGTCCTTGGAGCTTCTCTGCAGGGCTGTGAGGGATAGAGATGCAGAAGCTTGAAATGCGGAAGAGAGAGGAGGATTCCTTTGGAACTCTTCTGAAACTGCCGTAGATTTTTAGAAATAGCCAGTTGGAAAATACAAGCAACATGTCCTTGCTAAGGCTGGTTGTCATCTTTTATCATCATGGCTGTGTGTGTGTGTGTGTTAAAATTTCAGTCTCCTGGAGTAGTCATGTTGAAGTAAGATTCAGAATGTGAGAGAGCATGGCAGATTGTTCAAGTTAGAAGTTAGAAGACTTGACCAATAGGTATATAGGTTCGCTCAGATTTTGTTTGCCGGTCTTTTAAAAAAGAGTATACACTATTCTTCCTAACTCCCTCTTTCTTTCCCATCTCTCTTTTCTCTCCCACTCCATCAAAATGAACAGAAGTTGAAAATGACAACTTCATACTTGTCTCTTGCCAGTAGTCATTCTTTGTGCCAGAGCTAAAGCTAGGCATCTTATTTGCTCAGATGTTTGGGTGGATGGGATGGTTACATGTCTTAAATATATACTTTCTGAGTCCTTTTGGTTATTGTTTATATTTCAGAATCATAATAGTAAGTGAACGGAGCAAGAGAAGAAACAGAAGCCAAGTTATCGCCTGGCCCCTCAATACAAATCTAAATTGGAGAGGGTGAACAGGATACTAAACACAACGATTTACAAGTAGAAAGGAAGGATATTAAGGTATAAAATAGTGCCCTAGGTTATCTAAATCAGAGGTAGTTTGTGGGAAAAGGTGCCTTGAAATGGGAAAGTTGTTGATTTTGGAGAAAAAAAAAGTGGTCTCACTAGAGTTTGGGCAAGTTCGAATTTGGAGTTATGGCCTCTGTTAGAGTCTGAGACAGCATCCTTTCAGAATTCCTGTGACTTGAAAACACTCCTTCATCTGAAGTACCAGACATTCAAACAAAACAACCAATCAACACCTCTCAGATCTTTAAGTCAGTTGACTTGTAGACTGGGAGGGTGCATTTCTCCATGCATAATCACTACACAGCATCTGTAAAATCTCTTCCTGTTCAGAGGATGTAGGTTTTCCACTTAAACATCTTGTGGAATGCAGCTTGTCGGAAGGCATTTTTACAGCAGGAACTAGCACCTGGTGGGTTAATCTACGTGTAGGTAGTAGGATGCATGAATGGTTGAGTGAATATATAACTCACTGTCAGCCTGTAATGGTGTCTACTGAATGCTTTCCTGAGGAGGGTTCCTGCAAGTCACCCTATAGGTACAAAGCTTTTATTTGGAGGTCAGGAAGTCAGAAAGTAGCAATTGAACACAAAATGGTTTTCTCTGAAATCAGTTATTAAAAAATAAGCTGTTGCCATCACTAACTTTCTCACTTTAAATGGAACTGACACTATGACCAAATAATTGGTGGTAATTGCAGGCCTGGTGTCAGACTTAATAAACCACTCAAACTACAAATCCTATAAAGACAGAGCCAGCTCCTCTCCCTTACGAGATAGGACTTTCATATCCTTTAGTACCTGATTACAGTTGCTGGTATTTTTCTTCAATATAATAGTTTCTGCTTTTTAATAAAAGAGCTGTCATTTCTAATAAAAATGGAGAAAAAAACCTCATCCAGGGAAATAACACAATTGATGGGTATCACAGGCTGAAATAGACTGAATAAGCACACATCTTAGAAAATTTGAAATTGAATCCTGACCCTCAGCTGGACCTTGCATTGGAATTATAACTCTCTGTGGTGAAGTGGAAGAAGAGTTGGTGTTGCCTGATCTCTATGGTTCCTCAGGTTGCTCCCCTTGTCTGTGGGAGGCTCTTGCCTGAAGATGATCAGGTTGACCAGAAGCTGTATACCCTTTTTAACTTGGAGGGAGAGATGAAAGCATGTGGTAGAGTGAATTTGTAGTAATCTACACACTCCCTCATTACAGTGATCTACATTCATGCCCTTTGTTGTGTGACTTTGCAGTTCCACACATTACAGTGAGGAGAGCCTATTTCCTATTTGCTATGGTTGGGACTGGCCACACAACTGTGTTTGACCCATGGATGTAGATGAGAGGTGGATGTAGCAGTATGCTGGTTTGGAGCTAGGGTCTCATGAAGCATCATGTGTTTTGACTTAGGCGCTTGTGCTGGTAACATTGTATATGAGACAAACCATTCCCATAGGCCTTTATTCCAAAGAGACTGAGAGCTATGTAGAACAGATCTGATCTTGACCTAGTCCAGCTTTTGCATTTTAGAAGGTTTGTTACGTTGCATGATTATGGCAACCGTTGACTACCTAGATAACTTGCAAGATAATGGAGCCTGTGACCTAGGTGTGGTCAAGCAACTTATTTCTCACTGAGTGCTTAAAACTCTGGAGACACAAATAATGGTAGGTCAGCTATCCATTATTGCTGGAGCCTGAGATGGAATTAAGAGTTAGAATGGCAGGCCCGTCTGGGGGCAGCAAAGTCCTGCATAGCTGTGGTTGATGGCTAGAGCAACAATGCTGGTGGTGGGTCTTTGAGTGAATTGTTCTCAAAGGTCTCTAGTTTGCTTTACTGACCTCAGTGACTACCCATCTATTTTCTAAGGGTTTGTGAGACATTCAGTATCTTTCAGGGTAAATTTCTTTTCTGTTTACTAATGGTACACTGTCTATTTGTGGCTAAAATCCTCCACTATGAGTTGGGAAGAAACCTGCATCTCCAGTGATTATACCATCTTACATGACACATATTATATGTAATGCACTCTTAGATTATTTCTTGTCACCCTTCTACCCCTGCCTTCCAGTGTAGCAGAGTAATTCAGAGCTCCATCTCATGCATTGGCGGTGTCTCTCTGTGTTGTGGAATCTAGCTCATACAGATGGAAATGGTAGACCCAAGCTCTCCATCATTTCCAAGTGTTTTATGAGTTCACATAACATAGTAGTTTGGGTACTTCCATCCTAGGTGGTTCATGAACTTACAGCACTTTTACCTTAAATGAGCAAGCGTTTTCAAACCTGTGTCCCTTTTGATAATATAAAAGTCTCTATCATCACTTTCCCTAGCATTTTATTTAAATCTCTACATTCCCTACACGCCTCTATGTTCCCATTTGAGAATTCATGAAGAAACAGCTACTGTTTGTGAAGGAACTTGTGTGTTATGTGCTATATCTTCAGGGCATGGGGTGTTAACTGAGGATGAGTTACTTAGGTCATATAGCTTATACGACAGGGAAATGTTTTCATAGTGGGAGTGGAAGGCGTGTCCCGAGCAAGAGCACTGGCAGATGCAGTCTTGGGCCTGTGAAGCAGCAGGTGGAAGGACCAGCAATACAGGGTGGAAAACTCCCCGCTGATCCACGGTTTGCCTAGAATATGTCCTGAGGACATTTCAAGAGTGCTTTACTTTCCTTCCTACTTTTCTCTAAAAGCCTGTGGAATTATCCAAGTCTAATTTTGTTTTATTATTACTTTGTTTTTTAGTTTGAATGAGTACATAATGGTACAGATTCATAAGGTACAGAGTGATGTTTCAATACATGTGTATGTTGTGTAATGATCAGATCTGGGTAATTAGCATATTAATTGCCACGCACGTTTATCATTTCTTTGTGGGGAAGCATTTAAAATCCTCTCTTCTGGCTATTTTGAAGTATATAGTTAATTTTATTTTTTTAAACTATGTCTTCCCTGATGTGATGTACAGAGCGGAGAGCTCTGCTGTTTGCTTGAATGAAGAGAAGAAGACATAGAGGAACTTCTCTCCATTGATTCATTTCCTCCCCCTCCTCCAAATTTTCTAACCATGAGAACCGAACTGAATGTGACCTTGTGCACATGAGTGGGAATCAGCTTGACCACAGCCAGTCAGCTTGTAGACAAGTCAGTTTGCTAGCCTGAGTCTCGATGTCCTCCTTGGCAAATAGTGTTCCTGCCATCTCCCCCCAGGCTCAAGGCACTTTGAAGAGGATGAGTGGATTAAAAGATATGAAAGTGCTTGGAGAAAGATGAGAATAAAATCCCGACGAGAACCACGGAGTCCTGAAATTAGTAAGTGCAAGCCTCGGTTCTCAGATGAATGCTAGAATAAATTTGGCTTTGGCTTGTAATAGTTTGACATCAACTATGTGGAGAGGACAGGGGGAGCAAAGAAAGAAAACAAAAACCTCCTATAAGAAAAGGTAACAATTACGTGTCTCATCTCAAAATCATCACCCAACTGCCTGTTTTCCTCCCATCACACAATTGATGGGCAATGAGATGGTGTTTATTGGCAGTTAAAGCGACTGCGGTGTTGACAATTAACCGTGCTTGTGGAACTGAATAACGGAGCCGTCCCGTTTTATCACCAGCATTAGCCATTTTCTCCACAGGGCACAGACAGCATGCAGGCGGGTGCTCTGGGCTCTACACGACCTGCATGTGAAATGTGTCCTCTTTGTAGCCTGGAAGTGTCTTGGCCGGGTCAGGGGCTAGTATTGGGTCTCAGTGTTTCTGCTGGTCACTGAAGAATCACTCACAATGAAATGGCAGGACCTGGCCTCATTCCCCTCCGCCTTGTTTCTTATATTTACTGAAGGAATTACATCAGTGGGAGAGTCCTTTACCACAGTCCTTTATCACCCTTCTGGGGAGGAGGACGTTTTCCATGTTCACAATCTTTGGGTTTGAAAATGTCCTTTGGTGCCCATCCTGAGGTTTGAACTCTGGGCCTGGGTGCTGTCCCTCAGCTTCTTTTTGCTTAAAGCTAGCCCTCTAGCATTTGAGCCATAGCTCTACTTCTAGCTTTTTTGGTACTTACTTGGAGATAACAGTCTCATGGACTTTCTTGCCTGGGCTGGCTTTGAACTGTGATCTTCAGAACTCAGCCTCCCAAGTAGCTAGGATCACAGACGTCATCTACCAGCACCCAGCTGGCCCCTACTTCTGACCTGGAAACTGGGGGAGGGACGGTGGGTGGGCTGAAGAGGGGGCTCCTGGTTTGGGACTTGAAGTGGAATTTGACCCCCAGTCTAGCCCCGTGGTTCCCTATTTGCTAACATTCCTCCTTCTGCCTCCCTTCCTCATTGTACTTGTAGGATCACCTCCCAGATACTACCCCTCATTCAAACCCTTGTCTCAGGATCTGCTTTAGACATTGCAAACTTAGGAGAAAAAACACACAAACCATCTGCTAAAGGCCTAGCGTGTGTTAGAAGCTTTACTTATAGGATGTCATTTAATCCTCACACATGAGAAAACTAAGCCCCGTTAACATCAGTTAGTGCCCAGGGCCACTACTTGCAGCTGGTAGGGTCTGCTTTTAAATCCTTTTCATATTAACACCAAAGTCCATGCATGTTGACAGTTGCAAAGCCAGGCAACTCATCAACATACTGAATTTGAGAGTCAACTATTTGCCAAACAAAGCCAAAATGAAATGAAACAAAAAAGCCAGGAGCTGGTGGCTCATGCCTGTAATCCTAGCTACTTAGGAGGCTGAGATCTGATGATGGAGATGCAGTTGGCTAGGGCAGAGAAGTCTATGAGACTTAGTATTTCCAATTAACCAGCCTGAAATGAGGGTGTGTGGCTCAAGTGATAAGTGTTCACATTAGTAAGAAAGCTGAGAGGCCCCAAGTTCAAGCCTCACTACCAACACGAAAATTAAATTAAAAAACCCAGTTATATCACTTCCTTAATATATTACCTTGGAAGGTTTTCTTCACCTCTTTGAACTTTGGTTTCAACTTTAGTTCCCACCTCCTCCCCTTTCCTCCCTTCCCTCTCCTCCTTCTTCCTTCCTCCCTTCCCTCTCCTCCTTCGTCCTTCCCCCGCTTCCTTCCCTTCTTTAGTTCTGTAACTATCTCACAAAAGCTCACCACAGTATTTCATAGTACTGTTGCATATAAGGACACCATGGTAGCAAAATAAGATTCTGCTGGTTAGCAAGGTTAACACTTTGAGATAGGTGTTGTTTGCATTTTCAATTCGACGGGAAGGGAAGTAAGCACTTGGCTTTGACAGCTCTCTCCTGGTTGGTTCCTAAATACCTGCCTAGGATTGTCACTTGGTACAAATGCTGGTGCAGGAAGACATGCTTTCCCATTTCTCCAGGAATATTCTCTGTTGAGATGAGGACTGCTTCCTTGTTACCAGAAGAAAAAAAAAATCAGTTCCTTCGGAGTATCATGTAGATTTTGTAGACAGCTGGCACACCAGCTAGGAATTAGCTTTGGCTCTCTGATGGGCCTGGAGTGGAGAGATGGAAGCTTGGAGCTGGACAGGACTTTCACAGTACTGTAATGTTATGTAACTGCCCAGTCTTATGGATGAGGAAGATCAGAGGACCAAAGAACTCCGTCCTGTTCACTGGGACTCCAAGGAAACCTCAGCATCATCTCGGGGAAGGCCGACTCAGTCTCATGGCCTCTGTACCTTCACCCATGTCTAGTTCATGGGACCTGCGTTTGATGTGCTGGTGAGTTATTAACATCCTGACACAACAGCAGATCTTCATTGCTGCAAAACTATCTTCCCCACTCTCCTCACCTTCTAGATAATCCCAAATGGAATTCAGAAGGGCCAAAGACCCTCACCTTTACAACCACCTGTTGTAAAGGAAATACTCTGATTTACTAGATCCCCAGTTCTTTCCCTGAAAAGCTTGTGCCTTCTGGTTACTCTTTTCTACTCACAAACTTGGTCAATTCCTCCGAAGTTCCTTGATTTAAGAGGGCAAAGGGACCCTGTAGTTTCTCATCATTATACCCCAAGGTTTCATTTATTAAGTATCTTACCTATTTCATATGAGAGGGTTTCCCTCTGGTCTGTTCCCACTTCTCAAAACTGCCTTATACAGATTGATGGGTGCCCCCTGGAGATGGATCAGTGGCAGGTGGGCATGCTGTTTCCCAGTTGCAATCTCTCCTTCTCCCTTCCCCTTCCTATCCCTCCATCCTTTCCCCCACTCCAAGCCTTCCCTTCCCTTGCTCCCTTCCTACCTCTTTCCCTTTCTCTTCCTCCTCCTTGTTCCCATCTCCTCCCCCTTCCTCCCTTCCCTCTCCTTCTTCTTTTCCCTCCTCTTTCCCTCCTCCTCCCATGCCCTCACCCTATTCCTTTTCTCCTTCCTTTGCCATCCCCTCCCCCTCCCCTTCCTCTCTCTTCCTTTCCCCTTTCTCTTCCTCCTCTCCCTTGCCCTCTTCCTGTCTCCCCTCCCTTTGTCTTTCCCTTCCTCTCCTTTGTTCTTCCCTTTTCCCTTCCTCCCTCCCCTTCCCCTTCCCCTCCCCTTGAAGGCAGCAGGATCCTGGGACCAAGAAGCACCAGCTGCCATGGAGCCTCAACCTGGGCTTGCCCACACAGAACACTGTTGCTCAAGCTGATTCCACCTCCTGGATTTCCATCCTCACTCTCTTTGGTGCCTTGAGCAGTAAGAAAGCTTCCAACACAATCCCAGGGCTAAGTTAACGCCAGTTAGGTTGTCAAACCATGATTAATTTGTTCTAAAGTAGTGGGACCACAGAATTGGAGTTATTAATTTAGTTAACAGTTCTGTGTTGGGTAGTGTTATGAAAAACACTAAAAGTATAAAGAGTATGAGAATGTATTGGAACACCCAATGAAATTAGAATATATTAGACCAAAAGGGAGAGTAAAAATGTAATATTTCTATGTAGAAAAAAATATACATCAAATGTTACACCTCTCCAGTTTTATCAGAGTTAAGGAGCAGCGTGAATACACTTTAAGTAGGTAAAGAGGAAAGGTGTATCACACACTATAAAATATTATTAAACACAAAAGGAATAGAACCTTTTACAGCTTCCCCATTTATAAATTTGACCAACCCTTTTTGAACCCATTTCTATTTCCTGCCTATACTTCTCCTGTGGGTAATGAATTCAACAAATTTATTGCCTGCTGTGTGAAATAATACTCCCATCAGGTGCAAGGGAAGCCGTTTTTCCAGCATAGAAGGTGACTGAACTTTCTGCCAGTTATTTCTGCTCATTAAATGTGGCAGGACCATTTGTGAGGTGGAGGAATTTTCTGACAAATTGTGTCATTGTGATGCATCATTTTCATAAATTATGTTACCATGCAGATTTAGGGAGCTTATGCAATTGGTATAATTTCATCTTACGGACACTGAATTGTGTTTCCATCTTTGGAATGACTTGGAGGGAGTGTGGAGAGAAATTTATGTCCCTCCTGGCTTTGTGAATAGGACTTCCTACTGTGCATATTTCTGTTGGTCTCACTGCTGCCCTTTGTGTCTTTCCTTGGTTTTCCTTTCCTTTCTTGCCTACTAGGCATCTACATTCTTTTGTTATCCTGTATAAACATCTGGGAGGGAGATGAGGAACAATGATGAAGAGACAGAGCCTAATCAAGGTACATGGTATGCGTAGGTGGGTATGTCAAAAATGAAATTCCCTTGTAAAACTAATGGGTGCTAATAACAATGTGGGGCACCCAGCTATAAGATGGAATAAGCCTTTTTGAATATGAGAGGATGAATTGGTAAAGAAGAAATGGGCATACAAGAATACATTCACACACACACAGGGAAACCCACACAGAAATGACACTAGGAGTCAGGTAGAGATGGAAAGGAATCCGGGAATAACTAATACAGTGCAACTTCCCTTGGAGGCTTATGGAATTCCTGTAACTACCAACCTCATAAGCCTCCTTAGCATAGCAGTCTTTAATTGGTCCAAAGTTTCAAGTTTCAATAAATCTATCTCCAAGTAATGGCCACAGCAAGCAATTAAATGCATTCATTACTCAATGAAATGGCAAAGCCTGTGGTTAGAAGCAGAATGTATGTTCAGATTCTTTTAAAACGAAGTCACATTTACATGGGCCCTGCTTTTAGTTGGAATCCATTTTAGCAAATAATAGCAAATCTTATCAAAAAGCTGTTTTGCTGGTTAGAGGTAAGAGACTCAGAGACTTTTTCTGCCCAGGGCTGGTTTTGAACTGTGACCCTCAGATGTCAGTCTTCTGAATAGCTCAGATTGCAGGTGAGGGCCACCTATTCCCAGCTTCTAAAAAATCACATAGAAGGATTGCAAAAATAATTTTGATTTTTTAAATTAGTATAGAGGGATTTCAACATGCCAGTGTCTGAGTACAATGTATCTTGTCCCATTTCACCCCCTCTCATAATTCTCCCCCATCTCTCCCAACCCTATCCGTGCTAGTCTACCCTACCTGTTTTCAAGTTGAAAATAATTTCTTTTTTGGTTGGTCATGGATGGAGCTTGTACTCGGGGCCTGAGCGCTGTTCCTCAAGCTCAAGGCGAGCGCACTACCACTTGAGCCACAGCGCCACTTCCGGTTTTCTGGTGGTTTATTGGAGATAAGAGTCTCACGGATTTTTCTGCCTGGGATGGCTTTGAACTACAATCCTCAGATCTCAGCCTCCTGAGTAGCTAGGATTATAGGTGTGAGCCACTGGCACTGGCTTGAAAATAATTTTGATGACCTAAAAACGACAGCTATAGGAACAGTTTTCATGAGTCAAAACAGGCCTCTGGGTACCCATCCTGGGAACAAAGCCATTTCTGTCAGCCTCAGAGTGATGCCTCATGGTGGGCACTCAATAAATCATTGCTATGTGTTGAGGACAACAGAGACGGCCTATCTCCCATGGAAAACCACGTTTACAAATAAAGTCATCTCTTCCCTTCAGGTGATAGTAAGGGGTATTCATTCACCTTCTCCTACGCGTTACCCTCTTGTAGCGACAACTGTGCTTTTCTCTGCAGATAACAACCATTTATTCACACTATCTCCCCTCACCCTTTAAAGCCGGCATCATCTCTACCGTGGATGATTGCAGTCGCCCGCCTGCTATCTTCCTTGTTCCTAGTCTTGCTTACCCCTTCACTCCATTAGTCAGAGTAATCTTAAAATGTATAGATTAGATAATGTCATCCTCTGGTTTAAAAATCCTCCAGTGGCTCTCCATGTCCCATCTGCTAGAGAAAGAAACAGACATTTCCTCCTACAGCCGATCAGCCTCGCCTGGTGTGTTCCTCTCTGCCCCCTCTTCTCTGTGCCTCTTTTCTGCTCAGCTCAGGAGCTTCTCTCAGGGTTAGGTCTACCAAGTTCCTGTCTATTTCAGGGACTTGGCACTTGGGTTCCTCTGCCAGGAATCTTCTTCTCCCACCTCGGTGTGGCTGATTCCTTTCCAGCTTTTAGGTCTCAGATTAACTCCTTACAGTCTTCTCTGACTTTGTTTCAGAGAACCTGCTCTGTCTGTTCCGGATCTATGTTCTCTATACTGTACTTAGCCATTATTTTGCTTATTTATCTGTCACTTCATTTTCTACTTCCTATGAGGCCGTAACAAGGCGAGCTAGCTTGTAAAGAGTACTTTCTATGTGCCAGGTAATGGTGTTTCACACGATTTAGCATGTGAAGTAGCTACTGCATCATGATTGGTTTACAGATGGAAAGACTAGGGATGAAACCATAAAGTACCTTGTTCATGGTAACGCAGCTACAAAGTGGCAGAGCCAGGATGTAAACCAACTCTTTTAGCTCTCGCGCCCTGGCTTTCCCCTTCTTGGTCATTTGTTCCATGGTGATGCACTCATCTTGTGCATCCTTGTGTGCCCACCATTCTTTCTGCTGGGTGTAGGTGAAAATAACTGGATGCAGTGAAACACCAGGGAAAGCCAGGCAGGGTGGGGTGCTGAGCACTAGGACAGAAGGAGAAAGGAGCAGGCAGACCAGCTTCACTTGGAAGAATACTGTGATTGTTGAAAAGAAAATGAATTGAGTGAGCTCGCTCTCCATCATTACCATTTCTCTTATCTCTTCCAGGACCCCATGTTGAGCAAAGATATATACGTTTATCAGATCTAAGAGGTGTGTGTGTGTGTGTGTGTGTGTGTGTGTGTGTGTGTGTGTGTGTGTGTGTGTGTGTGTGTGTGTGTGTGATTCCTGGGGCTTGAACTCTGGGCCTGAGTGATGTCTCTCAGCTCTTCAGCTCAAGGCAGGTGCTCTACCACTTGAACCACAGTGCCACTTCCGGTTTTCTGAGTGGTTTATTAGAAATAAGTCTCCTATGAGACTCTTCCCTGCTCAGGCTGGGTTTGAACCATGATCCTCAGATCTCAGCCTCCTGAGTAGCGAGGATTACAGGCCTGAGTCATCAGGGCTGACTTCTTTTTTCTTTTTGATGGATTCTTGACAGTGAAGTATAGGATCCTATCATCTGCAAAGAGGGACAGTTTGACTTGAACTTCCTTTCCTATTTGTAGGAATAAACATCATTTTTTAACTTGCCATATTGTTCTGGCTGAGCATTCAAGCACTATACTGAATGAGAGTGGGGAGAGTAGACACCTTTGCGATTACTTTCCTTCTACTATGAGTTCCCCCAACTGGGGATATGAGGGTGGAGGAATCCCGCGTGCCACACCTGCAGCCATTTAGATTCCTAACTGCCAGGATAACCCTGTGCCTTACGGGTCTCGTATAGTTTTCCTGCGTACAGTACATACGGTGGAAGAGGATGAAGGCTCAGATTGAGGCAGAGGTGGTAGACCTCAGAAGAAAGGGCAACTCTAGAGAATTCTAGAGAATTGGAGAGCTAGCATCTATTGGGTTTTCGAAATCTTAAGATGGTTACTACATTTATGAATTGGCCCAGTTGGTAGATAAGTATTATTATTTGCTTAAGAAAAAAAGAATGTGTGTTTGTGTGTAAGTGTGCCGGGAAATAACTTAAATTTTAGACAAGCTGAGTTTCGATGATTGTGGATCATTTCCTTGGAGCCGTCCAGTGAGGTGGAATAGAACTGGCACATAGTAGGAACTCACAGTGTAGTTGTGACTTAGCTAGTACATGCTAGGAACCAGTTAAGAAACTCTGCAAGCTCTTTGGGCAATTGGGGTAGGGATTTATGATTTCATGACTTTAATGCTATTCTGGGCTATGTGTTGTATTTCATCACCTCATTTAATGGGAGTATACACTGACTTAACATTTTAGAGCTGGAAGGGGTCTATGTGCATTTGTATGCCAGGGTATGAGTGGAAGACAGCTTCATTTGCATTTTGTTGCATTTGGGGCCTGACTGCTGATCCCTCATCAAACTTCCTGTCAGTAATTGGTGGAACCCCTTGGTGAGCCTGTCTGACTCACCAGGTCTCATTGCTTTCTAGCAACCAGACTGAGCTTAAGCTATTCTGCCTTGCCTGGAATGTACAAATGTCTCCTTCCTGCAGCATGGGAGATCACCTTATGTGTAGGCAATGTGTTCCTCACCCAGGCGTGAATTTCCATGTCAGATAAAGGATGAAAATAAGATTTCCTCCAGGGGAGTGGGTAAGAGTTTGAAGAAGTAGCAGCAGCAAACACCAAAAGGACCAGAAGGCTTAGAGCTAGCATTTCTAGTTTTTCTAACTCTGCACTCCTCAACAGAGAATTGAGCAGATGATGTCGGTTTCTCTTATAAATGCCAAGAAACTGACACTTGTATCTGACTCTCTAGTAAAATGACTTCCATCAATCATTAACCTCGACTAATAGCATTACATTGTTAATAACAAATAGTTCTCACCAAAGGCTTGGGAATCTTAATAGAGTTAAGTGTTGGCCTGTGGCCAGAAGTTCTTGTCCTTCCAACTCCCAGCTGAAATCTTGTTGATTCTCACAAACTGGCTTGAGCCAGAGCAATCAAGTGGAAGGCATCTGGGGAGGCCCAGAGCTCTGTCAGGTCTGGGTGGCCTGGCGGTAGATGGCGCTCTTTCCCTCTGACTCTGAGTCCTTCCTCATTCCATCTGCAAGAGCAAAATGTCACATTCCGGGCAGCGGCATTCAAAAGCAAGAGATGAAATGAGGGCCGCCTTCTCATCTATCAAAAAGCCAGATTTCACCTCCAGCCCCATCATATGGATATTTGAGTTTCAAGGAATGATTAGATGTGTGGGGAGATTAAAATAAGATCTAGGTAGCTTCTACATGCATAATTTCAAGCTTCAATTTTGGCCAGAGTGAAAGTTTAGTTCCTTCGTTCTTCTTTTCTTTCATTATTCTTTTCTTTTTTTGGTGGGTGGGGGAATGTAAGACAATTTATTTAATAAATATATAAATTTGCTTGCTTTGTTACCATCCCTTACTAATGGGTATTTAGGTTCTAGTTTTTTTTTTTTTTTAAAGAAACTCCGTAATTCTTGATAGCAGTGTAATCCCTTTCTCTATTTTTTAATTTTGACTGTGTGTACCTCAGGGTCTCTAGCTCTCTCTTAGCTTTTGCACTTAAGGCTTCTTTTTTTTTTTTTTTTTTTTTTTTTTTTTACCACATCTCCACTTCTGGTTTTTTGCTGGTTAATTGGATATAGCAATATATTGGATTTGGCTTCCCATGCTAGCTTTGAACCATGATCCTCAGATCTCAGCCTCCTGAGTAGCTAGGATTACAGGCATGAGCCTCCAGCACCAAGTTTTCATTGTTAAAAAGATGATTTTTTTTATTGTAAAGATATTGTACAGAGGGGTTACAGTTATGTGAGTAGGTAATGAGTACATTTCCTATCGAGCATTGTTACCTCCTCCTTTGTTATCTGTTTTTAACCTTTTTAAGTTCGAGTTTTTACTTCTATATACATGAAGCATATAATATAACATAGGGTTTTTTTTTGTTTTTTTTTTGGTCCGGTGGTGGGGCCTGAACTCTGGGCCTGGGCACTGTCCCTCAGCTCTTCAGCTCAAGGCTAGTGTTCTACCACTTGAGCCACAGCGCCACTTCCGGCTTTTTTCTTTTTGCTTATGTGGTGCTGAGGAATCGAACCCAGGGCCTCATGCATGCAAGGCAAGCGCTCTACCACTGAGCCACCTTCCCAGCCCTAACATAGGTTTTATAGACATTTTTAGTACCTTTCATGGGCCTGAATGCCAGCCCTATAAACCTGGCCATGCATTATTTAGGTGATTATATTTTACTGAGATTAAACAAGGATACACACACATACACAAACAAAACAAAACAAAAACCTTCCTTATGATTCACTATTGACAAACCATTGCCAAAGGCCTGCTTTGATTTATGCTTCTACTTCATACATCAGGCAGGGATTCTGGTTAGTAATGATGCTAGCCAGTCTAACAGTGAATGGATTAATTAGGAATTCATGATATATTTTTTTTTTTTGGTCCAGTCATGGGGCCTGAACTCTGGGCCTGGGCGCTGTCCCTCAGATCTTCAGCTCAAGGCGAGTGCTCTACCACTTGAGCCACAGCACCACTTCTGGTTGTTTTCCTTTTTTTTTTTTGCTTATGTGGTGCTGAGGAATTGAACCCATGGCCTAATGCATGCAAGGCAAGCGCCCTACCACTGAGCCACCTTCCCAGCCCAGTGTGCAGATATCTTTATTGTTATTGTGCCTTCTATTCTTGTGGATATGGGTCTAGGAATGATATAGCTGGATTATATGGCAATTCTACTTTTAGTTTTTTGAGGACTCTCCATGCTATGTCTCAAGTAGGCATTGACCCTGGGCTCCTGAAAAATCAATAAATTTGCTCATTTGTTCTGTTTTGTAATACATTTAGAATAGGATCAGAAGTGCTTTGCCAATACCTCTAGAAGAAACCGATGTAGTAAAAAATGCTTGGGTTTGTTTACTTTTTTCTCTACCCTAAAACTACTCAAGACTGATAGTCAAATATGATGTCCTTATAATAATAGTTTATTTTGTTTTTTCCTTCATTGTATTTAGAATAGTCACTTAAAATATAATTGAATAATTTGGTTTAGTTTGTTTTAGGCTTTTTCTTTTACTCTTCTTTTTTATTTTTATTTTTTATTTTTATTTTTTTTTGGGGGTCCGGTTGTGGGGCCTGAACTCTGGGCCTGGGCGCTGTCCCTCAGCTCTTCAGCTCAAGGCTAGCGCTCTACCACTTGAGCCACAGCGCCACTTCCAGCTTTTTTCTTTTTTCTTATGTGGTGCTGAGGAATCGAACCTAGGGCCTTGAGCATGCAAGGCAAGCACTCTACCACTGAGCCACCTTCCCAGCACCTCTTTTACTCTTTTTGCCATTGTTACTTTTCTTTTTAGAAAAACTATATTGGACTGGGAAGGTGGCTTAGTGGTAGAGTGCTTGCCTAGCATGCATGAAGCCTTGGGTTCCATTCCTCAGTACCACATACACAGAAAAATCCAGAAGTGATGTGCCTTACATGATAGAACGCTAGCCTTGAGCAAAAGAAGCTCAGGGACAGTGTCCTGGCCTGGAGTTCAAGCCCTAGCACTGACAAAATAATAATAATAACAACAACAACAACAACAACAATAATATCAACTTTAACATGTCTTCATAAGTCAAAATGCACTAATAGGAGAAGTATGAGCTGATTCCTGTTTTTCTTCTGCCCATTCTTTTTTTTTTTTGTCAGTTCTGGGGCTGAACTCTAGGCCTGGGTGCTGTCCCTCAGCTTTTCAGCTCAAGGCTAGCATCTTACCACTCGAGACAGCGCCACTTCTGGCTTTTTTTCTGCTTATGTGGTGCTGAGCAATTGAACCCAGGGCCTCATGCATGTAAGGCAAGCACTCCACCACTGAGCCACCTTCCCAGCCCTCTGCCCATTCTTCACTCATACAAGTAATCAGATTTATCACTTCCTTGTTTACCCGCTCTGTATTTCTTTATTTAAAAGAAATACTGAGCAGCTAGGCACTGGTGGCTCATGCCTTTAATCCTAGCTGCTCAGGAGGCTGAGATCTGAGGATCACAGTTCAAAGCCAGTCCAAGCAGGAAACTTTGTGAGACTTTTATCTCCAATAAACCACCAGAAAACGGGAAGTGGCACTGTGGCTCAAGTGATAGAGGGCTAGCCTTGAGCTGAAGAGCTCAGGGGCAAGCGCCCAGGCCCAGAGTTCAAGCCCCACGAGTGAGGAAAAAAAATGCTGACCAAACATCTGTATGCTTTTTAATTTCTATTCATTTTTAAAATTCTATTTATTTCTATGCATGATACGTTCTTTTGTATTCTTGAGAAGATTCTTTCTTGATGGCAAAGCAAGATGTGGAGGGAGCAACGACACTTTTACTACTCTGGGGATTTTTCTGTCTTAAGTTCTCCCTGTTTCTCTTTCTTAGTTCTTTTAAGGGGTGAGGACGGTTCATCTGAGTTTGGTGTGAATCATTCAGATCCTATATGAATCACTAGCACAAGGCAGATGTAGCGGGCCTTGGGTGTGGCCTGAGGATTGCTATTTGCTGATCTGAGACCACGCTGAGAACTGGACCTCACATGACTACTGTACGTGTGTGAGCAGCACAATGGACAGCGCCAAGGCTTCCTTGGTTCTGAATGAAAGAACTTTCCAACCTTGGTTGAAAAAAAATACCTACTCTTGTCTAAACTGGTCTGCTTAGTTCATAAAAAAAGAGCTGTCTCCATGCGACTGATGCTTTATTTCAGGATGATGACGATGGTATGCTAGAGGAGATAGATAAACATGAAGTTCTGTTGTCTCCTCCTGACCCCTCCTCCCCCCGCTTTACTTCTCTCCACAGCTGCTTCATAGAATGTTTGCAAAGATATTCAAGTCATTTGAGCAGAGATGTTACGTAGAGAGCAAACACACCGACTTTGCCCCAAAGGGCATGGCCTGCCTTTTAAAAAAAAAGTCATGCTAAGAATCAGGTACTTTTTCCCCCCAAGTCTTGGGCTTTGAACTCAGGGCCTGGGCACTGTCCCTGAACGTCTTTTGCTCAAGGCTAGCACTCTACCACTTGAGCCACAGCACCACTTCTGGCTTTTTCTGTTTATGTGGTACTGAGGAATGGAAGACAGGGCTTCACACATGCTAGGCAAGCACTCTACCACATTCCCAGCCCATGAACCAGCATTTATGCTAACCTGTTTCCCCAGCCTTCTAGTCCTTGAGTAAAACATGGTAATATTCTCACACCACCCTTTCCACATATCACTCTTCTTCTCATACACATACCCAGTTTTTCCTCAGTCTCATTTTTGGGCTTCCTAGAATCCTTTCAATTGTGCTCAGTTCACGTCTGTCCTTGCTTTTCTGCTCTATTTCTTTGAGGACTGACACCTGCATCCCTTCCATTGTTTTCCTTTTTCCTGGGCAGGCTCACGCAAATTCTACTCCCCCACAAACTGAACAAAACCCAAATCAGGCCTATAAATTAATATCTGCAGGAGGTCAGTTGCTCACTGGTCCTACATAGAGTAAAAATTTCAGATGCTAATTTGAGTTTCATCTATGTAAAAATTTGCGATCACAATATTGAAAGAAATGAGCATTTCATTTGTTAGGAGCTTAAAATTGGAGAAGAATCATATTTAAAACTCTTGAGCCTTGTCAGTTTCACTTCAGGAATGAATGGCAGTGGATACTGTGGACCTGCAGTTTCTAATTAGCTAAATTACTCTGCTACTCTCCCCAATGAAAAGGTCAAGTTGTAATAAGACCAGCTTATTCCTTTTTACTCTGGAATGAAGATAACCAAACAGAGCCCCTTCCTACTACATGGGGCTCTTGAGTCCCCAGAGGACAATAGTCATAATCTAAAATCTATTACATGTAATTTCAACATCATTTAGCACAGCTGTCAGTCTGCCAAAGCAGATTCCACAAACTGAGCTTCCATGGGAGCCCAAACATCTTCTTTCAAACATGTCACCTGCATCGTGGGCTGGAGGTCATTTGGAAGAAAGCAGAGGTGAACTCTGCTTTGTGTCCCGTTGTTCCCAACTACTTTACCTTCTCACAAGAAATATATGTATATATTCAATTTACAGACACATCAGCATAAGCTCCTCCAGCAAGTGCAAATATTTACTCCGGAGAGGAAAACAAAACAATGTTTGAACCACTGCTTTCATTTTCTGTTAGACTTTGATGCTGCCTTTTTTTTTCTTTAAAAATGTGAAGTCTAAGGAGAATAATAAATGGGATTCTTTTGTAAAAGTGAGGCATGGCAAATGTTGGATAAAAATTCAAGCTCGGTTTGTACGTTAGTCAAGAGGGGGGGGGATGCTGCCTTTCACTAAAACACATGTGATCGAGACATTATTTCCTCCACATCATCTTTAAGGGTATTTTATTTGGAGGGGGCATTGGGGAGAAAGTGCTTTATGTATTTATAGAGTGAGTTGCGGACTGACAGAGTTCATGGATGGCTCTTTTGAAGTGAGAACAATTTCATCCTGGACCCACAGAACCACCCACAGATGTCACACAGGATCTCAGCTGTCAATAAGCCACTTTATTTTATTGCTCTTTTCTTTCGCTCTTGACTTTCACCCGCCATTGTTCCTTAAATAGTTGGACCAAACTGTAGCATGTGGTGATGAATATATATATACATATATATATATATATATATATATATACACACACATATATATATATCTCCTTTCACCACAATTAAAGGCTAAGGACGGACATTGTATGTCCATTTAAGTTTCTTTTTTTTTTAAAGGGAAATTAGCCTTTTGAAAATATGCTTGGTAAAACTCCTTGCTCATGATGCACAGGCCTTGGAAGAATAAGAACAAAACATTAGGGAATGCCATGACTAAAAGCTACTAAGGACATCTGGTCGGATTTTATTGTATAGCAAAACAAATGCACACACACACACACACACACACACACACACACACACACACACACACACACAGAGCAACCTTGGGAGCTTTTGAGGGTCAATAGTGTGCATCCTTGAGGCTCTCAGCCACATGCACCCCTCAGTAGCCTGGAGGAACTCAGACTGGGCCTGCTGTGGGCTTGCGTGTACTGCTGGGATGGACAGTGAGCTGCTGCCTTTGTTTGTTTGTTTGTTCATTTGCATGAAGGTGTAGATTTTTGTTTAGAGGAGGAAGGAGCTCCTGGGACTAGGGTTGAAGCTGAAGGGGCTGTGGTCATGGCTGTGTCTGTGTTCACAAGTAGGCTACTTGTCTGCTCTCTGGTAAAACTGACCTGGGGGGACAGACTATTCCCCCTGTGAGCCAACAGAATGGCTCTAGTGTAGGAAAATGAAAAGAAATGTATCGTCTGGGCACTGGGCCGGGAGGTTGTTGACTTTGGGAGCAAGGTGAGCCTGGGCCTCAGAGGCCTCATTCAGTGGGAGAGGAAGGACACGATGGTGTGTTTGAGGCGCCCCCTGGAGGTCTGTCTGGAGATGTAACTGGAAAAGCTTGCAAGACACTCAGAAGAGAAGACCTTGGCAAGTAATTCGGAAGAGACTTAGAGAGAATTTGCAAACACGTTGGAAGAGAAGTTTGCAAGGAATTTGGCGGAGACCCAAACTGAAGAGCCAGTGCCACTGAAATGTGAGCGTTTATACCCATAGGTTTCCCAGGCTTGGGGAAAACACTAGTCCTATTACTGACATTTTCTTTTTTCTTTTCTTTATTTATGTCTTTTTGCTAACAGGTTAACAATTATAATCCTAAGAGTAGTGGGGTTTATTCTCGAAGGTGTATAAAAAATTCACAGGAGGCTGATAAAATGTATAGTTCGGTGTGTGTACCGGATCCTTCTTATGCCCCATCCCATATTCCCTTGGTCGACCTTTCTCATCTAGTTTTGTAGCATGCAGCTGAGCTCAGCTATAACCTGATGGCACCTTAACCCCTCTGCACCGTTTGTTACTTGCTTTCTGTCTTGGAGCATCTCTGCCACCGTCACCAGCGATACCCGCAGGAAATTTCAATGGCTATTCATAATAGTTCTCACCTCAAATTGAGAAAGGGAAGAACGGCAGGAATCCTTCACCAATGGATAAGCCAAGCAGATGAACAAATTCTCATCTCATAATTTTTGTGCTCAGAGTCCCCAGTGAGAGGGAATTTCAGTTTTCCATCATGGGACTGGTTTGATACCAGCCCATAATCATTTCTCTCTCTCTTTTTCTTCTTTCATACTGTTCAACACCATTCTTACTCCTATGCCCAGGAGCCCTCAGGCTCAACGATTTCTTTTTCTTTTCACAAGCCAGGTTAGGACAAGGTAAAACAAGTTATACATTCACTGCAGACTCTTATTTCCTTACCGGCATTGCATTTGGACAAATTGAAGGGTTGTGTAGGGGAAAGGGGCTGTCCACTGTCTGCCTGATAGCTACCATCTGTCACTGACAAACTCAGAGAACATTTAATACTGTGCTTGGATCCAGGCCCTCTTTTTCTTTGGAAATCACTAAGACAGATCCTTTCCGATGGTAAGCTCACATGTCGTTTCGGGGAAGCAAAGGTACACATATCTCACAAAGCCTGAAATATAAAAGTATGGGTTAACATCCTTTAAGAGTGTAGAGAAAGGAACAGTTAATTTTTCCCCCCCCTGGGAGAGAGAATCCTCCACAGAGCACAAGGTATTTGATCTGGACCTGGAGAGATGAAAAAGGCTATTGAAGGCAGTGAATTGAAGAGTTGGAGAAGCTTAAAAAGAGTCTTACTGAATTGGAATCGGGGTGAGCTTTACTGTTCTTCCTGCTTAAGGGCCAGAAGCCTGCAGCCCTAATTCCTCTTCCTTTTGTTCCACTAAATAGTGTTTGATTGCTCACCTCGCAGCCTGTCCCCTCAGAGGGATCCGGCCGTGCCATTCTCTCTGGGTGTTTCATCATCTTCTTTTGTGCGGGAGAGGGTCAGTGCTGGAGTTCTGCACTCGGCTTATTCTAACGATGGAGTCCAGATCCCTGGACACTGGTCACTGGTGTTGAGAGGTCTTCCTCCCGCCAGGAAGTGAGGCTTTGCAGGTGTGTTATCGAGCACAAGATCCACTAGGTCACTGGAAGAAACACTCACAACCAGGCTCTGTGATGCGGAAGGTGGAGATCACATTTCCAGGCTCACCTCTCATTTCTTGACTATGTTTAAACTGCTGACCACGTTAGGTGGGTTCTTTATTAGGTCACAGGAGAGGTGGTGAACAAGGGTGTACCCTTTTTTAAAAACAACAACAACAACAGTCAGTGTATTATTAGCTGTACAGGGGAGTTTCATTTTGATGTTTTTTATATATGCATAGAATATGCCCTGATCAACCTTAACTTCCATTGCTTTCCCCTAGCCTTCTCCTCCTCTTAAAACAGTCAGAAGTTTTTTTTTGTTTTTTTTCAGTCATGAGACTTGAACTCTGGGCCTGAGCACTGACCATCAGCTCTTCAGCTCAAGGCTGGCGCTCTACCACTTGAGCCACAGCGCCACTTCCTGCTTTTTTTCTTTTTGCTTATGTGGTGCTGAGGAATGGAACCCAGGGCCTCATGCATGCAAGGCAAGCGCTCTACCAGAGCCACCTTTCCAGCCCCTCTCTTGCGACACTTCTGGTTTTCTGGTGGTTTATTGGAGATAAGAGTTTCACGGACTTTCCTGCCCAGGCTGGCTTTGAATCGCAATCCTCAGATCTCAGTCTCCTGAGTAGCTAGGATTACAGGCATGAGCCACTAGTGCCTGGCTAGTCAGAAGTTTTTATGCTCTATTTCCTCCCTCCCTCCCTCCCTCCCTCCCTCCCTCCCTCCCTCCCTCCCTCCCTCCCTTCCTCCCTGCCTCCCTCCCTCCCTTCTTTCTTCCTCTCTCTCCTTTCTCTCCTTTCCTCACCCCCCACCCCTTGCCTTACGCCTTGAATTCTAGGTGCTGTCTCTAAGCTCCTGGTGTTACCCCTGAGTTCTTTTGCTCAAGGCTACTGCTTTACTACTTTATGCCACAGCGCTACTTCCGGTTTTCAGGTGAAGATGAGAGTCTCATGGACTTTCCTGTCAGGGCTGGCTTTGAGCCTGGATCCTCAGATCTCAGCCTCCTGAGTAGTTAGGATTACAGGCGTGAGCCTCTATACAGGCTTATTGCTCTGTTTTCACACATGTATATAAAATTCCTTTGACCGCCTCCATGGCTCTCTTTCTTCATCTGCTCCCTCCCTGTTACGCAATGGTGTTCAGTGAGATTCCGTATACCATCTCCATCCATTAGTCACAATGTGTGCAATATTTTTCATTTTCCATTCTCTTTTCCTCTTCTGCCTTCCCTTTGTCTCCCTAAATGGCCCCATGTTACAATCATGTCTGTGTGTGTCTTTTAGGTGTAGATTCCACAAATTAATATTTTTTAAAAAGCACTATTTGGCTTTTTAAGCCTAGCTTAACCTTCCTTAGCAGTATGATGTCTCAGTTCCGTTCATTTTCCAGCAAAGGACACAATTTCATCTTTCTTTAGGGCTGAGTAATATTCCATAAGATATATTCACCATATTTTCTTAATCTATTCATCATTGTTGGGCATCTTTGCTAACCCCACAGTTTAGCTAGTGTGAACAGGGCTGAATTAACTATGGGTATGTACTTTATGTTTCTGGTCTATTGATTCATACTCCTTCAGATATATGTTCAAAAATGATATGGTAGGGTTGTAAGATATGCTTCTTTTAAAAAATAAGGTTCAGTATGGAGACCTAGAATGATCTGTGCAGGAAGGGATGCTTGGTGGGACAGGTGTGCCACGGGAAGCATTAGACCATGTTGTTCACACTCTTCTTTGCGGTTTTCCTAGCCCAGACTCCTTTTGCATGCCTACATTTCTGTGTCTCACTGACACACAGATGATGAAATTTTGAGTTTGAGTTTTCTTATCAAGAAAAAAACAGAACTGTCCCACAGGTCAAACCAGATTGCTAATGTCTGGACCTATCTGTGCTCAACCAGTCAGCCAAGAAGGGCCCTGATTATGGATGGGCAGTTTTACAGTGGTTAAGGAAGTGGGCGTGGTATACATCCTTTTGCTACCTCCCATCTATTTCACCCCTTGTTGCTATGGTTACACCCCTCTTCCCGTGTGTGCAAAGATTCCTACCTGGCATGTCCTAGCATGAACAAGTCTGTGGATATTCACTTCCAACATAGAAGCAATACAAAGACCCAGTGTATCAGGGTTCTAACAAGAAGTAGTTGATCCTTTCAAAACAATATAGCTTGATGAAGCTCATTTAATAAAGGGTGGTCAAAGAAGCTCATTTATTAAAAGAAAGTGTGGTCAAAAGAAGCCACTAGGGATAGTGCAGCACCTCTCTTTTCCAAAGAGATGGGAAGAAGGGAATTTTTTTTGGGGGAGGGGGTAACATAGAACAGAGAAATGACAATAGAAGCAGCCACATTTGACAAGATCAAACAATCTTTAATCAAGGGACACAGTCAGCCTGAGGCAGCCCTGCGGGAAGATCTTGAGAGAAAGACTTCCTTTGCTCTCTCTCCTCACACATATTACCTGTAGGGGAATTTCCACTGGTGAAAGCCGGAGCCAGAGGAGCACAGAAGCCAGGCCAATAAATAGAGGAGGCCAGGAGGAGGGCCGAGGAGGCTACAGCAGGTAGAGGCAAGTGGCAGGGACACACTTCAACTGGGTGGAACAGCAGGCGTTAAGTCTCTGCTCCTATAGTCTGCCATTGCTGGCCATCCCATCTTTCATTCAGTTATGAATGAAAAAGATTCCACCATAAAAGGTGAGACTTAGGTTTGGTTGGCTGGTATGGGAGGATAAGAATGAGAGGAAATTAGTAATGCAACCTGCCTTATAACCAACCATCTGGTAGAAGTCTGGGGAATCCTGGGCTATTTATTATTCCAGAACTCATCAACTGTGGGAATGATTTGGCACAGATTAAGTTAGGGTTTTTATTTATTATATACTTCTTTGGGGAATAACTAGGCATCCATTAATTTTATAAGACTCACCCTTGAATATTTTCTACAATTAGCTATTTGCCTCTTAGATGCTTATTTTCCATTCTGTCTTTACTGTGGCCCTATGGCTATTAAATTTTTGCCTTCCAGGTATATTCCTAACACATTTTGTTTCTGTGTACTATTTAGGTATTGGGGAATTCTAAAGTTTTATGGTTTTAACTTATGTCTTTGTTGTTACATTGACCAGACAAGCAATTATTTCAATTAATTGGTTATCTTAATTTGGGCATATCTATCTATCTATCTATCTATCTATCTATCTATCTATCTATCTATCTATCTATCTATCTATCTATCTATCTATCTATCTATCTATCTATCTGGGTTGTGCGGCTTGAACTCAAGGCCTGGGTGTTGTCCCTGAGCTCTTTTGCTCAAGGCTAGCCCTGTACCTCTTTGAGCCACAGCACCACTTCTGGTTTTTGAGTGGTTAAATGGAGATAAGAGTCTCATGAACTTCCCTGACTGGACTGGCTTTGAACCTTGATTATCAGATCTCAGATACTCAGATCCTGAGTAGCTAGGATTATAGTCGTGAACCACCAGTGCCTGGCTTTTTTTTTTTAATTAGGGAAATTTGGACTTATTTTGCGCTGATAATGATGTTTTAAAATTAATAGTTAAGATATTGAGGGATTAAGCTTTGCTTGGAGATTTAACAGTTGTGTTTATTTTCCTATTATTTTTGTTCCTTGTGCTATGGGTACTGGAACTTTGACTGTTTATATGAACTTGGGGAGAAAAAAGGGAAAACCTCATAAGACTTACTTTTGTTAACCAAGGAATTAATGTGCCATGAGAAGACCTTTGCTCCTAGACTGTATTCACGTTGAGCCAATTCTTTTTTATTTTTTTTAATGCAAGACAATTCACTAGAACCAAGCACTGAATATATACTATTAAATTGCAGATGAAAAGAAAGTTGCTCAGCTATCAATGCAAGGAGAACTGGACATTCTTAAGCTGTGATTTCCAGTGATAAATTCTGAGAATTGCTCCATGAACAAGCAGTGTTCTAGACTATGATACAGGGACAGAATCCATGCTATTGCTAAAAAATGATTTTCAAAATGCTGGACAAAACTGAAAGGGGGAAGTGTAGCTGTGACTCAAGTGGTAGAGTACTAGCCTTGAGTAGAAAGCCCCAAGTTTAAGCCCCAGTTTTTTTTTAAATCAAAAGAAGAGTAATATTTTATGAGATGTGAAAATTATATAAAATCTATATTTCTTTTTTCTTTTTTAATGACATGTTTATAATATGAGGTGTTTCACTGTGATATTTCCAAATTTCAGTGTCCATAAAACATTTATTGAAACATGATCACCTGTATTCCTCTCCACATTGTCTACCACAGGATAGAGCTGAGCAGTTGGATAAGAAACCTTATTATTCCTGGTCTATGTAATAGCATTGCATAAGAACAAGTTTACAAAAAAATCTCTTAGTCTATAATCCTACCTACTTGCGAGGCAGAGAAGTTGGGATCATGATTTGAGGCCAATCTGATTAAAACACTCACAAAATATCTCAACCATTGGTTAGGGATGGTGGCAGGGCATTATGCCATGTATCTGTCATCTCCAACAAGAGGAAACACAAATAGGATGAGACTCTGGACTGGCCTGGCCATAAGGTGAGATTCTATATATGTTTGGCAGTAACTAGGGATTAAACTCAGGGCCTTGTGCTTGTTGGGCAGGTCTTCTCTGGCTGAGTCATAACTCCAGCCCTGTTTTACACTGGTTATTTTGAGATGGGTATTGCTTTCCCCCCCCAAGTGTATGCCTAGATTGCAGTCTTGCCATAGCTGTAATGAACCACCATGCACCACCACCAGGCAGAGCTTCTTTTAATCAAATGGAGTCTCACAAATGTTTACTCAGAGCCTGAAATGGAATTACAGCTCCTCCTGCTCCCAGCCTCTCATGTAGTTGGGATGGTAGGCTCCAGTTAGTGGTTGAGAAAGGATCTTTCAAACTTCTCTTCTTAGCTGGGTGTTAGACCATGATCCTCCTGACCTAAACCTCCAACTAGCTAGGATTTGTTCTAATTTTGTGTTGGAGAGTATTTTTGATATATTTTGTTTTGTAGATCAGCCCAGAGAAGACTTGACACATTGAATAGTTTTTGTTGATGTTGTTTAAGAGGTACATTTTCCATTTGTGATATTGCTCTTTGCTGCTTTTATGAAAAAAAAAATCGTATTCTGAATCCCTGTCATCCATTTTCTTCCTCTCCATTGTTTTGCACATAACCAGGTTTATGTGCAATTTAGCTCTTAGGTTTCTGGGAAGTGAGTATGTTTTGGATTAAAGATATTGATGTTCAGGGATGTACAGGGATGTACAGGGAGAAAAGGAAGATGGGATAGAAATGCAAAGGTCTAAAGGGCAAGAGAAAGGAGGTAGAAGTCCTTAATAGAGTCATGGTGATTTTTTTTTTTTGTTTTTGTTGTTGGCAAGTGCAGACCAGCAAAATGCTGCTATTTGAAATTTCAAGGAAGTGCTTGGGTTGCAGTTTACATTGCAGTAGGGAGAGAAGCTAAAGTAACCAAGCAGAAAATACCTCATTTTTTTTCCTCTCCATTTCCTAGGTCACTGACAGAATGAATTAATCTTTGGTTCCGGGTAGACTCAAAGAAGAGAATCTGAGTTCTGGAGAAGCAATGTTTGTTTCCTTGTTTGCTGCAAGAGATCAAGAATTCACAAGAAGACAACTCAATTTCCAGATGAAAGCCCTCCCCAGGGACAAGAATTCTAAGTGAAGGGGTATATTTTACATTAGCTGGCTCATTCCATCTGTCCTTCCTAATCATGCTTATTATTTCCTGTGGAATATGTGTGGTGATGGTAATAGGAGAACAGGAACCATCTGCCTCATGGAATCTTAGCAAACTTATGGACCCCGTAATGCTGGTTATAATCGAGGAAGCACCATCAGAAGACCAGCTCAATAATCCACATGTGGAACGAGATTTATGGAAACTATCCTCACCTCCTCACGGATTTTTCACTTTCCTCTTGGTTTCACCCTGTCATACCACTCCTAAAAACCCCACTGAATAAGACACATCTGGTTATCTACCACAAGCCTCAGAGCCATTGTGCTGCTATTATTTCCCAAATCCTGCTTTCTTATGCTCACTCTGGTCTGTCAGTTTTGAACATTTGTTGATCGAGTGAAGATGGAACATTGTATGTGATTGACTTTATGGTCAGTAGGCTTCATATTTCTGGTGAAAATAGGTGATCACACTCAGTTCTCCTTCACAGAGGCGTGGGCTGAAATCGAGTGCACGCTGAGAATGTTGCTGCATTTTTCTTGTGATACGTTCTGATTGTCGTCATGAAGATACCGTTGGCCTGTTTCATGAATTTAGAAAGTTTCCTCATTTCTCGGCCATTAACAATGGCTTTCTTGTTACTGAAGATGTCTAAAGAAAATAAAACATAACAATTCAATCACAGAAACAGAAGATAAGATGGGACAATATTTCTGTCATCATTTTCTAAGCAAACCTGCAAAGGATGGGAGAGTCAAAAATCATGTACCTGAGAACACCGTTTTCTAACTATGCACGTTTTGGGGGCAAAACAATTGCTTGTTGTGTAAGGCTGAGCACTCTAGAAGGTTTAGGATTATCCCTGGCCTCTGCTTAGATACTAGTGGTATCTAGTGCTAGATACTACTCTGTTAGGTACTGGTGGTAATCTTCTATTCCTGTCCCCAAAGCATTTCTAGACATTGTCAAATGTTCTCTGGGGAGGTGAAGGGAAAAATTAAAACAATCACCATTGCTCTAGTATTTTTGTTTGGAAGGTACAAAATATGTTTTGAATTGACCACTTTTCTTGTATTGGGAGCTCATGTGTTTCCAGGAGGCCTGACAAGCAGACACAGGGACTGACTAGCTTTGAACTCTCCGCTCTATGGCAGAGTTTCTGGGGTGTCACTCAGGGCAGTGCTGGCTTAATCCAATGCCTGTCCTCTGTCTTCTTTTTCCTGTTAGATTTCCTGTTGACTTTGTTTCTTATCCTACCTCCTTCAGTTGCCCCATCCCATTGTTTTGCTGTCTTGTAATTTTCTTCTTTCAGACCCTGTCTTGAGGCTGTGAGATGGGAATTGAGCCCTGTTAATAATCTGTGGCTCTTCTGTTATGTTGTGGTCTATTGTAGGCCTAGGCTGTACATCAGCCTCTAGAGCAGCGTTCTCTGGGTCAGTTGTATACCCCTTGATCCAAAGGTGAGACTGAGTGGAAGGAGAGGCTCAGTTGATGTAAAATACAGGTGCTAAGCAGTAGGAGACATGGCATGCTGATTTACTCAAAATCTGGCACACAGGTTCTGATTGAAATCTCTAGTCTAAAGGGAAAACTTAACATTTTGTCGACTCTCTCCACATTTCCGTAAGCATAACTAATGTGCATGAGATAAACAGAGAAGAAAATTCAGTGTGCCTCCTGAGATTAACATAAAAATGATGCTGGAAATCACATAAAAATGAGGAACATTGTCGGGCACTGGTGGCTCACACTTGTAATCCTAGCTACTCAGGAGGCTGAGATCTGAGAATCGCTGTTCAAAGCTAACCCAGGCAGGAAAGTCTGTGAGACTCTTATCTCACCAGAAAACCAGAAGTGGCACTGTGGCTCAAACAGTAGAGCACTCACCTTGAGCTGAAGAGCACAGGGACAGTGCCCAAGCCCAGAGTTCAAGCCCCATGACCGACAAAAAAAATAAAAATTGAGGAACACTCCAAGAAGGCAACGTGCAAATATTAGGAATGAACAAAAGTCAAGACACAAGAACTACAATGACCACAAACATTTGAAAATGTAGGCATACTCACCAAACATCAAAGAAGTGCGAATCATCACAAAACAAATGTAGAGATTTGTCTTTTCAAGTACCAAAGGAAAATTGCTGATGTTCCTATGAATCAGTTCAGCACCAAAGCTGTTCGTGTTTTTGAGCTGGTCTTTTCTTTCTAGGAATTTACCCAAAGTAAATATTCAGAGATGTGAGTCAAGAATTACATATGAAGATGAAATGTTCATCAGAGTATGTTTTATTCTAACAAAAATATAGGAATTAAGCATCTAGAAAGGGATTGATTAAAGTATTTTCAAAACATATTTAACGACACAGGAATGCTAAGAATGTTATGCTTGGTGAAATTAACAGATTACAAAGCGATTTCTAGTATGATTCAAATTTTTCATATCTTTACAGAGACATACAGAATTAAAAGTAGAAGGAAATGTTTAACTGTACTTATCTAAAGTTGGTCGCATGGCTGATTTTTCTCTCCATTTAGCATCTTCTAAACTTCCTGTAAAAGGCTAAAAATGCATCTTTGCAAATGTGAAGTTTTGAAATGGCTTGTAGGCTGTTTTCCAAGAAGTCCCACCAAGTGAGAACTCATCAGTTCAGGGTCTAGCCTGTATGTTTGTTTGTTTGTTTGTTTTTACAGATTATTATTGCTTCTCAGGAGGCATGTGCATATTAACTAAGAGAGTGATATATAAAATCAGAAGGCCAGTGAGTTAATTCGCAGTAAGAATGCATCTGTGGGCAACCTTATTTTCTCTTTTGTTCAATGTATGGGAAACTACGTTACAACAAATTATGGTTTGGTGGGTAGGAGAATTACAAACAAATAATGTGTTAATTGTACAGTGTTGGTGTTTCATCACATGAAGTTTTAATTGCTTGCACAAGGCAGCCTGATCCATCCAGGGCATAGATTTCTTCCTGTTGCATTGGGCTTGAACAATGTTGCCAAAGTTTGCCTTGATTGACTGCATTCCTTTGTGATGCTCACTTTTCTTTATGTCATTGTTTCAGGTGGACTTCCTGTTGGTGGATGCCAGGACACACACACACACACACACACACACACACACACACACACACACACACACACACACACACACACACACACACACACACACACCTGCAAAAATTTTCAGGTAAGGTTGTTATAGGTTTACTTAGTGAAGGATTTAGAAAAAAGTTGAAGAAAGAAAGAAGGAAAGAGGAAAGAAGAAAGGAAGAAGGGAAGGAAGGAAGAAATCAAGAGTATCCCTGTTCTAGAGTCTCTACTAATCTCCAGTTTGGTGGGTTTTTACCCCAATGTTGTGTAAGTGTCAGGCACCAGAGTCCACAAGCCAGAGCCTGTGGATTATACAGAATGTTCATGTCTAGAACTTGGAGTGCATGGCACAAGTATGTGTTTTGAGTATTAGCTCAGTCACCCTCAGAAGAGCAATTGTAATTTTCAAGTGCCCTGCCTCGGGACTTATTCCTACAATACACATGTATTTTCCATATTCTCTCAGGTAGATGAAAGTGGTTTCCTCAAGTGTACCTAGATAACCATGGAGAGCCAACCTACCGGTCTCCTCTCTGGACAATATTCTTTGCACAGAGCCTATTCAAACTTCAAGCCGAGGGAGAGCGGCGTAACACAACCCAGAGAAGTTTCTTTTTAATATCAGTGGTAGAACTCAGGCATTTATTTTTTCAATTATAGGTGTGGGAGGAAAAAGAAAAAAGGAAAATTACCAGACCAGAGAGATGAAAGAGATTCCCCACAAGACACCTTTATTTATTTATTCAAGCTTTTCTCATCTCCTTTCTCCGCCTAGCTCTCCCTCCATACCACCACTTCAGCCCGGAAAGTAATTATAGACAACACCACAGAGCATATAAACAGTTCCAAAGCCAATTCCTATTATAAACGAGCCTTTAGGAAGTAAAGAGCCTTGTAGCAGTTTAAACATTTTCTGAGTCTGGCTGGGATGTCAGGAGGAAGGATTGGATCCATAAAAAATGTCCTAAACAGCTCCACAGAAATTGTAACCATATGTTTACAACTTGAAAACGCAGAGCTGAATTGAGGCAGGCCTGGCACCCAATGTATATGATGTTGATGCAAATAAAGCACTTGTTCACAACTACCATTTACCTTAACGAGGAAAGCAAGCGAGGCACAGCGCAGCTTCCATGTTTCATCCCCGCAAATTGCCTTGAAGAGATGCGATGATTTGCAAATCGGCTTGCCTGTCCTGCTGAGCCCTGTTTCTGCACGAAAGCGGCCGTCTCAATGACTGTCACCCAGTGGGAGCATCTTCCTTCTTTTGTCCCTTTGACTCTTTTAATTACCGGGTGATATCTATTTTCCAGACATCTAGGGTGAAAGATCAGGTGTGGTCTCCAATAGAATGAATACACGGTTGCATTATCTTGCGATCGGATCTTCTCTGTGGGAGAATGCATCCTGTGATGTGTTTCTCTGAGTTCAGAACTTGGCTTATGCACTTCGGAGCTCATGGGCTGGTGTGAATACTGATGTCCACACTGGAGGTTTTTGTCCACAGCCCATTGTGGTACCCTGAACCTCGATGGGGGCCATCATATGGCACCTCAGGGGGGAAGAGCTTTTCTAAGTAACAGCTTCTGATGATCTAACAATGTTTACTTTTTTCTTCCTCCCTTCCCCCAACCATTCTCTTTGTTCCCCAATGCCTTTTGGGAATGAAAGATAAGCTTGTTTCCTGGGCATTTTCCTTGCTTCTCAAATGAAACATGAATACATCATTCTGACTACCTGACCACTGACATTCTACTTCAGAATTGTTGGGATTGGACAGTTGGGTTCAATGGGAGAAAGAAATGATTACAAGGATGGTATTTTCAGAAGGAACAGCTGGCTGGGTATGGTGGTATACACCTGTGATCCCAGTACTTGGGGGGCGGGGTGCGGGCTGAGAAAGAAGTTTGCCAAGTGAAGGCCAAGCTGGGATACATAGCTAAGTATACACATAGTGAACACTTCCTTTTCTCAAAAGAGAAAGAAGGAAAGAAAGAAAGAGAGAGAGAAAGAAAAAGAAAGAACAAAGGAAAGAAAGAAAGGAAGGAAGAAAGAAAGAAAGGAAGAAAGAAAGAAAGAAAGGAAGAAAGAAAGAAAGAAAGAAAGAAAGAAAGAAAGAAAGAAAGAAAGAAGGAAAGAAAGAAGGAAGGAAAGAAAGAAAGACCAGACAGGACAGAACAGCTGTGGCACTTTGACAAACTTGTTTTTCAGTGTTCTAACAGTATAGGCTCCTCCTCTGCGCATGCTCAGGAGTAACTGCTTTGGGATTACAATGTTTCACTGATCTGATTACAAGGAATTCACCTCAGTGAATAATCAGGACAATAGACCTTGTTTCCAATAACTACATATTCAGTAATCACTCTTCCTGATGAGAGTACCAGATTGTTTTGAAAACTAGTGAGCTCAGCTCTGTAGACACAGAACATACATTTAAAACAGCTAGTATCCCTCTCAATTTCATTTTCTATATAGTAACACTTTTTTAAACAAGGGTTAAGGAATCCCTCCTCCCCCCACCTCCTAGTTTCTGGAGACAACTTCTTTAACCTAGTTCTTCAGAAGGCATAAAAAAAAAAATCAACGAGCCAAAACCAGACCAGCGTCCTCTCTATAAGGAGAACAAGAAATGATCTTGGCACCTAGCATTTGAATTTATCCCTGACGATGAGGCCGTTAGTTCTGAGAGGTGGTGTGTGAAGAGCCCTTGGGACATGGAAAGGTGCTTTCTTGTCTTGCTAGAATGGAAACATTTGAAAACCCCTTGCCCATGACTACAGATCTAATCTCTTTTAAGGTTCACAAGTCAGGATTAAAGCCCACTTTTTTTTTTTGCTTTCGCTAATGGGGTGAATTGTAGCGAACAATGATTGCCTATGGAAGCCCACTTCCTTCATCAAGCATCAGCGTAGCTTAGAAATTCAAAATAGGACATTTGTTTTGGCAAAATCAGGAAAGCTAAGGAGTCAAAAGGAATGGAAAATTAATCCGTTTTTTTGCCTCTCAGGAAAGAAAAAAAAAAACTACTCTTGGCAGTTGATGCCTTCCTCTTTTTTTTTTTTTTTTTTTTTTTTTGTTAGTCATGGGGCTTGAACTCTGGGCCTGGGCGCTGTCCCTCAGCTCTTTAGCTCAAGGCAAGAGCTCTACCGCTTGAGCCACAGCACCACTTCTGGTTTTCTGGTGGTTTATTGAAGATAAGAGTCTTACAGATTTTCCAGCCTGGTCTGGCTTTGAACCATGATCCTCAGATCTCAGCCTCCTGAGTAGCTAGGATTACAGGTGTGAGCCACTGTTGCCCAGCCTCCTTTTTCTATTTTTGTTCCATCCATCCACCCATCCAAGCTGACCATATGTCCAGTTTTCCACCCACCATCTGCTCTTCGCTCACTCATTGGTCCATCCTTCCACCCACCCATCCACCTAGCTAGTCACCTACTCACGCCTTCAGAATGGTCACACAACTATGCACAGAGTTGTGTAATTTACTGTTGTGTCACTGCTGTGCGTTGCCTTGCTGTTGTCCTTATAGAGAAGTTGATCTGGGCACCTTGGTATATACCTCAATTCTCCACTGCTTTTTAAATTAGCTCAGAGATACTTTCAGATATAAAACCTTTATATTTGACATTCTAGCATTTGTTTTCCTCCTGATCCTTATTAATTCATTCATTCATTTTAAATTTCAGTACTGAAGTTTGACCTCAGGGCACTGGATTTCCAGGTAGGTGCTTTGACCACTTGAGCTATCCCATGTTAATTTCTAAATAAGATCTCCCTCACATTTACGCCCAGGCCATCCTGGCACATGATCTATTTGCACTTTCTATAGCGCTGGGTAGGATGTCTAGCTTTTTATTAGTTGAGATGGTAGTGGGATGGGGGATGTCTCATGAGCTTTTTTGCTCCAGCTGGCTTTGAACCACAATCCTCCTGATACCCAGAATCGGTAATCTTATCTATCCTTCTGGGTTTAAAGGGAAATAGTCCACAACCGTTTTTATTCAAATTCCACACAATCATTCACTCTCTCAAGTTGATGGAGGAACTAGGCTACCTCCCATAGCATGGAATTCTGTGTCTGAAATCCAGGCTATCGTGGAAAACTACAGCAACAAACGCACACTTTTCAGGATACCATTATTATCCCTGCAAACTGTCCTCAGACATGGATGCTATTTAGAAGTGGCAGCCGACATTGGTTCTTGTCTCTATCTTTATTTGGATTCATAAAATGTGACATTATAAATTCAGGAATTAAACAGCATTGCTAATACAGAACTACTTCTGGAGGTGGTGCATGAATGCTAATTACCATCCTTAAAATAATCCCCTAGACACCAAACATTTTCAGAAATAGCTCTGTTACAATAAATACATCTGCAAATCATCCTTCATGAGCATGATTCATGTGGGTATACTTTTTTTTTTTGACACTGTGGTAAGATGTAGGAACTTATTTCACTCTTCCAAAACTTTCCTGGCCTTAGTCAGAACTTAGGCAGGCATGGTGAAGGTTAGTTTGCCTACATCTTTTGTATTTTATTGTAGAAAAGAAGTAGGTTTGGGATGGAGTAACTTTATTTCTCTAAAGCATACAGTGTTTTCCCCTGACCAAAAAAAATATAGATACACTGGATTTATTTAGGGCATGGATATGATATATATCTAAACATAGTTTTGTAGAGAAGGCCATATTCTACCTTTTGTTGTACTTCCTATGTTAGCATATTAAGATTACTTTTTTTTTTTTGTCATGCATTGAGCTTGACCTCTAGGCTTGGTCACTGTCCCTGAGCTCTTCAGCTCAAGACTAGTGCTCTACTACTTGAGCCACAGCGCCATTTCTGGCTTTTTCTGCTTATGTGGTGCTGAGGAATCGAACCCATGGCCTCATGCATGCAAAGCAAGCACTCTACCACTGAGCCACCTTCCCAGCCCAAGATTATTTCTCTTAAATAGCTGCATGGAACTTCATTGTTTATGCTGAAATTTATTCAATTGACCCTCAAGTGGTTGGCATTTGAGTTTCTTCCAATCTTTGACTCACCTCATAGTGGCTGAGGGAAGGGGCTAGAGGCCCAGAGCCACCTTTAAGGCCATGCCCCCATGACTCAACTTCCTTCTTTGAGGCTCCACCTCTTAAATGTTCAACTACTCCCTAATAGCACTACAGGCTGGGGAATCAATCCTCCAATAAGTTTTGGGGGGACATTTAGGATTCAGATTATAGCACCATGAAATTCCTTCACACATGGATATCCTTTTGTGTTTACATACTGTTTTTCTTTTGTTCTCCTCCCTTCCTCCCTCCCTCCCTGTACTGGGACTTGAACTCAGGGCCTTATACTCTTACTCAGCTTTTATACTCATGTTTGGTACTCTACCACTTGAGCTACCTTTCTAGTCCTGTTCCCTGCCTCTCCCCATATAATTGGAGACAGAGTCTCTTGTACTTTTCTACTTATACTGTTTTTGAACCAAGATCCTTATATCTCAACCTCTGGAGTAGCTAGGATTTTTATAGCATGAGCCACCTGGTGCTCAGAACATAGCTTCTTAAAAAGGGTAAATTATTATCACTGTAATTGCTCAAAGGGCATGACATCTTAAACTTCTGATAGACACTGCCAAATTACCACTTAAAATGGTTCTACCAATTTGTTCTTCCACAAAGAGCACACGACAGTGCGCATACCCCCAGTGCTGTACCGACCCTGGGCATTGTCATTCTCCCGTCATTTTGACAATCAGATGAGTGAAAAATAGCACGTAGGCTTTAAATAACACACCCCGGAAGGAGAAGTTCTAATATCCACACTTCTTGAGAGCTTTCTCTTGGCAGTACATGTACTAATCTCCCCCTCCCCCTCCCCACGTATCTACAGCCTCTTTTGTGGTTCTCTTGGATTTCGAACTTTCAGCTCTGAAGACTGAAAGCAAACTGATGTGAATTCCTCACCAAATATCAACCACAAACTCTAAAAAGATGACAGAATATCTTTTGAAATATGAGAAAGCTTCAAAATCCAGAGACTTCTATTAAAGTGAAAATACACTTTTTGACCCCCTAGATATAACCAGGCAGCTGTGTTTTAGAGATGTAAAAACTAAATTCATTCCTAGAGTTTGCTCCGCCAGGTAATGACAGATTTCAGACTAAGACCAGGTTTTCTGACTTCTAGTCCTCACAGTATCAGAGGATAAATAGCAGTTAGTTTATTATTACAGTCAGAAATGCTGGTGTTAGCAAACCTCATGAAATGATCAAGGTCCAAGGAAAATGAAATCTAAAAGCATCAACAATATCTGAGGAAAATCAAATTTATGTATTCACATCACCATCTAGCATGATATTGAATCAAATCTTGTGGCTACAGTAAAAAGAGGAATATGTTTATAACTTATTTTTTTTTTTAGGAAATACCTATGATACTTTGACTTTCTGACAAGTAACATTTCATGTAGTTATTGTACCTATGGAAGTGTATAATAATGGCAATTTTCTTGGTACAGACAATTTAAGTCATTGTCCACAGACCTTCATAATTTCCAGTTTAACTCAATAATGTGAATCCCTAGTAGTCACTCTGAGCAGGGTGGCAATCCTCTCAGAGCTGGCTGATAGCATTGCTTTAACTTGAGATGTAATTTATTTATAAATGGAAATCTGAACTCTTAGGGAATAAGTACTATCTCTGAATTGTGTGTGTGTGTGTGTGTGTGTGTGTGTGTGTGTGTGTGTGTGTATGTGTGTGTGTGTGTGTGTGTGTGTGTGTGTGTGTGTGTGTGTGTGTGTGCTGATCCTGGGGCTTGAAATCAGAGCTTGGGCACTGTCCCTAAGTGTTTTTGCTCAGGTTAGCTCTCTACCACTTGAGTTCTGTCTTCTTTGGTAGTTGAGTGGAGATAAAAGTCTCACAGAGTTTCTTGCATTGGCTGACTTTGAACCAGGATCCTCAGATCTCAGCCTTCTGGGTAGCTAGGATTATAAGCCTGAGCCACCAGCACTGGGCTGTACTTGTGATTTTTTTTTTTATTAACAGTTTTGAAACGAGCTAAAAAGAAGGACCAGTTCTGGTCAAGAAGAATGAAAGATGGCATTCATTAAGTGAAGGTAGACATCTCTCACCCTGCTATCCTAGGAACCTGTAATCATTAATCTTTCTGCCTTAAGTGGTCATCCATTTTTTTCTTCTTTATATTTTAATTTATTCTGAGCTCTCCTTCGGGACTTTTTTGTTAAGACCTACTTTTGGTCAAGCCTCCATTTTCCTGCTTGTATATTCTTTTCATTTTGAGTGTTGAGATTTGAGACCACCTTGATTTTTTAAAAATTAAAATGAAAATATAGGTGTTCTGCTTTTGGTAGAAAGTGACTTTCAAGAAAGCAGATTTGGTGTGAGATGGGGTTTAAAACCTTGGCAATCTGTTTTTCTTTTAGCAATTTAATTAATAGGAGTCTCAGTTCTACTATCTAAGAAATAGAGGCAATTACATCTATTCATTTTTCAGCAAATATGGTGAGAAGGAAATATTTACTGAATGATTTTAAATTTGTAGGCATTGTTCTAGGTGCTAGGAATACAAATGGACTAAAACTTAGTCTTTGAGGAACTTGCATTCCACACTCTCATTGAGGACCCTGAAAGTTAAATAACATCTAACATAAAACACTTAGTTCAGAGCTGGGAAATGGTAATTGTGCTATAAATGTTGATTACTTCCTGCCTCCTTGTAATAGATGTTTTCTATCACTTTGAAAATTGATACTTTTAATTTTTTGTAGCTCTCCAGCATTGTCATTTCAGTAGTCAGTGGTTTCCTAAGCAACAATAGCCTAAGCAATATAATTGAGGCATAAATCATTGTTAACAATTTTTTTTTTTTCCTGATGCACAGCAGTTACCAATACAGGCTCTATGGTCATTGTTCCCGGCTATCACCCCGATATCCTTTTATGCCTGATTTACCAGACTGGCTCATGGTACTGTTGATACTGGTGGTTTTCTTTCCACGGGGTGGTGTCATTCTTCCATCTCTCACATGCTTCACACTTGACATTATCCGTAGTGGGATGGCGGAAACCTTGATCTACACTCAAATTCCCTGCGTACCAATTTTTCACCTTATACCTTCATTTTATTTTTATTTTTTTTGTCGGTCGTGGGGCTTGAACTCTGGGCCTGGGCACTGTACCTCAGCTCTTCAGCTCAAGGCTAGTGTGCTACCACATGAGCCACAGCGCCACTTCTGGTTTTCTGGTGGTTTATTGGAGATAAGAGTTTCATGGACTTTCCTGCCCCAGCTGGCTTTGAACCATGATCTTCCTATCTCAGCCTCCTGAGTAGCTAGGATTACAGGCCTGAGCCACCAGTGCCCGGCCCACCTTACACCTTTCTCAACTAGGACACAAGGTGGCATTATTTTATGCATTTAGTTCCTTCAATGACCTCCGCTTTTTATTTTGCTGAAGATTTCATTTTTTCCCCCCTACACAGTACAACTATTGTTTTACTTGTCTGAAATTCCTTCTGTCCTCTTCTCAGATATGTAGAGACTTCTTCCTTTGGAAATGCTCATCTCCTCCTTTCCTATGGCCTGATTTATACTGGCAGGGTCAACTTTGTCCTTATATGTCTCAGGCTCCTGGGCTTGAATCACAGCCTCACAGGGCATAGGTCCAGCTGTGTCTGTAAGAGTCAGGATTCTGGAGTTTTTGCCCAGGATTTTGAAGGTATAACTGACAAAAAGAGGGAAGAGGGACCTACTGAAAGGGAAACTATGGGATTGATTGGAAATGTTACTTTCTCCCATTCAGTGCATTGCCTGAGGGCTTAAGTGACTCTTCAGGAGGTCTTAACTCCTAAAGTAAAAAAAGAAAATTTCCTACAGATTTAGAAAGACATTTACCGATCTTTCAGCTTCATTGGAGATATGTCAATTAGGTTCTTGTTACATCTTACTTGCTGTTGAGAAAATTAGGACAGATTCTCTCTCTCTCTCTCTCTCTCTCTCTCTCTCTGTCTCTTGCACGTGCATGCACGTGTACGCGCGCGCGCGCACACACACACACACACACACTGTCTTACTCTTTTTTTTTTCCAATCTTTGGGCTTGGACTCAGGGCTTGGGTGCTGTCTCTGAGCTTTTTTTACTCAAGGTTAGCACTCTACCACTTGAGCCACAGCACCACTTCTGGCTTTTTCTGTTTTGTTTTTTGTTTTTTGTTTTTTTTTTGGTAGTGGGGCCTGAACTCTGGGCCTGGGTGCTGTCCCTCAGCTCTTCAGCTCAAGGCTAGCGCTCTACCACTTGAGCCACAGTGCCACTTCCATTTTCTATTGGTATTAATTGCAAGCAAGAGTCTCAGACTTTCTTGCCCTTGATCTAAAAATCTCAGCTTCCTGAGTAGAGAGTATTACAGATGTGGTGTGAGCCACCAGTGCCCAGGTCTTTGTAGTTTTTTTTTTTTTTTTTTTTTTTTTTTTTATCAATTCTATTGGAAAACATATGATGTATATACATTATACCAATGCTACTTCAAAACTGTATTATTTTGTATGTTTTTTTAAAAATCTCACTGACATACTTCCTCAGATCTCTCCTTTTTTTTTTTTTTTTTTGTCAGTTGTGGGGCCTGAACTCTGGGCCCGGGCTGTCCCTCAGCTCTTCAGCTCAAGGCTAGCACTCTACCACTTGAGCTACAGTGGAACTTCTGGTTTTCTGGTGGTTTATTGGAGATAGGAGTCTCATGGTCTTTCCTGCCCAGGCTGGCTTTGATCCGCGATCCTTAGATCTCAGCCTCCTGAATAGCTAGGATTACAGGCCTGAGCCACCAGCGCCCATCGGGTCTCTCCTTTGACTTGTAGATTTTTCCAGTAGATTTTTCAATCCATTGCTCTGCCTCTCACCAATCCTTGATGATACCATGGAAGTTCTGTTTTCTGTGTGTGTGTGTGTGTGTGTGTGTGTGTGTGTGTGTGTGTGTGTGTGTGTGTGTGTGTGTGTGTGTGTGTAATATATATAATATATAACATAATATATATTTTATATATGTATATATATTTATTTACAGGTTTTTATTGGCCATAGGCCTTGCTTCATAGATGCCTGAGGTGTTCAGGTTATTCTTGGGCTGCTTCAAGTTAAGTTTCCTTATAGGAAGTCATATTCAGTGAAAACAATTTAGGCCTCCATGGGATGGGAAACAGTACAGAAAAGGAAACTGGGAAGTTGACAGTACAATCTTCTGTAAAGAAGATAGCTCTAGTCACTGCCTGTGCTTTACCTGCTCACTGGTTGGTTGGTCCTGCTGGTCTAGGCTATTCATAAAGTCAAGTTGCAAATAGAATTCCTACATCATAGCCACATAGCCATCTTCTCTGTGTCTCAAGGTCATAGACAGTTACCCTGACTGGCCAGACCCAGACTTGGCTAAGTAAAGATAGAACAGCGTTAGTGATAGAACCTGAGTGTTGTGTCACACTAGGGCTTTGGGATCCTCTCTCTGTCTACTGCTTTTTATACTATTGTTCTTTGCACCATGGAGAATAATATTCTTATAGGAAAGTATTCTTGAGTGAAATAATGCCCTGTAAAGACGACTGTCTTGGTAATGTGAGGGTCTTAAAAATATATCTTTGCATTGTTTGATGCGAGGTCCAATGTTGTGAATGGCAACAAAGCAAATATGGCAGAAGTGATGGTCTGAGACTGGAGCATGAAAGGCACTGTGACTCCCTCCTGTTTTCTTTCTTGAATCATTTACTCAGGGGAGATTCCCCCTCTTTCCCCCCTTCAGGTAGCTCTATGGAAAGACCCATGTGGCCTCTTATCGATAGCCAAGAAGCAATGGAGGCCTCCTTCCAAGGTTGCTGTGAGGAGCTCACGTGGGGAGTGGATTGTTGGATTGTGTGGTTGCCGCCAGGCCCTCCCACAGTGGCAGCTCCTACTGCCATCTTGACAAGACTTTCCAAGCTAGAGCTGCCCAGCTCAGCGGCTCCTGAATTCCTTCCTCACTGCTGAAACTAGAGTGATGAATGCTGTTAGTTTTAAGTCACCGAAATGTGAGGGCACTTTGTCCTTCAGCAGTAGAGAGTTAAACAGATTTTTTTTTTTTTTGGTCATAGACATTTGGATTTGGCTTCAATGTCAAGATTCTGGATTTCAAATCGGTGATATCAAGGGATGAGACCTTTGGAAGGTCCGGCGAGGAGAATCCATTTGGCATCTGGGAGGAATAGAAATAATTTATGACAGGAGGCCACTGTGGAAGTTTTAAAATATGTCTGCAAATCTTTAATGCTCCCTTCTGTTGATGTGGGGTCTAATGAACTTTTGTTTCAGCCTGGACTGGCAGGGAACAATGATCCTTTTGGTCTCAGCAGCCTGAGTCAATGCAACGTCAGGCCTAGGCCACAGTACTCAGCTGTTGGTAGAGATAGAGTCTTGTGAACTTTGTTTCCCTGGGCTGACCTTGAACCTAGATTCTCTTGATCTCAGATCCCAAAGTAGCTAGGATTATAGGCATGAGCCACTGGTGCCTGGCTTAAGTTCTTAATCATTTTTAATGAGGAGAATCATCATTTTGCACCCTTACTATGGTTAGTCCTGATTGGCATCTGCCATAGCCTTGGGGTCACTGCCTTTTGGGATAGATAGGCTTATTTCTATTCCCAGTGCCCCCAAGAGCTCTCTCTGCATGGCTCACAAGAATGCTGGTAACAACTATGCATTCTGTGTCTCCTCAGAACAAAGCTAATGGTCTCCCGATCCTTTGAACCATCAGCTTAGTTGGTGACTCAGAGTTCTGAGGTAAACAGATGGTGGTGGTCAGTGCTGTGCCCAGTTCTCGGCACATTCAGATTCTCTTCTGGTCCTTTATGGGGCCATAACAAATACAAAAATTTTCTGTGTTTATGCTTTTGTCCAGTTCATCTTCTTTTCTGGGGATTACTGTACCTTCTTTTCTTCCTTCCTTCCTTCCTTCCTTCCTTCCTTCCTTCCTTTCTCCTTTTTTTAAATTTTTGGTCATTTGTGGGTCTTGAACTCTAGGCCTGGGTGCTGTCCCTGAGCTCTTCAGCTCAAGGCTGGTGCTCTACCATTTAAGCCAGAGCTCCACTTCCAGTTTTCTGGAGTGGTTTATTGGAGACAAGAATGTGGTGGATGTTGCTGCCTGGGCTGGCTTTCAACTGTGATGCTCAGATCTCAGTTTCTTGAGTAGCTAGGATTATAGGCATGAGCCATTGGCGCCCGGCTTGTATTTTTTTTTCTTCCTAGTTTGGGAAGCTTCTGTACTAGTTCATTCTTTGATAATATCAGGTTTTAATTTAATTACTATTTAGCACTTTCTATCCAGATTGAGCACTTTTTTTGGGTGGGGGGGGACATGGGATTTATGTAGTCTAGGTTGTCCTTGAACTTGTAATCCTTCGTCCTTAGCTTCCTGATTGGATTACAGGTATGCATCATCATCCAAGGACCAAACTCATCCTACATCAACAGCAGTTCTCCTTGAGAAGAGACTGAAGTGTGCAGACTAGAAATTTATTCTTTTTGAAAATGTCCATCCATACCTTCTTTAAAATGGCAACAAATGGGGTGGTTCTTGGAAATTATATTCTTTTTTTTTTCTTTTTCTTAAATCTAAGGAGCTGCTCCAACAAGCAATAGATCTCAAGCAAGGACTTGGATGAATTTGTCCTCTCTATTTTGGTCTCAGTATTGTAGTATTTTCTATACACTCTTAGAAATCCTGGAAACATGATAAAGGTAGAGCTTACACTGTTATTTTATCTTGAGCGCTTTCTGCTAAGACAAATGTGTACCTTGCAAGATGTTTGCTTGAGAAGCTCTTGAATGTGATTGGAGAGCTTTTGGCCATGGTTGGTTTCTTTGGTTGACTGAGGTATAGGTTTGTATAGTTGACTCAACTGACATCCTTTTCAGAGAAACTAATTAGAAAATAAGAGAGTTTCAAAGGCAAGTGTGCTGATTTTTTTTTCTTTTTTAAGGTTATGCCCAAGCTGTTTTAAGATGGAGATTTTGAAGATATATTTGGACACATACTAAGAAACAAGATGAGCTGAGAGGAGTGAAAGTTGAAGGACTCATTAAATCATGCAGAATTTGTCCAGCTACTCAGTAGGGGCAGCTAGGCTTCAAGTGTGTGTGTGTGTGTGTGTGTGTGTGTGTGTGTGTGTGTGTGTGTGTGTGTGTGTGTGTGTGTGTGTGTGTGTGTGTGTTCGTTCATGTCCACATATAAGATAAAATCTTATTCATTTAAATCACAATGGCAGACACAGAGATGTGTTACTCAGACTTCCCTTCCATGAAGGGCTTCTTATGTGTTTGCAATGAGTGTGTTTCCCTGGCAGCTTTCTGTGCTTTCTTCAAGTCTACCTCAGCTCCCGAGCGGGGTTTTCCCTAATGAGCAATCTTTGCTCTCAAGTTTCCAGGGCTGTAGAAACTTGGTCCACCGGCATAGAGTTTGCCATGTCTCCCACTCAGCTCTACTTCCTCTCTTTTTTCTTCACAGGTGTTACTTTTCAATCTGCTATTTGTTCTCTTAACTGTATCTCAACATCTGCTTCCCAGGGGATCCAACTGACAGTGGTTCAGTTCCAGGAATGCTTGGAGGAAACAGGTGGTAAGATGAGGTCTGGGGCCTGGATCACTCACAGGCTGGCTGGCAATCAGAGCTCGATCCCAGGTGGCTTGTGGGGTGGGCACAGATAGTCTTTGGCACGAAGTATTGGACATATTGCACACAACTTTCACTGGTGACTTGAGAGAATATTTCAAAGCAATAATTTAGGCACTTGAAAATATAGAGGAAACAGTGCATACAAGAAAAAGGGAATTAGTTATTATTAAGTCATATTATTAACTGCTAGAAGAATAATGAAAACCTGAAGACAGATTAAGAATTAAAAACGAAGGTCACAAGTCCTCTTTGGTAGTTTACAAAGAGGTCTTCATCTTCAGCATTTGATAATAGGAGGGAAAAACCCTGAAGTTTGTATTAAATACAGTCCTGAGCTTCAAAGACAGTTGCTTATGCAGATGCTGTGGCATGAGAGTCTGGGTATTTCCATCTAGCAGATAACTTCGGATCTCCTCACTAGATGGGCTATTGTGGATCGTAGGGTGCCATGACTACGCAAGCGATCTTGCTTCAGCTGTTTTTCCCTCCACTTGTGTTATTCCCTACTAACAAACTTTCACATTCCTGACTCCAGCTCTGTTCCAGCTTCCCAGAGGAACTACCTTCCACTGACTTGGAAGTTAGGAAGATAGACTGAAATGTATTATTTTAATGGTTTCTTTCAAAAGTGAGAAGATTAAATGAAGCAAATTAATGGCTAAAAATGACATGTTGAAGCTCTTGTAGAGCATCTTGAATGCTTCCCAAATAGAGAAATAATAAATACTTAAGGTATGCTCATTACTTAGACCTGAGCATTGCAGATTGTATATATATGTATTGAAATACGCTGGGTTGCAATTACATTTTTAAAAAAGTGACTGTTTATGATATATTCCTGGTATCACTGGAGTACTACATTTGCATATATATCTTTTTTTCATGCTTGGTCATGGGGCTTGAACTCAGGGCCTGGGCACTGTCCCTGAGCTGTTTTGCTCAAGGCTGGCACGCTATCATTTTGAGCCACAGTGTCACTTCCAGTTTTCTGGTGGTTAATTGGAGATGGGAGTCTCATGTACTTTCTTCCCGCTGGGCTTGCCTTGAACTGTGATCCTCAGAACTCAGCCTCCTGAGTAGCTAGGATTACCAGTGTGAGCCACCGGTGCCTGTTACATACATATCTTTTATAATGTTTTAGGATGCTAAGGAATCACTTGTAAGGATCTCTTTTCATGTTCTCTCAGTGGTGCAAGCCTTTAATCATTTTTATATATTTATATATGAGCTCCCAAGAAAAAGTGCTCATTTTTGAGAAAAATTTAAGTATCATCTGTTTTTACCCTCAATAATTTGAACCTCACTGTGGTCTTTTTTCCAGTACTCTTAAGAGACTCCCAAGAGACTGTTGCTTCATCTCTGGATGAAGTTTCTCACGAAGAGGAACACTGACATTAAACTTCTCTATAGCACTTTTTGGTACAGCCTCAACAATATCATCTCCACACAAATGGTGACAGAAAATAATCGCCACAGAAGCAGGTATGTGGGATTCGTAATCAGCACTAATAATATATATTTTTTTAGCTGCTCTCAGGTTAAGGAAAAACCTTGTTTGTCAGTGAAAATTCCAAGTATTGTCAACTGTGCAATGAAACGTAAATCTAGTCTTGGTAATTTAGGGTTTTCTCTTTTTGTCTTGCTTCAGGGTGCTTTTTCTAGACTTGGAGAAGTGAGAGGTCAAAATCAGCACAACACTAAATTGGGGTGAAGGGTAGTGGGAAGAGGGGAAGGACAGGTACCCAGTCCAGTTCACACCAGAGTTTTCCCATTTAGTTTCCAGAATGGATGCTATAGTTTCTGACATATATTTGCTTAAAGTTAGCTATTGGAACCATGGAAAAAGTAGTCACTCTCTCTCTTGAATAGTTTTTAGTTTGTTAACAAAAGCAAAGCTTTTTCAAACTCAAATCTAAATGGCTAAAGAAATTTTCCTTGGGTTAGCTGTCGGGAACTTTTGATTTTTGGTATGTAGTTCCTTTTTTTTTTTTTAATTACTTTTTTTGTCATTCCTGGGGCTGGAACTCAGGGTCAGGACACTGTCTCTGAGCTTTTTTGATCAAGGCTAGTAGTGTTCTACCACTTGAGCAAAAGCTCTAGTTCTGGCTTTTGTGTAATTTAATTGGAAATGAAAGTCTCATGGACTTTCCTGTCTGGGCTGGCTTTGAACTGAGATCTTCAGATCCTCAGCCTCTGTAGGCTAGGATTACAGTCATGAGCCACCAGTACCTGGCTTAAAGTTGCTTGTTTAATTGTTTTTTTTTCCCCCAACTTTCCTGATGGGGTGGAAGGGATTCCTTTTCTGTTTTAACCTGGCTGCTGCTTCTTGCTGTCATCTTTGCTTCCTTTCTGGCTTTTCTCTTGTCTTCATGTTTCTTTCTTCTTCCTCTGCCTTCACCTTTTCTTTTTTTTCTAATTGGGATCCTTGTCACCTTTTCTTTCTTTTATCTCCCATAGCTTCTTTTTGTCTTCAGGAATTTTACTGATCCTTGGTAGTGATTTGGAGACCTCTTTGTTTCTTTTTGCTGCTCTCTGGTGCTTTACAGAGCAGACCTTTTTGTTAAGTGAAGATTCTTTCTCATTGAGAAATGTGGAATGCTCAGTTGGAATGATGTGAGCAGGAACAGTTTTGAACTGTTTTCAACATCAGCCCTGGGTTTGCTAACATTGACATTAGCACTTGGCCAGGTCCTTCCCTCCTGCTCCTCATCGCCCTGCGCACAGCACCCCTTCCTGCAGCTCCCTGTCTTCTCTTCCAAGCAAGAAAACATTTAGCCCACACCAGCACAGGCTTAGTCTGATTGCAGCTGTAGGAGGGTTATTCAAGACCCTCAGACTAGGCAGGAAGACAATACATACTTACATGTGCACATGTATTATGTATCTATATGCTTCTGTACAAATAAGTGAAATATCCTAGTGTTCCATAAAGCCAGTTTTTGACAATTAATGAAATATGAGTTCTGAACAGAGTGACATTAATAAGATTCAGGACATCCTGAGTACTTAGGCCAACCATCCCAGTTCTTAGCTATTTCTCTTGGCATTTCTAGCACCTTCTTCTTCTTCCTGCACCCTGCAGGGTTAGAAGGAGCAGAAACACTTGGCACATTTCCTCTTAGGAAAACCTAATTTTTTGTGCAATATAAAGTTTCAGTGAAATAGGCATGGTAGCTGGGGAAGAACCAAAATGATAATGGCAATGCTGAGATTAGCTAATGTTTAGGCATTGCTTCTGAGCAGTTTAAATGCATTAGTAATTATAGTATTTCTAACAAATCTATGAGGTGGTAATCACAACAACAATAAAATCAACAATGACTGTCTCAGCCTTTCTTAGTTCCCAAGGAAACAGCTCCCATGCTATTATTTTATTAGAAAGTACCATCTCACTACATCAAGTGAGTGATTGAGGTACATGAGAGAGAGAGAGAGAAGGAGGGAGAGAGAGGGAGAGAGTGAGAGAGAGGGAGAGAGAGAGAGAGAGAGAGAGAGAGAGAGAGAGAGAGAGAGAGAGAGAGAGAGAGAGAGAGAGAGAGAGAGAGAGAGATTGGTCACATCAAATTCTTAAATCATGGATCTACATCTTAAAAGTTTTAAAATTGTGTCTCAGTACTGTCCATAGGAAAGTGGACATAGAGGAAGAATTTAGCTACTGATGATTACCTCCTATTAGTATTTACCCCATGGGGTGCTAACTTCCCAAATTTTTTTTTTAATTTGCCAGTCCTGGGGCTTGAACTCAGGGCCTGAGCTTCTTTTGCTCAAGGCAAGCACTCTATCATTTGAGCCACAGCACCACTTCTGGGTTTTTCTGTGTATGTGGTACTGAGGAATCAAACCCAGGGCTTCATGCATGCTAGGCAAGCACTCTACCACTGAGCCACATTCCCAGCCCCCCCCCCACTCCCACTCCCATTCTAATTGTGCATTTGTGTAGCAGATCTGAGAGAGCAGCAGTTATTTTCTCTGAGATGGCAGAGGTGTGAGGCTAGAGATTTGTAAAGGAGGCACTGGCAGAGGGTAGCTCAGACTTCTTGAGTAAGGCAACTTGTGTCACAATCTGCAGTTCATTCAAGCCAAGTCACTTGATCTAAGGGGCAGGTATGAAATACACAACTACTATTTTCCAGTATGACATATATGACCTTCACAAATCCAAAGAGACCATGAAGTATTAGAGGAGGAAGCAAGTATGGAAACAATCTGCTCTCTTACTTTAGATATCATGGCTTATCTCAGGCTACTCGTAGTCCTTACGTATCAGTGATGTAGAAGGTCCCTGCATCCCCACAATGTTTTTCTTGCGTTTTCCACCATAATTGTGTCTTTATAGGGCATCCATACCACATTAGTCCAATCAGTAGGATGTCATCAATTTAGAGGAACACTAACATGTTCTGTATAATGTTAGGATGTTTATTATATTCTGTCAGAGAACAGGAAAGTTAACTTGGTCATTGGTCAGGGCAGTTAAAATATATTGCTGTTCCTGCCATATGAAGTCAAGTAATGTTTTATCCTAGCTCTTGAAGTGGACAACAAAGAACATATTAGTTCTGCAGGTGTATAGCAAGGGCTTCAGGCTGTATTGTTTTGATCCAATAGGGACATCACATCTGGAAATAGCATCTGTGCTTGGGGGTTCCCACCTGGTTGAGTGAATGGCAGTTTACTGTCATCAACCATGTTTCATTTGCCAAAACAGTGAAAAAACATGACAGAGAATCTCAACCCTGCTTCTTTGTAGAATTACAGGGCAGTGTTGATCTCTGAATGTTTTAGGATATAATAGTGTTTCTGACATTATTTTTACTGTAACTGGATCCATTTTAGATGCTTCCACTTAGAACCAGAATGCTTCTCATTCCGCAAGCTAGCAACAACTATGAGGATTCTTCTAGCTATTAAGTGTTATTTATACAGTTAAATGTTTGGGATTCTATCTGAAATAGTCTTGTGGCAAAACCATATTTATCCTTTGTTTTCTATTGACATTCACTTTATTCAGACTCATGGTGACAGTTTGTATTATTTCTTATCATTAGTGTCAGCTCAGTTTCTGTATCTTACGATCCTCAAAAAATAGCTTTCAGCCCACCGATTGGGAGAAGATCTTTACTAGCCATACAACGGACAAGGGTCTCATATCTAAAATATACTTGGAACTCAAAAAATTAAACCACCCAACAACAAATCCTCAAAGAAACAACTGCCCAATAAATAAGTGGGCGAAAGACTTAAAGAGAAACTTCTCTGAAGAAGAAAGAAGGATGGCCAATAGACACATGAAGAAATGTTCAACATCCCTAGCCATAAAAGAAATGCAAATCAAAACAACATTGAGATATCACCTCACTCCAGTTAGAACAGCAAAAATCAAGAACTCTAACAACAACAGATGCTGGAGGGGATGTGGACAGAAAGGAACCTTACTTCATTGCTGGTGGGAATGTAAACTTGTTCAACCACTTTGGAAAGCAGTATGGAGGTTCCTCAAAAGACTTCACATAGATCTCCCCTATGATCCAGCAATCCCACTTTTGGGCATTTACCCAAATGTTTACAAACAAGACCACACTAAAGCTACCAGCACAACTATGTTTATTGCAGCATTATTTACCATAGCTAAGATATGGAACCAACCCAGATGCCCCTCAGTAGATGAATGGATCAAGAAAATGTGGTATATATACACAATGGAATTCTATGCCTCCATCAGAAAGAATGACATTTCCCCATTTGTTAGGAAATGGAAAGGCTTGGAAAAAATTATATTAAGTGAAGTAAGCCAGGCCCAAAGAAGCATAGGTCCCATGGTTTCCCTTATTTGCAATATCTAGTATAGGTATGAGTCAAGCAGAAAAGGTAAGATAATGTGATGTTAGGAAAATGAACCCTTAAATATGTATTTTAATGTTTTCGTTTCTTTCATGCATATGTTTCTAACGCATTTATAAGATTATTTCTTTGTTGCTTTGTATGTCCCTCCCCCACGGTGTAACCCCCGCTTTCACTATATTTGATGTCAATATAACATGTGGAGGAGATGGGGACAAACAAGTCGTTTAAGGATTCAGGTGGACCTGTTGCAACAATGAGAAGTACAAAATGTCATGTCAAAACCAGCTTTACAATGTCGGTGGGGGGGGAGGGGGGTATAATTGGGTGGGGGGAGGGGGGAGGCTGGGAAGGGAGGTGAAGGGTAAACAAAGGAGGAGGCTGCAATGCTTGGTAAGAAATGTATGCATTATCCTGCCCATGTAATTGTAGCCCCTCTGTACAGTATGTTCTCAAATAAAATAAAATAATATTAAAAAAAATAGCTTTCAGATCTTTTCTTGGGGAAGAATTGGGAAATATTAATTGAATTAAATTGTGTGTGTGTGTGTGTGTGTGTGTTTGTGTGTGTGTGTGTGCGTGTGTGCACGCTGGCAGTGGGGCTTGAACTCAGGGCCAGGGTGCAGTCCTTTTTTTTCCCCTCAAGGCTTAGCATTCAATGTCTTTGAGCTCTACTTCTTGATTTTTGGTGGTTAATTGGAGATCAAAGTTCCATGGACTTTCCTGTCAGGGCTGGCTTTAAACTGCAATCGTAAGTTCTCAACCTCCTGAGTAGCTAGATTTATAGGTGTGAGTCACCAGTGCCTAGCTGAGTTACATGGTTTTTAACCTAGGAAAAAGCATTTCTCCTTAATGAATGGTAGAAATGAGATAACAAGAAAATAAAAATATGACAAAAGCCAAAGGGCTGGAAACTTTCAGACTATGATTTTGCCCCAACAGATTTCCTTTGCTTCCTCATGCTATAGCTAAGAATTTTCCTGTGGTAATTACATGAGGCTCATGTAACTGAGTTTTGACCAATAGAACACAGACAGCAAATTGTACACCACTGCAACACTTCATTCCACAGAGTCCTCCAACATTTCATCATTTTCCTGGTTAGAGGGAACAGAAGAGAAGCGAGAATACTTAAGACATTTTTTCCCCTGATTTCTTTTTCTCCTCTTCTCTCAGATATTAGTGGTTCACTCTCTTTAATGAAGAAGGATTGAACTTGGAGTTAGAAACACTGGGTCTGTTCCCTGGTTCTATAACGTGCTAGCAAATTAGCCCCAGACAAGGCATATAATGTCTCAGAGCTTAGTTTCTCTATCAAATAATACATTGAGTAAAGGGATCTCTTTAGAACTTTTTATTTCCCCAAGATTGTATGGCTACTGAGTATATAGTTAACCCTCTCTACCTGTAGATACCATATCCTCAGGTTCAACCAACTACTGGGAAAATTGCATCTGTTCTGAACATTTTTATCATTATTCCATAAACAATACAGCCTAACAGCTACTTGCATAGCATGTCATTGAATTAGCTATTAAAAAAAGTAGAGTTCAAGGTATACAGGAGCATGTATGTAGCTGAGTTAAAATACTTTTGGATATTCATAGATTTCGGTCTCTGCTGGGGTCTAATAATCAATGGCCTAAAAAGCAACAAGGGACAACTGGAATCTGAAACTGATTTATGCTAAGGATGCAATGTCTCACTTGGGAACTTATCCATCCCAGGGGTCTTTTAACAAATGCAAGAGCCACTTTTTGGCTTGACTGGTTTGTCTGGGATATTAGAACAGTCATAGCCCTGACTGTAATAAATCCTACCCCTTTTTGAACTTTAAATTCTACAGATTGATGTTGGTAGTGAAGATTTGCTTGGGCCCTTGTATCCCTAGGGAACTACAGCAAGGCAGCATGCTAGGATGTTCTTAATCTGTTCGAGAGCACACAGCAGGCTCTGTGTACTTCGGCTCTCCAGAGAATATGGTTCAACCCTCAACTAAAATTTCCATGAATGGAACTTCTGCACTTAATATCTACCAAAATAACATTTTCTTCTCTGCTCTTAAAAGAAATTCTCTGAGGAACAAGTGTTCACACCAAGGAAGAACATTTTATAATTATAATTGTTACGCTAAAAGGCTATAATAAACTTTAAGCAAGTGCTTCCTATTTTATTTTTGCTGCAAACAATTTATAACCAGAACTGTCCTCTTGACATGATAATGAAGGTGCAGTCACACATGTCAGCTGGGGCAATTATGTTCTTCAGATGTCTGCTGGTAAGTATTATATGATCTCTTCCTGCTGACACCTTATCAACGGAGACATGAATATTAAAAAGAACACCCAAGAGAGCTAACTTAAAATCCAAGTACTTTCAAGAAGTTCCATATGTGTTGAAAAGCCTGTACGTCATCTTCAAGATAATCTTCATTTTGCTACCCATTTTTCTTTGGCTTCAAGTAGAAAGAAAGCCCAAGGATATGTAAGTTAGTAGTCAACACAGGATAATGAGTAACGTCCTTAAAAATATACCCAAATGGCCCGGCACTGGTGGCTCAACCCTGTAATCCTAGCTACTCAGGAGGCTGAGATCTGAGGATCTTGGTTCAAAGCCAGCCAGGGCAGGAGAGTCCATGAGACTCTAATCTCCAATTAACCATCAGAAAACAGAAAGTGGCTCTGTGGCTCAAGTGTAGATTGCCCACCTTGAGCTAAAGAGCTGAGGGACGGTGCCCAGGCCGAGTTCAAGCCCCATAACTGATGGGGGGGGGGAATACACACACACACACACACACACACACACACACACACACACACACACACACACACGCAATGTATCTTAGTGAGTATAGATATGGCTGCAGATTTTTGCTCTATTATGTTTTAGCTTTTGACTTTGGTCATAGGAGAAACTTAGAGTGCCAAGTATAAAAAGGTAAAAATGCAGATGATATTTCTGGGATCGTAGGGAGACAAGAAATGCTGGAGCACTAAGCTTAGGGTCTGTCATAAGAGCAGAAACAGATGTTCCTCCTCCTCCCCATCTGATTCAGCTGGATCCATAGGGCACGTGTTCTGAGTGTGCCTTGGAAGTTACTTGCGTGAGCTCCAAGATCCATGATTATCCCCTTGAGGAGGGTTGAGAAGTTTGCCCCCATTTACTCTAAAACTTCTTGGCTTGTCTGCTATACATCTGCCTGTTCTTCTTTCCCCTTCTATCTCTCCTCTCACAGGACCCAAGCTGTTGTCAGCATTACCTGCTCATTGCTTTCTGAGATGTTTGTCCTTATCAGATACTTTCTTCCTAGAAGGGCAGCTCAACTGACCATTCTGTGTGATTCTTCACTGGTGACCAATTCCTTGGGTGTCTCAGGAAATACCAGCTAGACTTTCTCTTTTCCAGCCCGTACAAGTCCTGTAATATTGTACTTGAAGATGCTAGGGCTCATCTGCAGGCCTTCCCAGAGCATTGTTTCTGGATGGTCAAGGTGCTTTGTTGTAAATAACCCAATTCTTGTTGACATCCCAGATCTTGCCTCTCCTCATTCAGCTCACTTTTGGCACCAAAATCTATCAGTTACTGAAGCCATGCTTTCCCTAGCTTTGATGTAGTTTTACAGGAAGGAAAGTCGATCTTACATGAAAGGTTAATCATTTCTGTTATTCTATTGAGTTCTCTCAAGCTTGACTGCCTCTTCTTTTTAAAGCTTGAGGAATAAAATACAATCTTCTAAGGAGGATTTTGCTGTATGAAGGAAAGAAAAAATGTATTTGGGTCTGTTCACCATATTACTTGGTGGTATTTCTGAAACTTGATTTTTTTTTTTACCTTTTTCTACTGCCAAAGCATTGTCCTATTGATAGGTATTCAAAAATCTCTTGGCTAACAGCTAATAATCTCATTAGTAATCGTGATATTATTGTGAGTTTATTAATTTTTATTCATTGTGTAAGAGAGAGTCAGAAAAAGGGGGAATGAAGGTGGTAATACAAACACTATGTATGTACTATTTTCCCTAAAGTATTTTTCTTATCCCTTGGGTACAATAAAGAAAGCATTAAGTTATCAACAATAATGTAGAGTACTGGGATCCTTGTTCTGATTAAATTTAATTTCCTGTGTGATCTTGGGCAAATAGTGACTCTGTCTCTTGGGGTGCGGAATCTTTACCTGAAAAATTAAAAGGTAGCATTAGATCCACAGATCCCTTCTAATGTTACTATTCTAGGAGGCTACTCTGTTTTTCATTTTATAAGTTTACCAAGGCTTCTGTATCAGGACCTTCCCCTGGATATGACAAATGGGAATGTGGGTCTCAGAGTGTGTGTGTGTGTGTGTGCGCGCGCGCGCGCGTGTGTGTGTGTGTATGACAAATGGGAATGTGGGTCTCAGAGTGTGTGTGTGTGTGTGCGCGCGCGCGCGCGTGTGTGTGTGTGTGTGTGTGTGTGTTGGTTAATCACTGGAGAAACAGGAGGTGAGAATACAAGTGCCATTCATATTCCCTGAAATTGGTACGTAAGCTTTCTTGCATCCTACCCTTCTGCCCTCTCACCACTGAAAGATGAGGACATCATGACACATACAATCCCCTTCCTTATGTGTAGGCTGCATATTTTTTTCTTTAAGCCATTGCCCTTCTTTAAGGTTGACGGTGCCTGTCATCTTAAATGAATTTCTGTAAAGCATGAGAATAAGTACACTATTGAGCTTTACTCTTCCAGGGAAGGCACTCAGGATTACTGGATATCAATTGTGGTTCTGACTATTTGTATTGGCCCAGGTTTGGAGACTAAAACTTGGCTATGTCTGATTCTTAGCAGAACTTCTTACATCTATAAAACGAGCTTCAGTAACTTCATTCTTCTCTCAAGACATGTTTTTACGTTTGACAGGTGAAGGAAATAGCTACTTTAAAGTGTTGTTGAAGAAGTGGGGAAGGGAGGAAATTATAGCCTCTGTGTGTGTGTGTGTGTGTGTGTGTGTGTAATTACCAGTTTGCAGTGGCTACTACTCTGTTATTCTTATTCTTTTGTTCAGCTATACCTATAAAGGATGAAAATAGGCTTTAAGGCTCTTCCTAGAAATGATCCAAGAAGTCACCTCTGCCAATTCTGTAGTCTATACCAAGTTTGGAAGTTTGTCTCTAAAAATCTCCAGACATTCAGAAGTTAAAGCTGCACTGAGCTCAAGGAGAGCTGGCTTTCCCATCCCTGCTGTCCTTGTTTAGATAACCAGCCTTTCTGTCAAATGAACTCGGCATGAGTTGTAGCTCTTGAGGATATTTGATTACACTTGCTAGCTCTTAATTGTCTCAGTGATTATAAATTGGTCATTTGATCTATTTTAGAACCATGCAGGGTTAGCGATATTAAGCTAAGTTACCTGTCATTTTTTTTAACCTGTCATTTTTAAAGACAGTCATCCTCCTTTTGTTCTTTCTGAGTTGGTCCTAATGTATGCTTTTTTCTAAAATGTGGAAACTTTTCTACTAGATATCTTATTTAAAAACTCATAAAGTGGGGGGAGGGAAAGAGGGAGAAAAAATGAGGGAGGGGTAACAATTTCAACAAGAAACGTACTCACTACCTTACATACCTGTAACCCTTCTGTACATCACTTTGACAATAAAATTAAGACTCCTAAAATGTAAAATACGTATACATATCTCAATGCTAAGATCTAAATTTAAGTAAATACTCCCATTATTAATAAAATAAAAACAAATAAATAATAAAAACAAAAACTCCCATTATTACTGGCTTGTTTCTTGGAGAGACCTGGCATGTAGGAACACCACCTTTCCTTGCCAATCTGAAGGCTTGCAGCAAGCTGGGGAGAAACTCAACCATCTCTTATTGATTCAGCAATGGCTAGTATTTACCAAGCATTCCTCTGTGTCACTGTGCTAGGCATTTTATGTGGGTGATTTCATTAGATGCCAAAGCACTGATAAGAGGTAAGGTTTTATTGTTAAGAATATTTTACTCTTGAGGGCTGGGAAGGTGGCTCAGTGGTAGAGTGCTGGCCTTGCATGCATGAGGCTCTGGGTTCAATTCCTAAGCACCACATAATCAGAAAACCAGAAGTAGCACTTGTGGCTCAAGTGGTAGAGTCCTCGCCTTGAGCTGAAGAGCTGAGGGAGTGTGCCCAGGCCCAGAGTTCAAGCCCCACAACCGACAAAAAAAAAAAAAAAAGAGAATATTTTTATCTTGAACCTGGAATCAGCACCAGGTTTCATGTAGACCCCAAACATCACCGAGATAAGATGACTTTATTGTACTACCACCAATTGTTATAATTTCTGGAAGTGGCCCCAAAAGTTATTGATGGAGTCAGAGAATCAGTGTCTTGGGTATTGACGTTACTTCTAGAGTTCACTTTGGTGTAAGGTGCATTTGACAGTATTAACCTGTTTAAGACTTCCAGATCCTCATTTGTAGGAGCCCTGTGGTTGGTCAGTCAAGGTAGGACCAGTAGGACATCAAGAGAAGCCAGGGTGGAGTAGCTTCAGATCTTGGGTAGGCTGTGATCAGTGTCAAGCAGCATTTAAGGTTTTATCTTATTTCGTCTGGGGCTGCCTCACATGTGAACATGCTTCACATGCATGAACATAAAAAGTATCCCAAGAAGGATGTAAATAAGGGAGATGGCACACGAAGATCCAATTAACATGGGAACCTAGAATTCAAAGGTAGGGACAAGGAAGATAGCATGGGGATACTTTGGTAAGAATTGACTCACTATCGTTAACTCAGAAAAGCAGATACCAGTGACTACAATACTGACACATTTGCAATCTACTGATAACACATAATATTCAAGTCAAACCTGTGTGTATAAATAAACATTTTTAATCCTCTTACATATTACCAAGTCTGGTATTCTTATTAGATGCTTTTCCTGTCAACATACAACTTGTCCTTCCTCTTAAGAGTTTCCATGAGTTCCTTTGTTTCTAGTTGATGATTCTCCTTGGTAAGTCCCAATAGTTTTTGTCTCCTGACTATAAAATATAACATCATAAACTAATAAATACTAACTCTATTTTCCCCATTGCCATTTTGGTTCTTGGTATGAAGAAGGTTTGGGGTTATAAATATTAAATAAAGAATTTAATTTTTAAGACACATATACTCACCGATTCTTTTTTTTAAAAAAGTCTTTATTGTTATTGTAAAGGTGATGTACAGAGGGGTTTTAGTTTCATAAGTGAGATAAAGTAGACTCACTAACTCTTTTTAACAAAAAATGGGCAGTTATGTGGACACACAAACTCAACTTAGGAGATTTTAATGTGTAATATTTTTATTTTTGTTTTATGATATGCTAGTGAATTCTTTAAAATAACTTAAACTCTATTTCCCACTATGCTATATTGAAAATTTATTTAATTACTAGAGAATGGCAATGAAGTTCTAGAACCTAGAATCTAGTGAGTTGAAAACCTAAAATTTACATTTATTTTTCTTTGTCAGTCATGGGGCCTGAACTCTGGACTTAGGTGCTGTCCCTCAGCTCTTCAGCGCAAGGCTAGTGCTCTACCACTTGAGCCACAGCATCACCTCTGACTTTTTCTGCTTATGTGGTGCTGAGGAATTGAACCCAGGGCTTCATGCATGAGAGGCGAGCATTCTACCACTGAGCCTCCTTCCCAGCCCCTGAAACTTACATTTTAAGCAATACTTGGGTCTAAAAGTTCAATATTTATGACCTTGGCCCAGGAAAGACTTGATTCTGAAAACAACTGAAAGAGATAAGGTACAAAGAGGATTCAGAAAATACTGGAGTTCATATGTGAGCCAAGAGCTTGGAGATATAGTCTGTGCAGACATGCTCTTTCTCTAAAGTGCCTCAAGTTAATGGGGCTGTTAAGATTTATTTATAGAAGTTAAATTAATTCCCTGTCTACCAAATACTTTTTCATGACTTTATACTCTCACAGATATTTGGCTCCAAGTCTTCTTTATAATTGTAAATTGACAAATTGTAGTCTTATATGTTTACAATGTACATAAAATGATTTCATGATTTATGAATACCAGGGGAATAATGAAAGCTAACATATATCACCTCAAATACTTACCATTTTTATAGTGAAAATATTTGAAATTTACTGTGAACAATTTTAAATGGGGCTGGGAATGTGGCTCACTGGTAGGGTGCTTGCCTTGCATGCATGAGGCCCTGGGTTCGATTCCTCAGCACCACATAAGCAGAAAAAGCCAGAAGTGGTGCTGTGGCTCAAGTGGTAGAGTGCTAGCCTTGAGCTGAAGAACTCAGGGTCAGTGGCCAGGCCAACATCTGACAAAAAAACAAACAAATCAAACAATTTAAAATGTACAATTCATTATTATTAACTATGCTTACCATATTGTAAAATATATCAACACAAAAGTAAATTTATTCTTCCTAACCAGTTTTTTTTTTTTTTTTGTGGTGAACTCAAGGCCTCCTTCTTGATAGGTAAGCACTAAACCACTTGAGCCACACCCTAATATTATACAGTCTCCTATTCTTTTGGTATTTATTTTAGTATGACAGAGTTAAAGTAGGGAAGATGGAAACAAGAGATAAACATTTCTTTCTCCCCAGTGCAGGAAATGGGAGTTTTTGCTTGGCCAGGCAGGATTCTATCTTCCAAATTGATGAAGTTACAGGTATGCTTACTATGCTCAGGCAAGGGAATTGCAAAAAACCATTAATTACAAAAAAAATGTCCAATGTAAGTACTGAATTTGAGTTAATAATTTTAAGTCTGTCCTATGTATAAGTAAATATTTTGGGTGGCACACTAGTGTATTAACTGAAATGAGCAGATTCAAGAGAGAACTCAAATAATGTAACCCCATAGGCTAAATCAAAGTTGAAAGTAAATGCGTATTTCAAAGGGGTATTTGGTGGGAATCAAGGGGAGACAGTAGGTGAATGAAGAGAACAGAGGAAGATGAAGTAAAAATAAAAATCCAGTGCATATCATACACAATTAGAAAAGCGAGGGGAAGGGTAGAATGTTGAAAGGGGTGACACTGGTTAGGAGATATCGTACTCATAAACTGCTTTGTTGAATGGCAACTCCTCTGTATAACTACTTAAAGATTAAAGCAGCAACAAAACTACAAGCTGGGCGCTGGTGGCTCATGCCTATGATCTTAGCTACTCAGGAGGCTGATATCTGAGAATCACGGTTCGAAGTCAGGGAAGCCCAGGAGACTCTCATCGCCAATAAACTTCCCAGAAAAAGCTGGAAGTGGTGATGTCACTCAAGTGGTAGAGTGCCAGCCTTGAACACCAAGGGGCTCTGGGACAGCGCCCAGGCCCTGAGTTCAAGCCCTGCGTGGAACTAACAATAACAACCCCCCCAAAAGAAAACCCTATAGAAACATTCCAAGTTACTCCTTGAACCCTCTGTTAGGAATGATTCTCCCAAGGTGGAGATCTCCTTGAGTTGGGTTAAAAAAAAAATCAGGTCTTGCTGATGAAAAACACTGAACCTTAAAGGAGACGGAGGTGGGAAGAGTTTGGGGCGAACAGAGAGAAACCCATCCCCCGGAATAAACAAAATACAACGGAACAAGGAAAAGACAAGGAGAGGCAGGCGCTGGTGCGCACACCTGGAGTCCCAGCTACCCGAGGAGGCTGAGATCTGAGGATGGGGGTTCGAAGCCAGCCCGGGCAGGAGAGGCCGTGAGACTCTCATCTCCAATGAACCACCAAGGGGAGGGGAAGGACTCAGCATCACTTTTAGGACACCAAAGTCTTCCGCCTCGGCTTCCCACCGCCGGTCCTCCAGGGCTTCCCGCCGCCTCTCGGTGGTCTTCCAAATCTGCCTAGAGTGGCTCACCGGCATTGCAGGCGTCTCCGTGTCCTCTTCCGGGTGGCCCGCTTTCCGCACTTGACCTCAGAAGCTTTGAGAAGGAACCATGCCCGCGGTTGTCTCGCGAGACTGGCAGGCCAGACACGTGTTGTGGGAATGAGGCCAGCTCACGTGCGGGCGTGCCTAAGTGCGCATGCGTTTGGGTGTGTGTGTGGGGGGGGGGGAGGTGTTACGTGTGCATAAGTGCGCATGCGCTGTGCGCGTTTTGTATCCCGTGCGTGCGGGCGCGCCCTCCCAGGGAAGGCCTGCTAATTCGAGGAGCCCTGAGGTAACGCTCTGCGGCTGTCTTCTCTCCGTCTTCCACTTCGCTGTATAGTATCGCCCCCAACTCTATGTGCAGGAAGTCATGTCATCAGCGAAGGGTGACAATTGGAAAGAAAACACCTTTTCTCCTCTTAATGTGAACACGGCTTTGACTGAGGTAAGGAGCGCGGGCCTCCTCCGCGTCTTGCTCCAGAGCTTGGACGCCAGGCCCAGGCCCAGCCCCAGGCTCAGCCCCAGGCCCCAGGCCCCAGCCCCAGGCCCCAGCCCCAGGCCCCGCCCCCAGGCCACGGCCCCACCCCCAGGCCCCAGGTCCCGGCCCCGGGCCCCGCCCCAGGCCACGGCCCCGGGCCCAGGCCCCAGGCCCCGCCCCAGGCCCCAGCCCCGGCCCCAGGCCCAGCCCCAGGCCCCAGGCGCGCGTCTTCCACCAGCAATGCTGGCAAGGCAAAAGCCAGGCTGTAAAGGAAGGGAAGACTTGTTGTTTGCAACAAGGCCCAAGCATGTCTTTTCATTTGGTTCCTTTATATCATGGTAGGGGTAATGGAGATTATAGTAATATAACCAGCTGTGTGTGAGTGTGCGTGTGCGTGCGTGCGTGTGCTGGTGATGACACTTGAGCTCGGGGCCTTGCACTCCTGCTTTGACCTTTCTTTGTTCAAGGCTAGCTCTTTGGCCCTTGAGCCACAGCTCCATTCCTCAGTGTTTGCTGGTTCATTGGAGATAAAAAGTCTCACAGACTTTTCTTCCTGATATGGCTATCAACTGCAATGATCAGCCTCTGGGAGTAGTTAGGGTTACAGGCTAACCCTAATTTGTGTGTGGGGAGTAGGACCGGTTGGTTTGGGTGAGGGGGAGGGGGGTGTTAGTCCTGGAGCTTGAACTCAGGTCAGGGCCTGGGAACTGTCCCTGAGGCTTTTTATTTATTTATTTATTTATTTATTTATTGTTGAAGGTTGGTGTTCTACTCCTTGAAACACGCTCCATCTAAGGCGTTTGCTGGTTAATTGGAGATAAGAGTCTCATGGATTTTCCTACCTGGTCTGGTTTGAACTGGGAACCTCAGACCTCAATCCTGAGTTGCTAGGGTGGCAGTCTTAGCTTTCTTTAGCTGAAAGTTTGTCATGTGGAAGAGGTTTGGAGTTTTATTTAGTCTGAGACTGTGACAGTTAAGATTTGTGGGTAGAAATGGAAGACAGCAAGTCCTCTAATCTATGAGTTTCCTCTTCTAAATTTGAGGCCACTAAGGAATAGCTTGTCTTTACAGCCATAATCACATGACTTCATATGGCTTACTGCTTGTCTACAGAGGTCTTCTTGAGGGGCCAAAAATAGATATAAATTTCAAGCTTTTCTTTACATAATGATTACCGAGAAAACTTAATTGCACTGTTTATCTTTGTTAGGAACAGAAGGAGTATGAACTAAGGATTATATTTCTATATAAATTAAAATATTTCTATTTACTAGTTTTACAAGTAGTAGAACATTAACAAATGGTAAAATCCCTACTGTGCATACTTATAGGTAGAGATGAGGAGCTCACAGGAAAGGTCCAGATACATTGCTTCATGATGAATTGCTGCCTTTCTTTACAAATGATAACTTGGTTTATGAAGTATTTATGACAAGACTTAATTAGAATTATTATTTTAATATCATTGTTATATATTTACTTAACTGTGGATCACTACATTAACTGTAGACTTGTGGGGTTTATTTGTTTAAAAAGCATTTGACAGCTATAATTTTCCAGTAACTAGCCTTTGAAACCATATATTTAGCTCAAATGAAAGTTATTCTTAATCTCTTGATCTCTCTCTCTCTTTCTATCAAGATTCCATCTTACTACATGTGCCTCCCACTTCCAAATTGCTTTGCTTTGCTTATTCAATAGTTTAGTATCATTATTATTATTATTACCAAGTACTTCTCCAACTCTCTCCCCTCATAAAAGAGGGTAGATTCTGAGCATTTTGGTTCTCTAGTGTCTTCCATGTATGCACCTGATAAAAACGGCTACCTAATGTATTTTTTGTAGTGAAGGTTCAGATCATTCAGATGGATGGTACAATGATATGGGCTTTATTCATTCTCTTGATTCTGACGTTTTTGCAGCCTTCTCCAGTGAAACCTGTGACCATTTACCCCTCTATGGCTGTGTCATATTTCTCAGTATTTCTATGGTTTTCTTTCCACTCAATGAAGCTACACTGTAATTAGGAAGTGCATTAGATAGGGGTTCTGACAATCATCATGCTAAAAGGGTATCTCTTAGATACAAAGCACTGCAAATAAAGTTTCAAACAGAAGGAAGAAAAGGATGTGTACTTTGTTCTGTAAAAATCAATTTAATTTTTTGTTGTTATTAGCAATTATCTTTTACAAACAGTCCCTCAAGATCAACTCATGCTGTGACAGAGTAGTTTCTAAAAGGAATGACTACGGATGCAGATAGCAAAGAGGTATTCCAACAGAGATTTATTTCCTACTATTATAGGCTTTCCCTAAAAGAAACAGTAATCTTTGTGATGGGCAAGGGGAACAGTTTCTTCAATACAAATCCAATTTATTATGGCCAACTGATTGGTGCTTGCAGCCAGATCATTGAACATGATATTAATTATTCATTAAGATACTTGGAAGAAGAGAATTTGTATTCTCATGCCATTAGAATTGATGAGGTTTTGCAACTGTGTTATAGGAATAGCTTACAACTTAGCACTAAAACTCAATATAACGTTAATAAAAATTTTGAAAAAGGTAGGAATAATTTGGACTTTTTCCCATTTTCAGAATATTTATTTTATTGGGCCCTCATGTCCTATTAAAAGTGTATTAAAATATTCTTTTTACATTTAATCATATGGATATGGCTTTTCGAAAACTCTCAGAAATGTTTTCAATGAAAGGTCATAATCACTAAAATGGAGATTTAAAAACTTGTGATTTGGAGAACAAAATTGCAACTCATAATCTTTATGAGACATTTATTCTAGCACATCTTCAGCATTTTGTGTCTCAGATAAGAAAATATTGAGACTGTAACCATTTTTAGTAGAGAGGCAAGTACTATTCCCTTAGATAAGTAATACTGAGCACAAAACAGAATTGCCTTAAATCTAGAATGTGGTTAGAGATGTAGCATAAAACCAGGCTTCATGAGATAGACTTAGACTGAGATTGTGTCTGTAAATACAAGTAGATTCACGAAGAATATACTTCCTTCACTTCATTTGTGTCATCCACAGAAACATAAGGTCAAGTTTGTATTTTACCTACTGAAAATGGAGATTAATGTCAAGTGCTGGTAGCTCATGCCTGTAATCTTAACTACTCTGAAGGCTGAGATCTGAGGATCTTAGTTGGAAGCCAGCCCAGGCAGACAAATCCAAGAGACTCTTATTTCCAACTAGCAAACAAAAAGCCAGAAGTAGAGATATGATTTAAGTGGTAGAGCACCAATCTTGAGCACAAAAGGGCTAGTGAATTCAGGCCTCAGTACTGGTACCAAAAAAAAAGTGCTTACAAAAGTGAAGTTTTGAAAAAAAAAATCGATCACTGGTTAAGTGGTGGGTCTCATTTTGCACCCCATAGAGCCCACGAGGTGCTGAGGCCAAGAAGTGTCTCAGGAAGTATCACAGAGGAGATCATTGCTAGTCAGAGCAGGCTGATCCTTCCCTCCTGAATCTTACCAAGGCCATGGATGATGCATTGGGAGGAGTTAGTGGGTATTTGTGAGAGAATTAGAGGGCTCGGCCAACCAGTAAGCAGCCTGAATATAACCCGGAGAGTATTACCAAAGGGAATGCTTTAGGAGCTTTGCATAGCTCTGGTGTCAGAAGCATTAATTTTTAAAGAAAATAAGTGATAAAATAATTTTCCTCCATCATCTGAAATTGGTGTCAGAATCCTATTAAAAAATCTGAGGATGCTTGAAGACTGGGCACTCAAGAGGAAACATAGTTTCTAGCTTTTGTATTGCACATGTCAAGTATTTACTTTCCATTGCAGTGATAATGGTATTCTACTATATCTCATAGTTAGTTGAGAGGGGGAAGAAGAAGCACTTGTATAATTTTAATAAAATAAATTATGATGCCAAATATTTCTTACAACAATTTTGAGTCAGTTCCTGAGCAGGTCTATAGAGGCTGTTAAAATGGGAGATTACAGCAGAAAACCAATTTCAGATAATCCTATGGAGATCCCATTACAATATAAAATTGAAGCATTGCCAATATATGTAGCACTCTATACCCAGAAATATCTAGCAAGCAATAAAAACTCCTCACGCTTGTGTTAGATTTTTGGTTCAGACATAGAACCATTGAATAAACAGCATTTTCTGAAAGGAAGCTGACATAGCTTCTTTACCTTAGAGTCGTTACTATACTGCAGATAATTTTTTTTAAAAAATAGATTTGCTTCAAGTCACCTGGGTAAATTTCAAAGAAGCTGAATTCAATGTATAGGTCTGTATCTAGACAATTCATAACTAGACATTAATTGAGAGATTCAGACACTCATGGTATTTAGTATACTAAGCATTCCCAGATCACATGCGAATCTTAAAAGATGCACCTTCCAAGTTTTATCCCACAAAGTCTAATTTAATCTATGTGCTGTGGTTCAGTGGCATCAGTATTCTAATGTGCAGTGCTGATTTACATAAACCCCCGAAGCTGGATTCAGAAAGGGTCTGTTATGTGTACCACCCCCAAAATTGAAGGAGCTCTGCCAACTACAAGTAGAAATCACATGCAGTTGGCCCAATGACAGTATGTCAGTTTTTTCCTCACTCCAGCTGCTCTATTATTTTGGATGTTTGAGGGAGAAAATGTGAGACAGGAGTGAGGTAGAGGTGAGAGCATTTACAGAGAACTTAGGATAGCTTAGATTTTTGGCTGACCCAGAAATCAAGGTAAGTCCATTACCCAATCGTAGGTAGATAATAGCTATCTGAATTATGATATATTATCCTTCCCATGTTGAAACAGGGATATTTATTGATTATGTTTGAAACCATTCAAATTGTGACATTTTCCTGTGTGCTGTAATTGGTACAGGATCAAGAAAGCATAAGATCTAAGTTTAACAAATTGGCAAACTTGTATTTTTATTTCTGTCTCCCAAAATGTCAATAATTAAACAGGCAATTATCATGTTCCCTTAAAATCCTGAAGGGATCTGACTTAGAAGAAAATTACCTAGAAGAGGGAGTGGAAAAAATGGAAAGAACCTAGGTCCTTAATGATATTATTATTGCTCATCTTGTGTACCTGAAGATACCCTGCCTCTGAACGTGCTATAGAAACACAGTTCTTCGTTTTTATCAGCTAGAGTAAGGGAGTTCAGTTACCTCCTGCGAAGAGCACACTAATGAATATAAATCTACAGCATAATATCTACCAGCAAATAGTCTCTATGACTGTGGAATATATGAAAAGTTGATGAGAGAAAAAGAGATAAGCACTACAGAGTGAAATTAGGTTTCCAAAGAACAAAACATGTTTTCAAGGGAGAAAATAGAGTTAAGGATCTTTTTTCCTTGCGTTTCTTTTTAATTAAATTTGTTTGGTCTCTTCTTAATGTTTTTGAAATCTCAAGTGGATCTTGTTTGTGCTGTTGCTCTCATTAAACAAGAGATGTTAGTAAATAAGAGTCAGTCATGAAAATCACTACTTCTCCTTTATTCTTAAGAAGCAACTTTTAAATTATCAGAGGATGAAGAGATAATTATGTTTCAAGTGGTTTGTTATTTAACTAAAATTTTAAAAGTCCAAAAGGTTACTCATAGAACATCAGATACTAATGAATCTGACAATTGTACATAGCTTTGTAATGTTAAAATAATGATGGATGTTACCTATTATTGGCTTTTAGAATAACTACATCTAATAAATTCAATATTTTATGTCAAAAATGGAAACATTCATAAGGTTGGCTTACAAGATCATTATGTTTAGTTCAATTCATTTTATAAACAACATAATTTCATTCCTCTTTGTGGCAGAATAATACTCCGAAGTATATATAAACCACATTTTCTTTATCCATTCATCAGTTGATAGGCACCTACATTGACTTCATAACTTGACTAGTGTGAATAGTACTTCAGTGAGCATGGTTATACAGGTATCTCTAGTATATGTTGACCTACATTTCTTCAGATACATGCCCAAGAGTGGTATAGTGGGATCATATGGTAACTTTATTTTTAGGTTTTAGAGGAGCCATCATGCTGATTTCTGTAATGGCTGGACTGATTTATTTTCTGACCAGTAAGTGTATAAAGATTCCTCTCCTCTTGCCTTCCCACCAGCTTTTGTAGGTGTTTATTGATGATAGTCGTTCTAACTGGGATGAGACAGAATCTTGTTATTTTGATTTACATCTTCTTTATAGCTAAGGCTGTTGAACCTTTCTCTGTGTGTTCATTGGCTAGTTGTACTTTTTCTCTTGAAAACTGTTCAATTCACTTGCTCATTTATTAATTTGATTATTCTTTTCTGAGCTCTTTATACATTCAGAGCTCTTTATATAGTTTGGGCATTAATTTCCTGTCAGATGAATAGCTAGCAAAGACTTTGTCCCAGTCTGATGAAAAAGGATGAACATAGTCAAAGCAGATCATTTGTATCAAGATGGTGTATATTCATAATTTATCCCTGTTTGGTGAAGGAAACACATATTTCTGAATAGAATGTAATGCTCTCCATATAAAAGGAAAGAAAATAACACTTTTTTTTTTGGTCGGTCATGGGGCTTGAACTCGGCCTGGGTGCTGTCCCTCAGCTCGTCAGCTCAAGGCGAGCACTCTACCACTTGAGCCAGAGCACCAGTTCTGGTTTTCTAGTGGTTTATTGGAGATAAAGTCTTATGGACTTCTTGCCCTGGCTGGCTTTGAACCGCAGTCCTCAGATCTTAGCCTCCTGAATAGCTAGGATTACAGGTGTGAGCCACTGGTGCCTGGAGAAAATACACTTCTTTAAAGCTGTGTTCCACACTTGTGAAACCTTTCAGAATGGTCCTGGCAAATCTAAAAACATATCTGGAGGTCTCTACCAGGATACCTAATCTGTGTTTACATGTGACAACTTGACCCTTCACTTTATCCCTAAGGTACTTCTTGTTTATAAGATCTGAACAAAGTTCATTTGTAACAGTCCTGTCTTGCTTCTCTCTCTCACCCTACAAGCATCTCTCAACCACCAAACAATGAACCAATCAGAATCTACAACCTTTCAGTCTAGAAAAGATACTTTTTTTTCTTTTTATAGACTTTTTTTGAAACTGAACAATTGATGGTTCTTGCATTAGCAACTCTTACTCACTTTTAAGCATATGGTCTTTATGGTAGGATGCCCAGCTATTTAAGTTTGCCCAAAATGGATTCTAATTATGTAATAGATGTACAGATGGTGCTGGAACGAACCACTGGCGGACCCTGAAGTTATCTTCCATACTTCTCCATTGCATTTTAATTTGTTTTGTGACTTATTTACAATGGATTTGATTAGAAATACACTAGGCAGTTTTCAGATCTCATGTGTTATTTTAGGGTTTAAAGTCTTGTCTTTAATGCTTTAGCAAGTGTGAAAATTTTCCATGTCAAATAACTGAATAAAATGGTAGCTGATGCTCAGTCAAGAAACAGATAGCCAACACATAGACCTTTTTGTTCTGATAGAAATAACTACAGATATTATTCACTTCACACAAAGCATTTTGTATGTAGGATTTACATACTTATGGTTTTGGATCTTAATTACTTGGGCAAACTCATCTAATCTAATTAGCATCATGTACCTCATGTGTAAAATAAGATCTTCTTGGTGGTACTAAACATTGAACTCAGGGCCTCATGTTTGCTAGGCAGGTGCTCTGTCACTTGACATCCCCCAGCTCATGTGTGAAATAAGAATTACACTAAGTCAGAATGCTTTTTTCGGTTAATAAATTTGGAAGTATGCTTTTAAAAAAAACTATAGGGGAAAATAAATTATATAAAAGAGACACAGCTGGATCTGTATTTGAAACAGGAATGTCCAAGAACTATAAATGAAACATTGCAGAGAAACCTCACAGAGTAGCAGCTTCCAGGCAGTAAATGATTTCTCTTTTGTACTGGTGATAAAATCTTCAGTATAGAATAATGTGATATGCAGACTATGAAGCTTCTGAAATGTCAAATCAGGGGACTTGGTGTACAGGTGTGTTGTCTATATAATGTTTGAAAAAAATCTGTTCTCACAGAATTTTTTGGATAGCTCCTTTAATATTCAACATTGTGCCACCTTCAAACTATGAAATTAGATTTTAATTCTTTTAAGTACAGAAAGATGCATCACAAGGAAACATCATCCTCTGAGATAATCAGTTTTTTTCTCAAGTGATGGCAAATTTGAAAAAAAATCACTGAAATCCAGAAGCTGGTTTTTTGTAATTTAGGGGGGATAACAGTATTAGTTTCTGAACTTGGGGACTTGCCCTTGATAGGCAGACACGCTACCAGTTGAGCCATCCCTCCAGCCAGCATTTTGTATTTTCAAGCAGAGGTGTCAATGTAATTCCTGGTTGGTTTCATTTAGCACTTACAGGGCTTTTCTTGACCCAGAAGTGATTTCCATTCAAACTGGGGAGTCCCCCCATCCTTTCAGAGAAGAAAACTCGGTATTCCCAAAACTAAGGAGCAGAGAGGGAGATGGCTTCCAAGGCAACAATTCCAGTACTGAATCCTACTGAGGACCGATGGGGAGCTAATAGAAGAATAAGTGAACAAACAGCCCAGGGGGGTCTTAGGCGAAGACTAAGCTGAGGCAGAGATAGGAGGAGGTAAACACAATGGATGAAAACAGCATGGGGGAAATAGAGCAACAAGAAGCAGTAACAAGAATTGAAGATCTTCTGAGTAGTGTAGCCTGGAAAAAGGAAAGGTGAGGTGGGAAGAATCTTTTTCATGTGTTCTGATCATGAGTTCCCTATTTAGTCTGACACCTATGGGAAATCTCTAATGGAGTGTAAGTAGAGGAACTACAAAATATAGATGGATGTGTTAGGAAGTTCACTCTGTTAACAAAGTGATAGAGGCTGTTGGGAGAGACTGGGGAGAATGAACTTAGAACATAGGGGATCTACTACACTGATCTAGAACTGACATGATCAGTATCAGATGGATGGCCATGCCCTTCAATTATTGTTGAAACAACAATCCATTTCTCTCACAGTAAGTTGCATTTAGTCATTATATAGGATACCATATGCACATATACATACACATAAACAGTTTTCAGTTGTAGGACTTGAACGCAGGGCCTGGGTGCTGTCCATGAACTTTTTTTTTTTTGTCGGTTGTGGGGCTTGAACTCTGGGCTTGGGCGCTGTCCCTCAGCTCTTCAGCTCAAGGCAAGCACTCTACCTCTTGAGCCACAGCACCACTTACGATTCTAGTGGTTTATTGGAGATAAGAGTCTCATAGACTTTCCTGCCCTGGCTGGCTTTGAACCATGATCCTCAGATCTCAGCCTCCTGAGTAGCTAGGATTACAGGCGTGAGCCACCGGCACCCGGCCTATCCATGAACTCTTTTTGTTCAAAGCTAGCACTCTGCCACTTGAGCCACAGTGCCACTTCTGGTTTTCTGGTGGTTAATTGGAGATAAGAGTCTCATGGATTTTCCTGCCCTGGCTGACTTTGAACCACGATCCTCAGATCTCAGCCTCCTGAGTAGCTAGGATTACAGGCATGAGCCACCAACACCCGGAACATACATTTTTTTTACATTTTGTATTTACTTATATTAACTTAGAGCTGTTTGCATTGGCATTAATTGGTAAGACTGATTTAAACTAGAAAGCTGATTTCTCTGCATGGAAAGGTTTTTGAGATAGAGGCACATGATTTGTTCCCATAAGGTTAGGAAAAATAGGTTTATGCAACTCTTTTGATCTCGTTTTTTTCTTTTAGGTGGTAGGTGGATGAGTAGTTGATTCCAGAAGGGACTGATGATAAATATATAATTATAAAATGCTTTTAATTTTGATAATGTATTACTTCTTAGAAAATATCTATGCCATCTAGGGATTTAAAATGTTTTCATATATATTTTTTAAAGTACCCATAAGTATTTTTAATGCCTTATCCATATGAGCTTTATTTTCCTTATTGTTAGTTACCTGTGTTTCTGCTTTTTGTAATTTAAACTAGTTCCTAATTTATATTACTCTCAGAATTATTGACTTATTTTATGATGTATCAATTTCTACATTTTGTTTTAGAAAACTTGTTCCTTCTGGTCTTTTTTTTTTTCTTTTAATGTATTTGAGCTGGATTCTTATTCAGCAATGCAAATATATAGAATTTCATGTTTTCACCAGTTTACTGCTTTAGATGTCTCTCATGGGTTTTATTACTGTAGTGTTTCCAATATTATTAGTTCCTAGATAGGCTCCTACTTTGAGGCTAATAATAGGCTCATGATCTGAACTACTAAAGGATGTGCTATAACATTTTCAATAGTTGGTTGTATTTCTCATTTCTGCACTTATTGCAGTATAGGCAGAAATATTATGATAGCTGCTATTTATTTTTAGCCTTTTCTTGTGCCTATTATGTGGTCAGTTTTTACAATTTTTTTACAAGTATTTAAAAACTGGTGTGTATTTTCAGGGTAAGGAACTATGAAATTTTTAATGAATGAAGCCTAGATTCTTTATATTCCCACTTATTTTTGATTACCTGACCTGCTTTGGATTGAAGAAGTAATAAAATCCTTCATTATTTGGATATTTCCCCTTAAATTTCTTGCATTTTAAACTTTATGTGTTCTTATGCTATGATTATTGGATTATTAAATAATAGAAATTATTGTACATTGTACATTGTTTTATGATGACAAATTGTTATTTTTGCCTAGTTTTAATGCCTTTTGTCTTGAATTTAAATGCAAAAACAATCAGAATGACTCTTAATGTCAACCATTTTTACTTTTAATATTTATTTATACAAAGTCTTGCTCCCTTCTTGCCTCCACTTCTGACTTTTTCCTGGTTTATTGGAGAAAGAAGTATCTTTTTCCTTCTAGACAGTCTCTCTTTTACATTTATGTTTTGTCATGATTATTGTCATCATCATTAGTGATTAATTTCATTCAACAAGTGAGCAAGAGCATGTCCTATATGGCTTTTTGAGTTTGTCTTATCTTGTTTGACAGATATCCAATCTCATCCATTTTCCTACAAATTGTAATTTTTTATGGCTGAGTAGTATTCAGTTTTATTTATAGATATGCTTTTGTTTATCTGTTCATTGGTTGTTGGGCACTATGGTTACCAGTTCAGTTATTCCACATTTTGATTGTTGTGAACAGAGCTTTTATAAGCATAGTTATATTTCTTGTTAATTGATTTACTCTCCATCAGATATATGCCTGAGTGTTATGCCAGAGTCATAAAACATATTTTTTGGTTTTTGAATAACCTTCATGTTAATTTCCATTGTGGATGTACTAATTTATTTATTTATTTTTTAAATTTTATTTTATTTTATTTGAGAACATACTGTACAGAGGGGTTACAATTACATGGGCAGGATAATGCATACATTTCTTACCAAGCATTGCAGCCTCCTCCTTTGTTTACCCTTCACCTCCCTTCCCAGCCTCCCCCCTCCCCCCCACCCAATCATACCCCCCTCCCCCCCCCCCCACACTGACATTGTAAAGCTGGTTTTGAGATGACATTTTGTACTTCTCATTGTTGCAACAGGTCCACCTGAATCCTTAAACCACTTGTTTGTCCCCATCTCCTCCACATGTTATACTGACATCAAATATAGTGAAAGTGGGGGTTACACTGTGGGGGAGGGACATACAAAGCAACAAAGAAATAATCTTATAAATGCGTTAGAAACACATGCATGAAAGAAACGAAAACATTAAAATACATATTTAAGGGTTCATTTTCCTAACATCACATTATCTGACCTTTTCCGCTTGACTCATACCTATACTAGATATTGTAAATAAGGGAAACCATGGGACCTATGCTTCTTTGGGCCTGGCTTACTTCACTTAATATAATTTTTTCCAAACCTTTCCATTTCCTAACAAATGGGGAAATGTCATTCTTTCTGATGGAGGCATAGAATTCCATTGTGTATATATACCACATTTTCTTGATTCATTCATCTACTGAGGGGCATCTGGGTTGGTTCCATATCTTAGCTATGGTAAATAATGCTGCAATAAACATAGTTGTGCTGGTAGCTTTAGTGTGGTCTTGTTTGTAAACATTTGGGTAAATGCCCCAAAGTGGGATTGCTGGATCATAGGGGAGATCTATGTGAAGTCTTCTGAGGAACCTCCATACTGCTTTCCAAAGTGGTTGAACAAGTTTACATTCCCACCAGCAATGAAGTAAGGTTCCTTTCTGTCCACATCCCCTCCAGCATCTGTTGTTGTTAGAGTTCTTGATTTTTGCTGTTCTAACTGGAGTGAGGTGATATCTCAATGTTGTTTTGATTTGCATTTCTTTTATGGCTAGGGATGTCGAACATTTCTTCATGTGTCTATTGGCCATCCTTGTTTCTTCTTCAGAGAAGCTTCTCTTTAAGTCTTTTGCCCACTTATTTATTGGGCAGTTGATTCTTTGAGGATTTGTTGTTGGGTGGTTTAATTTTTTGAGTTCCAAGTATATTTTAGATATGAGACCCTTGTCCGTTGTATGGCTAGTAAAGATCTTCTCCCAATCGGTGGGCTTTCTATTGATCTTGCCAGCTATGTCATTTGCCCTGCAGAAGCTCTGCAATCTTATGCAATCCCATTTGTCCAACCTTTCTTTGATTTGTTGTGCTTCCGGGTCTCTATTCAGAAAATTTCGACCTGAGCCAAGGAGACCTAGGGTTTCTCCTATTCCATCCTGTAATGTTTTCAGAGTGTCTGCTTTGAGTTCAAGGTCTTTGATCCATTTGGAGTTGATTCTGGTGCAGGGTGATATATAAGGATCTAGCTTTAGTTTTCTACATGTAGTTAACCAATTTTGCCAGCACCATTTACTGAAGAGGCTGTCTTTCTTCCATTCTATTGTTTTAGCTTCCTTATTGAAGATTAGATGGCTATAGGTCTGTAGGTTCATTTCTGGGTTTTCAATTCTATTCCATTGGTCCTGAGGTCTGTTCTTATGCCAATACCAAGCTGTTTTGATTACTATGGCTTTATAGTAGAGTTTGAAATTTGGTATTGATATTCCTCCAGCAGTGTTCTTTCCGGTGAGGAGCGTTTTTGCTATTCAGGGTCTTTTATTGTTCCATATGAATTTTTGGATTGCCTCCTCTATTTCCTTGAAGAATGAGGGTGGAATTTTGATAGGTATGGCGTTGAATTTGTAGATAGCCTTGGGAAGTATTGCCATTTTCACGATGTTAATCTTGCCAATCCAGGAGCATGGGAGGTTTTGCCATTTTTTAAGTTCTGTGTTGATTTCCTTTTTCAAGATTTTAAAGTTTTCATCATAGAGGTCCTTTACTTCTTTGGTTAAGTTAATTCCTAGGTATTTTATTTTTTGTGGGGCTATTACAAATGGAGTTGCTTTCCTAATTTCAGCCACACTTTTCTCATTGTTGGCATATAGAAAAGCCATTGATTTTTGGGGGTTAATTTTATAACCTGCTACTTTGCCAAAGTTTTGAATCAGCTTGAGTAATTTGGGAGTGGAGTCTATGGGATTCTTTAAATACAAGATCATGTCATCTGCAAAGAGGGAGAGTTTTATTTCTTCTTTCCCTATTTGGATCCCCTTTATGTCTGCATCTTGTCTTATTGCTGTAGCTAGGCATTCTAATACTAGATTGAAGAGAAGTGGAGAGAGTGGGCATCCTTGTCTTGTTCCTGAGTTAAGAGGAAATGGCTTTAGTTTTTCACCATTGAGTATAATGCTGGCTGTAGGTTTGTCATATACAGCCTTTATTGTATTGAGGAATGTTCCGTGGATTCCTAATTTTTCCAGAACCTTCATCATAAAGGGGTGTTGGATCTTGTCAAATGCTTTTTCTGCATCTATTGAGATAACCATGTGGTTCTTATTCTTGCTCCTGTTGATGTGGTGAATAATATTAATTGATTTGCGTATATTGAACCAGCTTTGCATCCCTGAAATGAATCCTGTTTGATCATGGTGTATGATTTTTTGGATGAATTGTTGAAGTCGATTGGCCAAAATTTTGTTGAGAAGTTTTGCATCAATGTTCATCAAAGAAATGGGTCTATAGTTCTCTTTCTTTGATGAGTCCCTGCCTGGTTTTGGGATGAGGGTTATGATGGCTTCATAGAATGTGTTCGGTAGTGAGCTTTCTCTTTCAATTTCATTGGAGAGTTGGAGGAGTATTGGTGTGAGCTCTGCTTTGAAGGCCTTGTAAAATTCCGCTGTAAAACCATCTGGTCCTGGACTTTTCTTAGCTGGGAGGTCTCTTATTGCTGTTTCTATTTCAATGCTTGATATGGGCCTGTTAAGCTGGTTTAACTCATCTTGGTTTAGTTTTGGCATGTCAATATTTGCTAGGAAAAGGTCCATTTCTGTCAAGTTCTCAAACTTATTAGCATAAAGTTTTGAGAAGTATCCCCTAATAATGTTCTGAATCTTGGTTGTTTCCGTGGTGATGTTTCCATTCTCATCTCTGAGTTTATTAATTTGGGTGTGTTCTCTCCTTTTTCTGATAAGGTTTGCTAAGGGTCTGTCAATTTTGTTAAGTTTTTCGAAGAACCAACTCTTTGTTTTGTTGATTCTTTCTATAGTTTTTTTGGATTCTAATTCATTTAATTCTGATTTAATTTTGATTATTTCTTTCCATCTACTGGATTGGGGTTTATCTTGCTGCTCTTTTTCAAGGAGGTTTAGATGTGTCATTAAATTGTTAGTTTCTGATCTCTCCAATTTGTTGATGTAGGAGCTCAGAGCTATAAACTTGCCTCTGAGTACTGCCTTTGCTGTGTCCCAGAGGAGCTGGTAATTTGTGTGTTCATTTTTGTTGAATAGCATGAACATTTGAATTTCCTTTCTAATCTCTTCCATGACCCACTCATGATTCAGCAGTGTGTTGTTCAGCCTCCATGTGATACCGGACTTTCTTTGGTGGCTTTTGGTGTTGAGATCTAATTTTATTCCCTTGTGGTCAGAGAGAATGCAAGGTATAACTTCAATGTTTCTGAATTTAGACAAGTTTGCTTTGTGGCCTAAAATGTGGTCTATTTTAGAAAACGTTCCATGTGCTGCTGAGAAGAACGTGTATTCTGTTGCTGCTGGGTGAAATGTTCGGTAAATGTCTGTTAAGTCTAGTTGATCTATGCAGCTGTTTAGATCTGCGGTTTCTCTGTTGAGTTTTTGCCGAGTTGATCTATCTAGTGGGGAGAGTGGTGTGTTAAAATCCCCAACAATTAATGTCTTTGGATCTATATGGGATTTGAGGGAAAGTAGTGTTTCTTTGATAAATTTGGGTGCTCCATTGTTTGGCGAATAGATATTTAGAATTGTAATATCCTCCTGAAGGAGAGATCCTTTAATTAGTATGTAGCGACCTTCTTTATCTCTTCTCACGAATTTTAGTTTGAAGTCTATTTTATCTGATATTAGGATTGCAACTCCCGCCTGTTTATGAGGGCCGTTTGCTTGGTAGATTTTGTTCCAGCCTTTAACTTTGAAAATATGTTTGTTTTTACGGGCAAGATGTGACTCCTGCAGGCAGCAGATAAAGGGGTCTTGTTTTTTAATCCAACTAGACAGTCTATATCGCTTAATTGGAGAGTTCAGTCCGTTAACGTTAAGAGATAGGACTGAGAGGTATTTGGGGGTTCCTGCCATGTTATCCACCTTCTTGGGGGCTGTGAAAACTGGGTTCTTCCTAAGGTTCTTGGATTCTCAGTTTGGGTGCAGTTTCTTGGCCTTTGTTGCGTTCTTGTTGGTTTTCTATGTGTAGGACATCTTTAAGAATCTTTTGCAGGGCTGGTTTGGTGGAGATGTATTGTTTCAATTTTTCTTTGCTATGGAAGGTTTTTATTTGGCCTTCAGTTATGAAGGAGAGTTTAGCTGGGTACAGTATTCTTGGTTGATAGTTGTTTGTTTTTAGGGCATGGCATATGTCATTCCAGGCTCTTCTTGCTTTGATTGTCTCTGCTGAGAAATCTGAGGTAATTCTAATTGGTTTCCCTTTATAGGTGATTACCCTTTTCTCCTTGACAGCTTTAAGGATCTTTTCCTTGGTCTGGGTTGATCCTGTGTGGATTATAATGTGACAGTGGGATGTCCTATTCTGCTCTGGTCTATTTGGGGTTCTAAAAGCTTCTTGTATCTGAATAGGCCTATCTTTTTGTATGTTTGGGAAGTTCTCTGCTAGGATCCTGTTAAACAAATTTCCTAGACCATTAACTTCTGTTTCTAGGTGCTCCTCTACACCCATTATCCTTAGATTGGGCCTTCTGATGGTGTCTTCCAGGTGTTGGATAGACCTATCATATTTCTTGGACTTGTCTTGGTTGGTTGTATGTTCTTTCTCTATAATATCTAGGCTGTCTTCAATCCCTGAGATTCGATCTTCTGCATGGTCTAACCTGCTGTCAAGACTCTCTACTTTGTTTTTTATCTCTTTTCCTTCTAATTGGCCAGCTTTGATGGCTTCAAGTTCTTTGTTGAAGCTCTGTTTTAGGTCTTGTATGAATTTCTTTACTTCCTTAATTTGGTGTTCAGTGTTTGTTCTCAAATCACTTAGTTGATTGGTTATGGTTTCTTTGGACTCCCATTCTTTCTGTTGGGTTCCATTCAGCATTCCCTTTGTGGTCTCCCTGACTTCCTTCAGCTCTTTGTTAATGGATTCCATGAATGCCTTTAGTGATCTTTGTGTATTCTCTACCTGGTCTCTCAATTCCTGAATTACTCTTTGATTAGCTTCCTCCCGTCTGTGGGATTCCTGCAGTTCTCTTTCTTCCCGTTCTGGGATTCCTGCAGTTCTCTTTGAGTGTTCTCTGCCTGCTCACGCCATTCCTCCCTTTCTCTTTGAGTATTCTCAAGTTGTTCACGCAAATCCTGTATCAGTTTTTGAGTAGCTTCCTCACGCTTATGATATTCCTGTATAAACTTCTGGGATGCCTCCTCTCTCTCCCTATCACGCTCATACAGAGTCCTTTGTACATTGTCAAACTTCTCATTTATCATGTTTGCTATTAGTGTTTGTAGAGCTATTTGGGAACTCTCCTCTGGATTATTCTTTATCTGTTCTAATCCCTGATTATCAAGATTGGGAATTGAGATACCCGAATTTGCCATTTTTCTTGTGTTTTTCCGGCTTACTCTGCCCATTTGAGATGAAGATTGCACCAGTTTTGTGTTAGAACACTATCTTAAGGCAACCATCAACCAAAGTTTGCGTTTTTACAGTCAATAGTCTACAGATACAATCTAGTTCAACAGATACATCTATTCAACATCAAACAACTATATGTTAAAGGACTTCGAACCGCAGAAAAGAATTTGGAAAACCAGAAATTATTAGGATTAGGGAGAGATGTGGGTAAAAAATAGGAATAGATTGGTGTGGGGAGGCACGGGGAGAGTTAACTATGTCCTAATCACAATGCAGGAAATGGGTTGGGTAGGATGCAAGTAGAGAGAGAGAGAAAAAGAAGAGACGGAAAGGGGAATGAAGAGAGACCAGAAAAAAAAATAGAAACGAAAAAATTAATGTTATTATAGAGGTTAAAAGACCGTCTATTTAGAGAGGGATGTGAATATGTTCAGAGAAGGAGAGGGACATAGAGGAGATGTGAAAAACTTTAAGGATAGGAAAGGGAGAAGAAAAGATCAGAAGTTCAGTAGAGCTAGACAAAAAACCAAAAGATAATTAAGAAAGAAAAAGAGAAAGAAGACAAGAAAAGAAAGGAAAACGCTCATTCACATATTCCTAAAATAAAAATTATAAGAGGAGAAGAAAAAAAAAGTTACTGGAAAACAATTATTTTTTCAGAAGAGGCAAAAATTAAAGATTAATAAAAGTTTTAGAAGGGAAAAAATTTATATATATATATATATATATATATATATATATAAGGTAACAAAAAACAAAAAACAAGCAAAAAAAAGAAAAGAAGAAGAAGGAAAAAAAAAAGAAAAAAAGAAAAAAAAGTCTTTTGATTTTTTTTTTTGGGGGGGGGAGGAGTGGGAAGAATCCTGTATCTCCCTTTTGTCTGTAACCAGTCTCTTGTTGGAGTCTCTGGTCAGCTTGAGGTCCTGTGGCTTGATTGGTTTCTTAAGTCGGTTGGTTGGAGGAGGCAGAAAAATGCTCTGCTTTACCCAAGATTTTGAGATCCCCCTCCCAGGTTAGTTTTCTGGGAGGGTGATCTGCTTTGAGAATCACCAAAAGAGGGGGATGTGGTGATGAGGCTAGGTTCTGGGTAGAGTTGAGGCCTTTCAACAAACAGTAGCTTTTCCCTGGGGCTATTTTGTGATAAAGCTCACAGCGCCCAGCCTGGAGCCATTCTCAGGGTTTCTGTTTTTCAATTGATTGTGGTGGCTGCTAGAGGGAGGGGCAGCCTCTGGCTCTGGTTACCCAGTGAGGCAAGGCACTCCAATGGCTGGCGCCTGAGCTGGGTGACTTTTCCCTGGATGGAGCTGAGTCTGGCAGGTCACTTCGCCGTTAAGTTCTTGTGACCTGCTAAATGACTCGTTTTATTCCAAGGCCTGAGCTGGAGCTAGCAGCTCCTCCGAGCTTTGTCGGTATCCAAGATGGAGATCACCGGTGCTGGGGGGGGAGGGGTGGCCTTCCCTCCTCTGCTCCCTGAGAAGGAGTGAGGACATCGGGCTTGTACTCACGCCGAGTCTTGGATCCTGGGTCGTCTCTGGTCTGCAAACAGCAGGATGAAGATGTCTGCTCCTTGTCGGTTCTTGTTGGTGTTGAGTAGAATCCGCTCATCCGCTGCGTCTGGCTCCTTCGTCCTGGACTCTCTGTGTCTCAGGTATGACCCCGCGGCGGTGGTCGCCGCCGCGACCCTGCCGCCGCAGCGGCAGCTGATGTGTTTCCTTGGCTTCCCCTCTCTTGTCTAACTCTCTGTCCTGTGATGGCACACTTGGTGTGATTCTCTGGCTTAGGACTGTTCACTGGAACTCTAAAACTGCTTTCTATGAGAGAGCTTGTTCAGATTCCAGCTTCTCCTCCGCCATCTTCCCGGAAATCAGCTTTGGAGATCTTATAAAATATTTTGAGGATCCAACTATAATATAATAACAATAAAAATATTATAGTTAAGAAAAACCATACAAACAACTCAGAATAAAGGGAAAATCAATTTGTTATTGTTTTCTATAAGAGAAATGAGAAAGTAGATAGAAGCAAAGCCAATCAAAAAAAGAAGTTTTGTTTTAATGATAACAAGGGAAACAGATGAACTGAGGACATTATGAATTGCCTTAGGAACTGTAACTCTAGATTAGGGACACGGGAATGGCCTACAAGTACCCTAACATCTAATATCCTTGTTTGCTCTAAGAAAGCAGAGGGAAAAAAAAAAACTCAGTATCTAGAGAGCCCTCCAAGAAGGGAACACACACACACACACACACACACACACACACACACACACACACACACACACACACACACACACACACACACACACACACACACACACACACACACACACACACACACACACACACACACACACACACACACACACGAAATAACCACAGACATTGTAACTGAGTGCTCCCAGAGCTCTTATTGTAGGAAATACCAATTATAACAACACTCTTTACAACACCAGTGATGATCAACAGCTTGGAGAACTTGTTGATGGCTCCCACGAAAATGTAGTTGAAGGCTAGAAGCCCACAGTAGGAACTCAACCAAAGTTAAAAGTTAAAATGCTGAAGTTCCCTGCACAAGGCTCAAATGCTCTATATGGTAGACAGCTCACTACTATTCAGAGAAAACCAGACAGAAAGAAGAGTGCTATTCTGGATCAGTGACATCTGCTATGAGTACAGAAGAGGTATTTAATGTGATTTTTCCTCAATAAATATGATATTGAGTTTCAATATATTAACTGTCAGGTAAGTGGGAATATTTAGTTTAAATGTCAGGATATGTCATTTTTTGCTAGTCGACTCCATTAAATAACACAGAAAAGAGTTCATGAAAAGTTTTTCATGTAGTGGCCTATCTCCTCTCATACCTGTCCAATCAGGAGTGCCCTGTTGGTTCACTCTTTCATGTGATTCCTTTCCCAGACTTATGGTTTTACTTGGAACCTAAAGGAATAAAAGAGGTAAAAGGAAGAGGAAGGGATGAAAAGGATGTGAAACGAAGGAGGATAGAAGGAAATACTGTGAATACATTCATACATCTCAATTCATTCTACATAATATACTTATATGCAAATTAAGGTCACATGAGAAGAGGATGCACAAGTTTCAGAATAAAGGCTTAGCTTAAATTTTAAAATTATCTGATATTAAACTACAACTACATCTAACAATTGATAGGAATGTGGGCTATATTAATTAGAATATTTAGCAGGGGAAGCAAGAAATTTTGATGTATAGTCTGACAATGGCTGAGGACTTACTCTTAAGAGGAAGAGGGAGAAAGTAAAATCCATTTAAGCTGACGGGATGAGAGACTTTGAATCCATCTCATATATGATAAAAATGGAATAACAGCTCAAAGGATTTTTAAGCCAGAATGGCAAGATCATAATAAGAAAAATCAGGATCTGAAATAATCTCAAGGAGGAAAAGGGGTAAACTTTTTCTCTTATACTGTACCAGAGACTGTAATATAAATTGTGACTAGAATAATAAAATTTCTGTGGTATCTGGGGTTAAAACAATCCCTTGTTAAGCAGACAGCATCCTCACCCAACAAGAGCATTCAACCATAGACTATCTAGACTAGTGATCACCCTTGCTGCTGTAAAAGGGGATTCCAAGCCTAAGTATGTGAAGGTGGTTGTACCAGATGGCCAACAGGTGTCCCTTTGTTTGCTAAGATATCAGGGAGTTTTTAGGGACTAGTTAATGTCAGTATTTCTTGAGAGAGCAACTCTTCCCAGTATAAGGTTAGAAAAAAAAACTGAAAGCATTTGTATCTATCCTGATTACTTAATAGAATCCTGCCTACAGTAGGAACTCAACCAAAGTTAAAAGTTAAAATGCTGAAGTTCCCTGCACAAGGCTCAAATGCTCTATATGGTAGACAGCTCACTACTATTCAGAGAAAACCACTTGATTACCTGGCAGTAGATTAAGCTGTCCAATGGGACTCTCTCCTGCTGAGTTCCCTGACTCCCTGACAGCTCTTGGTGAGAATAAAGAATTATTATTATCCAAATAAAGAAAGTCCACAAACCTAGTGCGTTTCTCAGCATGCTAAGCACCTGGAGATTAGCTCTGCTTAAGGAGGACTTGCATTTCCCTCATTTGCCTCACACTTAGGCCTTTTCCTGACGCACTATACAGCTAAGGAAAAAATACATTTCTTCCTCCAAAATCTTCCTTCCCACTGGGCTAAGATCAGGGAGAAAAGTGAACAGCCATATGAAGGGAATGACACTTAAGACAGAAATTGTAATGTAGGGAAGGAGGAGAAAACCAGTTCACCCAGGCTTACAGATTTCTTTCATGTGCAATTTTCATCTTACCTGCCAGGAGTTTTCTGAAGGTATATATTCAGCTTCCAGTATAAATATGAAGATTGAAATTGTGAGTCTGTACTGAGGCTACTGTTACTGTGGCATAAATTAAATAAAGAAAAAATGGAAAACAAAGGAAGAGGCAACAATGCTTGATAAGAAATATACTCATTATCTTGCCCATGTAATTGTAACTCCTCTGCACGGTATTTTCACAATTAAATTAAAAAAAAAAAAAAAGAAAAAATGGAGTCAGGCGCCATTGGCTCACACCTGTAATCCTTGCTACAAAGGAGGCTGAGATCTGAGGATTGTGGTTCAAAGCCAGATGGGGCAGGAAAGTCCGTGAAACTCTTATCTCCAATAAACCAACAGAAAACCACACATGGTGCTGTAGCTCAAGTGCTAGAGCGCTAGCCTTGAACTAAAGAGCTGAAGGACAGCGCTCAGGCCCAGAGTTCAAGCCCCATGACCAACCAAAAAGAAAAAAAATGGAGAGGACTTGTTTACCTGTGATACAAATACATGTGATGAATGATGTGATCTTGCCTTAAGATGCTTGTATAATAAATAAGACTCATTATAAAAGGATGTCATTGTTACATTCATTAAACAAGATTTCATCCTCTCACTTCTTCCCATTAAAGAATGGATGCAGGAGGATTATCTTCAAAGTGGTGTCCATTTAAGGCAGTAATGGCAACACTGTTCTTTGAAGTGTAATGCGCCATGGAGAAAGTGTGCAGGGATCTTCAGACTTGAAGAGTCTCTCTCCTTTACCCTTCTACCTGGCTGTGAAGTTGGCACAGACCCTTATCTCACATCCGTCCTCCCTCCTCTACTTTACAACCAGAGTATTTTACCAATAGTGATAATAGGGCTGAGTTCTCCCAACAACCTTTTGGTGCCACCATACAAGATAAACTGCAAGATCCTTAAAATGGCCACAAGTCTGCTCTATACCCTGGCTCTCCACTCTTAATTTCCCATGCTTTTAACTGCACATTTCATATAGTAGCTACAGACTACTCAAACCCTTTTGATTAAATCATTGTTTCTCTCTGAATTTCTATTATCTTGTCTCTAAAGACTCTTTCCTTTCCTAATCCTCAAGAAATATCTGCATTAAACCTTTAGGAAAATGCAGGCATTGCTTATTTCTACCTCCCTACATCACCCTCTCTTCCTTCCTCCTCACTGCATCAACTGTCCCTAAGTTTCCAGCGTGACACTAGAAGCAATCCATCAGATTATATCTTCCCTGTTATTACTAGCATTGTCTTGGTTCCTTATTATATGTTCCTTGAGAACAGGTAAGAACTTGATGAGTACCTGGTCTATATTAGTATTTAGAGACACTAAGCCTAGGTACTCATCAAATTCTTATCTGATGAATAAAGTAAAACTTTTTTTTTGTCAGTCGTGGAGCCTGAACTCAGGGCCTGGGCGCTGTCCCTCAGCTCTTCAGCTCAAGACCAGTGCTCTACACTTGAGCCACAGCACCACTTCCAGCTTTTTCTGCTTATGTGGTGCTGAGGAATCGAACCCAGGGCCTCATGAATGCAAGGCAAGCACTCTACCACTGAGCCACCTTCCCAGCTCAGTAAAACTCTTTCATTACTTCAAAAATGTCATAGCAAAGTATATCTTACCAAATATTGTTTTACCTAAAGATCTTACCAACTATTCAAACAAGGTAAGGGTAAATAAATCACACATTCGCACACAGGGAGTGTTTTTAGGATAAAATATCACTAACAACTAAATAGTTGACTGTTAAGCTTACCTGTGTGGCAAAAATAGGTATACTTTAATTCCATGTAGAGCAAGGTCATTTTCAGAGACTGGAATGCCAAAGTATCTATTGCAGTGAACATAAGTAACGTGACAGCTCCTGCCATTTTTGGATTTAGTTTGATTCTGTTAATCATTGTCTTATTATCAAGTACATTTCTTTCTTTTTTTATTGTGAAAATACTGTACAGAGGGGTTACAATTACATGAGCAAGGTAATGAGTACATTTCTTATCAAGCATTGTTGCCTCCTCCTTTGTTTCCCCTTCCCATCCCTTCCCATGTCACCCATCCTCCCCCTCCCCCCACCCATGCCAAAGTTGTAAATTCGTTTTTTGACATAACGTCTTGTACATCTCATTGTTGCAATGGATCCACTTGTATCCCTATTTAAACAATTTGTTTTTTCCCTTCCCCTCTATAAATTATACCAACATCAAATACAGTGAAAATAGGGGTTATATCGTGGGGGAGGGACATACAAAGCAACAAAGAACTCATCTTATAAATATGTTAGAAACAATCGCATGAAAGAAAAAACATTTGAGTCCTTATCTTGGAGTTCATTTCGCCTAACATCAACTTATCTTACCTTTTCTGCTCATCTCAGACATATACTAGTTATTTCAAATAAGGGAAACCATGGGACCTATGTTTCTTTGGGCCTGGCTTACTTCACTTAATATAATTTTTTCCAAGTCTTTCCATTTCCTAACAAATGGGGCAATGTCATTCTTTCTGATGGAAGCATAGAATTCAATTGTGTATATATACCACATTTTCTTGATCCATTCATCTACTGAGGGGCATCTGGATTGGTTCCATATCGTATCTGTGGTAAATAATGCTGCAATAAACATAGTCGTGTTGGTAGCTTTAGTGTGGTCTTGTTTGTGATCATTTGGGTAAATGCCCAAAAGTGGGATTGCTGGGTCATAGGGGAGCTCTAAGTGGAGCCTTGTGAGGAACCTCCATCCTGCTTTCCAAAGTGGTTGAACAAGTTTACACTTGTTCAATGTAGTAGGGTCCACTAACAATGTAGCAGGGTCCCTTCTTCCACATAGAGTTCTGCTTATTGTAGATATTTTTCATGCTTTCAGGAATTTTAATTTTGTTTCATGTTTCCTTATTTTACATTGTTCTATTTTCTTTTTCATACCAAACTCAGGTATCTGACCTGAGAGCATCAGAGGAAGCCTGTGAGTCCCTACTCACAAGCCATGTAGATAAATCATCTACCACCAGTCTAGGCAATGTCCTGAGCAAATTCTTGTATGATATAGAAACTTAGAAAAAAATAGCCACAATTCAAAAATGTGCAAGTCTCTGAAGGAAAATAAAATTCAACAAATAAAAATATTAACCTGCAGAAAGCTAACATAGATCTAGATCAATCAAACCAACAAAGCTATAGAAAAGTAAAATGAGAAAGCAAATAAAGGCCTACATGTTTTGTAGGAGACTGGTATTTTAAAATAAAAAATACTGGAAATTAAATATATGAGAATAGAGGCCAAGAAATAATAGGAAAAATTGATTTAACCTTGAACTTTCATAAAGTTTTGAAGCAAAGAGATTAATCCTACAAAAGCAATATAGTAATAATAGCTACACACATCGTGTTCCTGCCACCAGGCTTGGAAGACTGTCCAAATGTATTCTTATCTTATTTAACTGTCTTCAGAACCCCACAGGGTAGACTCTCTTATTATGGCTGGATTGCTAGAAAAGGATACAAGCAAAATACAATTTAATCAGCACTTAAAACCCCTAAGGATGAAGAATCTACATTTTCTTCAAATACTCCTCTCTAAAACTTTGTAATGAAAGTTAAGAATAATTCACTTAATTACTATATTGAAAAGGCACATTCTTAAAAAGTATTATACGTATCATTTAATTTTTATCACAAGACTGTGAGTCAGGGTTACTATTATTTTCATTTTATTGTTGAAGTAACTGAGGGTTCATGAGTTTAAGAAACAGTCAATGGGGGGTGGGGAGGCTTGGGTGGGGGGACAGGGGGGAGGATGGGAAGGGATGGGAAGGGGAAACAAAGGAGGAGGCTACAATGCTTGATAAGAAATGTACTCATTATCTTGCCCATGTAATTGTGACTCCTCTGTACAGTATTTTCACAATAAAAAAGAAATGTATATAAAAAAAAGAAACAGTGAAAAGTCACCCAACCAGTAAGAAACACAAGCACAACCCAAAGCCTTCCTTATGGCAGTTGGTTTATTCCTAGTTTTACATTATATATTTAAAAGATTATTCTGTTGTGCAAAATTTCTTTAGTTATATATCTATAACTGGTATTGATGGATCATAAAAATACATGTGTTGAATTCTAATATGAGGTGATAAGTCTGCATTTCATAAAATCATTTATACTGCCATCAAAAATTAATAAGTAATCTGACTTGTGGAATTAAAACTCCTTTTAAAATAACTTTAAAAAATTTTAAAGAATGAGTTCTTGTATCTCCACATTCTTGCAAATATCTGATGTATCCTGGAAGATTAATTTTCTCTAGATGCTGTAGTTTTAATTTGCTTCCTCTTGGTTAGTAATAAGATTGAATATCATTATAAATATTGGTGAAGATTTTTTGTTTTGTCATCTTTAAGTTTTCTACCACATGATTTCTCCCTATTTTTCTGTTGAATTTTCTTTCTTTTTATTCAGAGGGGTCTTTCAACATACCACACATATATCCAAGTTAAAACAAAGATTAGTGTATTATAAGTTAAAAGACCCCTGTGAATAGATGTAGGAAAGAGGGAAGGAGGGAGAGAAGGAGAGAGAGAAGGAGGGAAGGAGGGAGGGAGGGAGGAAGGAGGGAGGGAGGGAAGAAGGGAGGAAGGAGGGAGGGAAGGAGGACATATGTATGTATCTGTCCAATATATTCTACCATTGTGTGGTATTTTCATGCACTCTCTAGTATCTAAGTAAAGAGAGAACATTGGATATTTCCTTCATGCATTATGCTATTGCATCTTTTGAAAAAATACTTCTCTACTCCATGGTCTACCTACAAAGTTGTTCTCTAATCCTTTTACTGTTTCCTTTCACATTTCAACATTTTTTTCTTCCTGAACTTGATTTTTGTGGAGCTGTGAAGCAGGAATCTGTAGTGGCTATTTTCAGAACGTAGCCTGTGTGTCTTAGCCTTACCTGTATGTAGTTCACTCTGTTATCAAGGGAAGAATAATCCTAGACTGGGCTTCTAACTTCAAGCATCTGCATGAAGCTACTAGAGTAGACTTTGCCCATACATAGGGCTGACTCAAAAAGAACCAATATTCATCCAATGAAGAAAGCATGTCTGAACCTCTTCATCCCTAAATACCATGATGCTAAAGCAAGTTTCACAAACTCTTGGAGATTTCACAGCAGACTTGAGCCAGAGTTGCCAATATTGAGTTGCCAATATATTATTAACAAATTCTCTATTAGCTTCTTTTTCTTTCCCTAGGTCATTCCCCTTCCCTACTATTGACCTGTTTCATGAGGTTACTTCCCACATAGTTTCTGTCCATCAGAATGAGATTCTACAATTATTGACACTTGTTGGTCAGATGGCAGAATTGTGCATTAGTGAAAAAGTGGGGTGAACACAGTATGTCACAGCATCATGTTCACTAATTACCGATAATGGACTGGGAAGAAGCACACATGAAAGAGGAGACAATGGCTCATACAGATTTCCAGCATATATATGGTAATGATAATGAGGATACTGAATTTGAGGAGTTTGAGATCTGAAGATTGTTCAAAGCCACCAAGGCAGGAAAGTCTGTGAGACTCCTATCTTAAAGTAACCACCAGAAAAGCAGAAGTAGTGCTGTGGCTCAAAGTGGTAGAGTGCTAGCCTTGAGTAAAAACAGGTCAGGGCAGCGCCCAGTCCCTGACTCAAGCCCCACAACTGAGGGGAAAAAAAAAAAAGAATACTGCATTTGTCTGTTTTTGAAAGCATGAAAGAAGAATATTAATATAACATAAATATTAGACTAGGGCATGCTATAAAAGTCAAAAGGTCTCCACTGCATCTAAAACAGATTCTCATATCCTACAGTAAAAGGGTAGAAAGCAGCGACAATCTAGATTAACATTTGATTAAAAAGATCTCAGGAACCCTTAGATATGTATTTTAATGTTTTTTTTTCTTTCACGAATGTGTGTCTAACGCATTTATAAGATTATTTCTTTGTTGCTTTGTATGTCCCTCCCCCACAGTATAACCCCCGCCTTCACTATATTTGATGTCAGTATAACTTGTGGAGGAGATGGGGAAAAACAAGTCGTTTAAGGATTCAGGTAGACCTGTTGCAACAATGAGAAGTACAAATTGTCATGTCAAAAACGAGCTTTACAATGTCGGTGGCGGGGGGAGGGGGAAGGAAGGATTGGGTTGGGGGGAGGGGGGAGGCTGGGAAGGGAGGTGAAGGGTAAACAAAGGAGGAGGCTGCAATGCTTGGTAAGAAATGTATGCATTATCCTGCCCATGTAATTGTAACCCCTCTGTACAGTATGTTTACAAATAAAATAAATATAAAAAAATAAAAATAAAAAGATCTCAGGACTTACATAAAAGTTGAACCTATATCCACGGCCAGTCTCTTAACCTAAAAATAAGATTCTAATAAAGAAGAGATGAGGCCATGAGGTCTTTGAAAAATCCTGATATTCTGGATCACTCTGAACCCCCTGGAGCAACAAAATAACTCCTGTTTCTTAAGAAGAGTAGTCTTCCATTGCTTAGAAACTATGAAAGGTGTGTTTGTTCTCCTCAAACAGAGGAATTATACAAACATAATATGATTTAGTAATTTCAATGTCTCTCGTAGTTGATTATGGCTAGATTGCTGGGGCCGGTACTGACTTCCTCCTGGAATGGCATCTGGGAACTAGGTTCTGAAACCTTCATTACTGCATAGCAGCATTTCTCAGTGTGTTTTACAAGCCCTCAGGGACCCTAGATTCCTTCCAGGGAGTCCACAGATCAAAGCATCTTTAAAATGTTTTCACTGATACTACTTCGTTTACATTTCCACTGATTATAACAAAGCAATGATACATTTTTTGCCTTAACAAAAACTTATCAGTGGTGTCAAATCGTACTAATATCCATCACTGTTAAATTTTAAGTAAGTTTTCCTAGGGATGCTCTTGACAAAGCAATCAAAATTATTAATTTGTAAAGTTGATTCTTGAAAACATGTCTTTTTAATAATCTATGTGACAAAGTAGGAAATATTCATAAAGATTTTACTGAATACTCAAGTAATAATAATATATAGGGATAACACTTCAGAAATAATTTCCATTAAAAGTGGAACAAGCCCCTTTAATGGAAGAACTATTTTCCTCATAATAACAACTGATAGGCAAATGGTAGTTTAAACTTTGTTGTTTGGCAATCATTGCCTCAAAATTGAACAAAGTAAGCTCATTTCAAGAAAAAAAAAATACCTGATAGTATTTGTTTGTAATGATAAAACTTGAGGTTTTACTTAAAAATAAGAACTGTAAAAAATCTGTATATTATACCTTAAGTATAAAATAAGGATCAGCACTGGTGGTTCATGGCTATAAACCTAGCTATGTAGAGGCTGACATGATCTAAAAGAGCACAGTTCAATATGGGCAGAAAAGTCCATGTGGCCTCAGCTCTGAAATAACCAGCAAAAATCTAGGCTAGAGGCGTGATTAAAGTGGCAGAGAGCCAACCAAGCAAGCAAGCTGAGCAATCACAAGGCCCTGAGTTCAAACCTCAGTAACAACAAAACAAAATAAAAGGAAAGGAAGGTAGGAAGGAAGGGAGAAAGGGAAGGAAAAACAAGGGTGGGAGAGAAGAGGGAAGGGAAGGAGAGAGGAAGGAAAAGAAGACTGGTATATTTGTTAAACAATGGGATTTTTAAAATACTATATAGTCAAATGCATCAAAGACTGGCTTAACATAGTAAACTAATTTTTTTCCAAATGATTATTGTATAACATAACAAGATCATGAATAACAGATTTATTTAAAGTCCATGATTCCATTGGGTTTGATATAACACATAATGAAAAAAAGTTATTAGGCTGGGAAGGTGGCTCAGTGGTAGAATGCTAGCCTTGCATGCATGAGGCCCTGGGTTTGATTCCTCAGCACCACATAAGCAAAAAGAAAAAAAAAGCCGGAAGTGGCACTGTGGCTCAAGTGTAGAGCACTAGCCTTGAGCTGAAGAGCTGAGGGACAGCACACAGAGTTCAGGCTCCATGACAGGACCCCCCCCCAAAAAAAAAGTTACATGATTCCACATATAACTTATGCGAAACTTAAGGCTAGGCCTTAACAGATTAATATTTGTCAGATTTTGGAGTACTACTAAAGAAGATTCACAGCTATCTCAAAATTGGTTTTTTTTTCTGCATATCCTTCAACTAAAATAACATGTAAGGATAGACTAAGCCCAAACATAGGAAATCCAATTATCCTCTGGTAGATACTTTTTTAAACTTGCAAAACATAAAACAGTAACTGGCTGTATGCTGGTGGCTCACACCTGTAATCCTAGCTTCTCAGGAGGTTGAGCTCTGAGGATCGTAGTACAAGGCCAGCCCAAGAAGGAAAACCTGTGTGACTCTTATATCCAACTGACCACCAAAAAAAAAAAAAAAAGCCAGCAATAGTGATGTGGCTCAACTAGTAACTAGTAGAGTGTTAAGTAAAAAAGCTCAGGTATAGTGCAAAGCCCTGAATTCAAGCCCAATGAGCCGCACAAAATTTTTTTTTTTAAATGTTCTCAAAATGGAAAGCAGGAGCTTGCTATCACCTGATCAATGGAAAAGCATACACACTTCGTTTTCAGACTTAGGACAGTTCTAAGAAACAAGTCTATCGACTGAAAGTGACTACGCATGTACAAAATATTTTCTCAATCCTTAATCAAAAGGACCTACATCTGTTTATTCAGGTAAAGCTGTGAAATAGAAATGCTCACATCTTCTGAGAGTTATTGAATGCAGTGTCTTAAGTATAGAAATATCAGCAATCCTAAGATACTCAAACTGTCTCCCATTTTAGAGGGTAGAATAAAGAATAAATAATAAATGGAATCCCATGCTAGGTCTACAGCTTAATAATATATGTCTTCCTCTATGACTGTCTCACAGTAGGTCCAATGGGTGAGCAGATCACTTTGTGTTCACTTCTCTAGACCCTGAATAGGATAAATATAACTTAAGAACTGAGAAAACCCTCAGCTTTATTTTCCAATCAGCAAAGTAAAGAAAAAGGGCCAAATTGAAGAGATTGAAACTACATTCCCCATTGCCAGTATTTTGGATTGTACTCAGTATCACAGCCCAGCTGGAAATGCAGAGAACAGGATTGAGGTCTGAAATATATCCTTGTTTAATTTTCTAGTATGGCCCTAACCAAAAAAAAAAAAAAAAAAAAACAGATGGATATGGCAGATGGTGATAGACTACAGTAAACTTAATGAGGGCCCTAATCTAAATGCTATGCAAAAGACAGCATCTTTCCTACAGTAGATAAGCATCCTCTGGTTTGTAGTAGGCTTTTGATTTTCTCAACATATTATTTTCCATACAGAAAGAGAGTCAAATACATTTTGCATACACCTAGGGGAGATTACAGTATATTTTCATGGTCTCATCCCTCTTACCTATCACAATATAAAACAAGGGCAGCTACATCATTTCAACACCTTATAGGCCATTACTCAGGCCCTTGATATTGAACACATGTAAAATCAGACCTAGTAGCATAACTCTGTATGGTATATAATACGGCCTGCTATGGCCCATGTACACAAGAATGATGGAAAAGTAATTCCCAAGAGATTAAAGAAACCCAATGAATATTTCTAAGGATCTTGTATGAATGTCCTCTGGGATCTCCTTGAAGAGAACTGACTAATAGCACCAGCTGCCAAACTTTAGCCACAAGTGCATCTGTGACAAGGCCATGTTTCCTCCAGGTAGTTCCTGGCCAGCAACTGAGCACCATGGAGTTGCAAATGCTAACCTATTCTATGGGATAGGGGCTAAGTGCTCTTATGCAAGTTACTCTGACTTACAACTTCTCTAAGTCTAGCCAAAGTTTTCTTAGAACTGTTGTGCAATATTACAGTTCTTCTGTCTAATCCTCTTTTCTTATCCAAGTGTCATACACCACAATCTGAAGGCTGACTTTGACTGCTTCTGCTTATTGTCCTTTATCCTTCACCGGTATTTCCCTTAATAAGTCTTTTGTGTATTTAATCCCCTCTTGGATAGCTGCTTCTCAGAAGACATAGAATAACATAACATCCAGAGGCCTGTAGTATATAAAGGATAATTTATTACAATCTACTATTATTAAGAAAGGACATATTTTTCAGGGCTCTTTTATTTTTGAGAGTATTTATCATACATAAGAATGTTCTTCCAACTCAGTTGAAAGGCAAAAAGTTTTCAACAGAACTCCAAGGAAGCAGTGAGTGGTCATCTATAATTATTGGTTATAACTGAGGTTTTAATTCAGAAAGTATTATTATTAAGCAATCCTCTGCCACATATTAATAACAGAACATCTTCATTTCCAAGGGAACCAAATATGTTCTACAAAGAGGCACATTAGTCACCCAGAGTTACTTAAGTGCATTTGAACTTTACTTATATTCCCTATTATTAGACATTCGCCTTTAAAATTATTTCTTGGTTAGTATAATCTATTTCTTTGCCAAGCATCAGTTTCCCGATAAAACAAAGAACTGTCTTTTTATTAAAAGAAAAAAAGCTAAAAACAAACTTCCCTGTGGCTACTTGTTAAGCTTTTTGATGGTGTGAGTACAAAGTAGTATTGTCTACTCTTACCAGAAAATTGAACAGCTTCACAGAGTTACCCAATTCAGCTTCTTTGTCTTTAAAACTGGAACACAAAAGAGACTTTTGAACTCCATTTTGCAAAGTACCAAAGTTTTTTTTAAAGGCCTTCAGTTACCACAGCACAGGCAGAGTCCCAGGGAACACCTGATGAAGACAGCTCTGCTTGTATTAATTTTCATAAGTTGGATTATAACAGCATTTAACAACATGATCCCCTTACTCAAAACTAAAGTTTGAAAATATTAGATTAGGAGATCCCTAGTGTTTTAACAGTTTGGTATTCTTTAGTTCTACTAATTAATTGGAGATGTTTAACCAGAGAACAGAAGTCTAAGGTATGACTTAATTCGTATTTTCAATAGTGCTAGCAGTTTTATGAAAGGAAACTTATTGGGCTTTTTCATGTCTACAGGAGGCCAACTTGAAAGACAGAGGCTTAGATTAAAAGGGGTGTACTTCTACTCAACTTTAAGAAAAAGACTTTGACCATCACAATAACGAACAAGAAAAATAGAGTTGATAATCATCAGCCTGGGAGAATTTGGAAACTTTTCCTCAGTTGTAGAGTCAATTAGCTTAAGAAAGAAGTACATCCTGGCCACCTGAAGAGAAAGGTCAATAACTTTTAAGGAACTGGTGGGGTACAGAGATTGCTCATATTTGATGCAAGGATCAATCTAAAAGCTAACTGCAGAGCCAGCTTACTGTGGTCTGATCTCTGTGGAGTTCATTAAGGTTGTTTAGATGTGAAGAACTTGAGTACATTTGCTCCATATGTAAAACAGGAATAAGTAGTGGTTCTCAACCTTGGCTGCATATTAAAACTGCCTAGAGAAACTTTAAAAACTACCTGTGCTGTGTTCCACCTAAGACCACTTAAAAGAGAATCTTTATAGAAAGTAACTTGTGGGAGGAAGTTCATAGCTATCACAAGAAAGAGTATGTTTTTAGTATCTAGGAGAGATGTTGGGCTGGCTGTGTATCAAAGAGCAGGATATGAAGCTCCGGGGAAAGGTACCTGCTTAAGGAGGAAACAAAATGTAAGAAGGGCTGGTTTAGTTGAAGGTTGGGGAAGTCTGTAGGGAAATGGTAGGAAGTTATAGGAAAGATGATCAGAAAATACAATAGACAAATGTCCTTGGTGTGATGGTAAAAACCTGTTGTGAAAAAGCTATTTGATTAGAGAGTGGCAAAGGAGGCAAAACAAGTACTTGAAGAGAAAGGAAAATGATCTACAAAAGTAGATTTACCCAAGAAGAAGCCAGGTTACTAGGGATTAAATGAGAAGCCAAGTGAAGGGGAAGATCACCTTGCCATAAACTAAAGCCAGTAAAGGAAGTAAAAGCTGCAGTAAATAATGCTGCCCAGAGCAATAAGGCTGACCTCGCCAGGCAGGAGGCGACCAGACTGCCTTATGAGTCAACCTGACTATGAATCAAGAGATTTGTAAAGAAGGGAAAGATGGGATAAAATGCCTCCTTAGGAACCAGAACCTAATGTAAAGGAAATAAAGAGTAATGCCTATTGAGTCAATTTGTTATGTTTAACAGTAAACTAAAAGGAACATACAGTAGGATCAAGTACATTTATTCCCAGATACAACTGATTCAACATGCACAAATGAATGTGACACATTAACAAAACGCAAGATGAAAATTGGGAAGTCATCACTTGACAAAGTTCAAAGTCCTCTCATAATAAAACTCTAAGCAGATTAGTTACATAATATAGAAGAAAGCTTGCTAAAAATAATAAAGACAATATATGATAAGCCTATTCCACAGATAACATCATGTATAGTGGTCCAGATGTGTCACCTCAATCTCAGCTACAATCTCAGCTAGTTTAGAGCCAGGACAGAAGAACTATTCAAGGCTAGTCCAGGCCAAAAAAAAAGGGGGGGGGGAACAGTGATGCTATCTCAAAAAATACAAGCTGGGTAGTCCTGCCTATAATCCCAGCATTACAGAAAGTAGAGATAGAAAGTTTGTGATCTAAAGAAATGTGTGAGACAACAAACTAAAAGCAAAAGAGCATGGGGCCTGTGTTAAGGAGCACAGAGCCTATTCAAGAAGCCCTGAGTTCAATCCCCACTCCTCCAAATGAAGACAGAAGGAGCTATCATGCATAGAATTCATTACTTTTGATTCTAGAATTGGGCATTTCTAGTGTATCACTACCTGAACAGTGAAATCAAATTAGTCTGTAGCTTAACAGGTGCCCTTCTTCATTTGTCCTTGGACTGCAACCTGAGAAAGCTTCTCTAGAATGACTCCAAGGTCTGCTCTTTATCTTCCAAGAACTTTTCTTCCTTTGTTTCCCCACAAAATTTTATTTAAATGTATACAAACCCAAAAACCTTTTGTTGAAAGTCTTTATTTTCTACAAAATTATTTATTAATCATTTAGATTAGTTTGGATTAATGTGTTAATTACACATTACACATTAATAGAGTCCAGTATAGTATTTCCACATATGTACAGAGCATGCATTGGTCAGTCTAACGTCTTGTCATGCAACCTCTTGTTATCTACCCTCTTTTTTTTATTCTACAATCTCCAAGTGCCTAACATCTTTATTCTTTTTTAATTAATTTATTTTATTATAAATGTGTGTTACAAAGGGATTACAGCAACATGAGTCAAGTAATGAGTATATTTCTTTTCCTAGTGTCTTCTGTTCCTTCTCTCTCTGGAAGTCCCTCTCCTCCCATCTCCACCCACGTGTTGTATACTTCACTTTCTAATATAAAATAGGTTTTAAAATAAATAAAATTGCTTAAAAATTTTTAATATTGTTTTAAAATATAATCTTTAATGAGAATCACATAAGTTTTTTAAGTAACAAAGGGGACATATCATCTAAGTATTAGACCATAGAGACACTACCTAGTCCCTGACTTAATTGCTTTTAGTGTCTATTAAGGAAACATTACTAACTGCAAGAAAGATTAAAAAAACTGATTTTTAAAGAACATAAGGAACACTATGGAAAGGCTACCATTACACTGAGACCTCTTGAGTAAGTTCCTTGTTGCTAAACTGGTGTATTTTTTTAAAACAAAATGCCTCACCCCCACCCCATGTTCTTACTTTAAATGAAATGCCTGATTTTTGCCTGTGGAATCCTGAACTAATTAGAAATGATAAGCATTTGTTAACTATACTTCTTGCTTTTTCTGAAGAGTTGAGTTTAGGGGTTAAAGGAGGCATAAGACAAAAATTCTGGAAGTCTGTTTAATTCTCCCGAAAAGAGTAGGTGACTCAAATCTTCTTAGATGAGACAGAATGACTTCCTGGTGTATTCCAGGCTTGTCCTGGCTTATTCCAGGATTTTATTTCTTTGCAACTTTCTTTTGCACTACTGACTGACTTGGGTCAGAGGGAAGGCATAGCATTCATTATTTGAAGATGCTATGTCTGAGGTAACCAGTTTTCTTAATCCAGTTTGGACCTTCAGATGGCATCCACAGTTTGCCTCCTTCCAAGTGCCTATCCATATTAGAAAGGGACATCATTGGTTTGGAGTGGAAAGACTTGAGATCCTTGCCTGTAAATAACCACCGCTATTCATCCACAATGACACAGTAGTGATTCTTGGGGACTTTCATCACTTCCTTTTGCTTACAAGCTATCAACAACTTCAAGGAGAGCACTAACTGATGTGTAGACTTTCTATTGCTAGTACAGGCTCTTCCTTTATCATCTGTGGTCACTTAAGTAAGATTTTGTAAGGGGTGGGGAAAGAATTTTATCCCTTAGCTCCAGTCTTTTCTCCCAAGAGACTCTGAGGTGTAGTTGGGATGATTGTACAAGTCGGATTCAGTTTACCACACTCCTTTTCTTCTGTGTTATACATTCCTGTTGGGGCCTTTTAAAGAGCGTTGAACAAATTCAACCATTCATCCACACAAAAGTACAATAGATCAGCTCTCCCCCTTTACCACCCACAATGGTATAGTTAGGAAAGTAGAGAGTGCACTTAACCCTGTCCACACTCTTGGCCCCACACTGTAGGCACACTTTCAAACATTACTGCTCTTGCTCTCTAACCACACAGCTGGCTACCGCAGTCAATTTCTGGAAGGATGACTGACCTATTTTTTTCTCTGCCAGTCAGACTTCCTTTACACAAGCATATCCTTCTCAGTCAAGTTGCCTGAGAATTCAGGTACTTAAATGTCTAAGTTAATTATGATATGGGGTAGGGGACAGAGATGTGGCTACTATAATACAAGTCACATAGTAAGCACTTATGTCCCATTTGGATCTTGCACACTTTGGTCTTGTACTCTCTAAGTCATCCTCACAGTCAAAGGTTCATATCTAAGGTTAGGGTCTCATATCTAAAATATACTTGGAACTCAAAAAATTAACCCCCCCAAAACAAATACTCAAATAAACAACTGCCCAATAAATAAGTGGGCTAAAGACTTAGAGAAACTTCTCTGAAGAGGAAAGAAGGATGGCCAATAGACACATGAAAAAATGCTCAACCTCCCTAGCATAAAAGAAGTGCAAATCAAAACAACATTGAGATTTCACCTACCCCAGTTAGAATGGCTGTAATCAAGAATTCTAATAAAACAACAGATGCTGGAGGGGATGTGGCCAGAAGGGAACCCTACTGCATTGTTGGTGGTAGTGTGAATTTGTTCAACCACTTTGGAAAGTAGTAGGGAGGTTCCTCAAAAGACTCCACATAGAGCTCCTCTATGACCCAGCAATCCCACTTTTGGGCATTTACCCAAACGATCACAAACAAGACCATACTGAAGCTACCAGCACAACTATGTTTACTGCAGCATTATTTACCATAGCTAAGATATGGAACCAACCCAGATGGCCCTCAGCAGATGAATGGATCAAGAAAATGTGGTGTAGATACACACACACACACACACACACACACACACACACACACACACACACACACACACACACACACACACACACACACACACACACACACACACACACACACACACACACACACACACACACACACACACACAGGAATTCTATGCTTCCATCAGAAAGAATGACATTGCCCCATTTGTTAGGAAATGGAAAGACTTGGAAAAAATTATATTAAGTGAAGTAAGCCAGGCCCAAAGAAACATTAGGTCCCATGGTTTCCCTTATTTGCAATAACTAGTACATGTGTAGAACAAGCAGAAAAGTTCAAAAGGTATGTACATATGACCAAATAAGATGATGTTAAGTGAAATGAACCCCAAGATAGGGACACAAATATCTTTTTTCTTTCTTGCTATTGTTTCTAATGTATTTCTAATGTACCATTGTGATTTTTTTGTTGCTTTGTATGTTCCTCCCCCACAGTATAACCCCTATGTTCACTGTATTTGATGTCAGTGCCCTGCATCTTGTATATACACTTCTCTAATTTGGGGAAGGGAAGGGAATAAACAAAATGCTTAACTAAGGATACAGGTTGACCCATTGTAACAATGAGATGTACAAAGCACTATGTTGAAAACGAACTTTACAAGTTCGGTTGGGGGGGGGGGGATAAGATATAAAATGGCCTATAAGGAAACGTGTCTTTAAAAAAAAAAAAAAGGAAACTTGTCTTCTTTACTCCTTTATAACCTAAACTGAAAAAAATGTATGAATTCTCAGCCGGACGCCGGTGGCTCACGCCTGTAACCCTAGCTATTCAGGAGGCTGAGATATGAGGATTTCGGTTCAAAGCCAGCAGGGGCAGGAAAACTGTGAGACTCTTATCTCCAATAAATCACTAGAAAACCGCAAGTGGCGCTGTGGTTCAAGTGGGAGAGCGCTCGCCTTGAGCTGAAGAGCTGAGGGACAGCGCCCAGGCCCAGAGTTCAAGCCCCATGACCGACAAAAAAAAAGTATGAATTCTCTTCTTTAATATGATATATCCTATAGGAGAAGCACAGCTGATATTTAAATCTTTTCAGGTTCTATTAGCTTTGGAGCCTCTTGGACTAATTCTTTCAGCTATAACTTAAAACTGTAACAGAAAGACACATAGATCAAAGTAGAATTTTCCCTCAGTAACCCTGGCACACTTACTGATGTATTGACCAATATAAAACCTGGACTTCTACTTCATATAATTCTTGAATAAGTTCTGAAACAATAATAATTTCTGAAAGTGAAAGGATCAGTAGCAGTACAAGTTAACACATATTTGCTAATGATTATGAGTATACATGGTATGACTGAGTCAGATATTTCAGTCCATGTATAATCTTGGTGATGACAGTCCAAAAATGGAAGAGATAAGCCAGGGTTTTATATCATCTTGGAATAAATTACTGATCTCAGAACTTCAAAACTGAGCATGCTAGAATATTATTCTCCTACAAATCCCAGTCTGCTAGGATGTCACTTTAAAATTGAAGCCAAAATTATGAGGAAATTTAAAAATCGTGTCACTGACTAGTAAGATCAATTTATTAAAGTGACCAAGTTTTCACCAGGAAGTAGCCTACAAAGCCACAGCAAGTATACCTAGCAACAACTCCTATTCCCAACGTGCCTTTTGTTCATTTCCTCAAGTAAAATCTACATTGAGAAAGAATCCAGACATTTTCAGATTGATTGCACAAGATGTATGAACTGATAATTTTACCTAAAGACCCAAAGCATTATGATATCTCCTCTGACAAACATGAAACATACAGAGCTGGGTCATAAATGGAATCCTACAGTGAGACTAAAGGAGGATATCCTTAGGAGAGGATCACAAAGGCTCAATAGCTATGTGCATATGATCAGATAAAATGGTGCTTATCAAAAGGAACTCCAAGAAATGGAAACAAGAGGATTTTTGTTATTTTACTTTTACTCTGTGTGTGTGTGTGTGTGTGCGCGCATGTGTGTGTGTGTTTCGCCCTTTGTCTCTGTTTCTGACTTCTGTACTTTTTGTCTTGTATGTAAGTTTATCTGTTTGGGGGAGAATAAGGGAGCACAGAAATGGTGGGACAAAGAGTGAATTAATGCAGCAGTGATACTCACTAGACACTATGTTGAAAATGAACTATATCATTATACAACCTGTGGGGAGGAAGGCCAGGAAGGACAAAAAACCTGGAAGAAAACAAGGGAAGAGGTGAATACTGTTCAAAAAGAAATATACTCATTTCCTGATTTAAGTAACTATAACCTCTCTGTATATCATACCTACAATAAAAATAATAAATACATGGAATCCTGGCTAAAGCCTATTTTACAAGGGGTCATCTTGATACACAGACCTCTATAGTAGTTATTTGTACATTCCCAGAATGCATTATTGGAATTAGAATGCTTGAGAAATGGTACAACTGCCGCGGACCGGGTTCTGTCGGGACGACGGAGGACACCTAAGGGAGGAACCTGGAATAGGTGGGGAGATGGCAAACAGACAACTCACACACATTAGGAGTGGATGCTGAGTGCTGAGTGCGATTTAATGCAGAGGATAGCAAACTTTTATAACAGAAGTCTCATGAGAAAGGGCAAAAGGTTACACAATCTTGCTGCATGGCTTCATTCTTGGGTGGTCACCAGCTGGGCACCTGATAGGCATTTGTCTCCAGCTTATCTCTAAGGAATACAATGGGTTTGGGTTTCGATGTTTGTCACCAATTAACCATTACCTATTTTTATAGAGGCCTTAACTTTCCCATAAGATCTTTCCTGTCTCTTCTTTAATAGTAAACTTTAAGGAGACCTAGCAATTCTCTTAGTAAATAGCAGGAAATTCTCTCTCCTAAATAATTATCTCAGCAATTGCCATACATTCTTTCTGTTTTAGCTGAGCCTATAGCTTCTTGTAAATCCCTTACAAATAATTCCTTCTGCTGAAGTGACTTTGTGAAACCCCCAATACTTTTATATTTACTTATAACTTGTCTATTAGCCTTCATAAGAGGGGTTTCAGGGTAGCACTTAACTCTGGTGAGTCCGTCATATTTTTTAAGACACTCATCAGATATTGGAGTCGTCAACATTCTTAAGAAAGAGCTTTGAATAAGGGAACGTTGATAATGAGCAAGTACAAAAAGCAGTAGAAGCAGTAAAAGATTAACAGGCACTCTTATGAGGGAAGAAAGACAGAAACACATCTTTTCCCAGGGGTTTGCCAGCCTTTTTCCAGGAGTAGGCCTCTTAGAAGCCCTATTCTCCAAGGTAGACTTCGGTGAAGTCCCAAAACTTGGAGATAGGTCTCTGAAGCCCCTATCATGGTCTGATAGATGGTTTCCCATGCTAAGCAGACTCCACTGGAGTCAGCGTGGCAGACAACAGATGTGTATTACCAATATAAGACAAATCATTGTAAAACATTGGCAAAGCCAGATGCTGGTGGCTCATGCCTGTAATCCTAGCTACTCAGAAGGCTGAGATCTGAGGATCATGGTTCAAAGCCAGCCCAGGCAGGAAAGTCCGTGAGACTCTTATCTGCAATAAACCACTAGAAAAACCAGAAGTGGTACTGTGGCTCAAGCGGTAGAGCACGCACCTTGAGCTGAAGAGCTGAGGGATAGCGCCCAGGCCCACAGTTCAAGCCCCACAACCAACCAAAAAAAAAAAAAAAAGGCAAAACTAGACACATTCTTAATTTTAACGTTTTTTGTTATAAAGTAAAAAAAAAAATCAAAGCAGATAAAAAAACAAGGGTACAAATGATTCCAGTAATTAGCAGATTTGGCTTATTATAAAACTTAATTAAGCAAACAAACAAAAAAAAAAAGTTCAAATCACACTGTCACATTCTGAGTATATTACAATAAATTGCTAGTTAACAAACAGGTAAAAAAAAAGTTTGTTGAATATTAAATCCTGTTCTAAATAATTAAGGCTTATTTGTTTTAATTTTTTTATAAATCCATTCAGGACTTTAAAATGAAGATATGCTTTTTAAAGATGCAGTGAAAGTATTATAGTGAAGGAAATTTCATAAAATTTTGTTCTCTTACTACAAATAATTCAAATGGAGAATGGATGAATGTACAATGGAAGAATCTGGGAATGGGGAGTTAATCCAGAATAAGTGAATGTAAGAACTAATATCAACAAAAACAGAGGTTCCTGAAGTTGAAGAGATGAACGAACAATCTACAAGCAGTAAAACCATAACAGTTACTTTTTTTTTTATACTATTGGAGTGTGAACTCAGGGCTTTATACTTGCTAGGCAGGTACTCTATCACTTGGGCCTTTTGGTTTTAGTTATTTTTCAGGTAGGGTTCACATTCTTGCAGAAAGCTAGCTTCAGCTGGAGATTCTCCTATCTATGCCTCCATCAGTAGCTAGTATGGCAGATTACAGATGTATGTCTCAGTGTCTGAGATGAGGTCTCATTAGTTTGTTCGTTGGTTATTATTTGCTGCTCTTGAATTATTATCATCCTTATCTCTACCTCCTGAGTAGCGGAGAAAAAATTGAGATCTCTCTGAAAAACAACTAGCAAATTTCAAAGTCCTGAGTTCAAATCCCAGTATTACCAAGAAAAAAAAAGAGTAAAACTTTTTCTGAGGACACAAGGGTAGGGATTCCTGACATCAGGAACAGTGCTGCTATTTCTGTTGTTCACCCTGACAATCTAGAGGAGGAATCTGTTTATGGGCACTGACACTTGGGGCTGGCAGAGCACATGATAAATTCTATTTGAGATACATTGTTTTTATTCTGACAGCAACATCTATTCATCTAATCACATAGTTGACATTTTCACTCACATATTTATAGGCATTTTAGAACTTAGCATGCAGCCTGTCTGGAAAGACCTAAAGAAATGTGTGAGAAGCCTAGGGCAGACACCTGGGACATTTTAACTCATAACAGAGATCAAATAGAACAGCGAAATTCCTAGAAGGTGGTCCTTCCCCTGAAAGTTCCTTCCAGCAATTTTGGCAACTAAAGAGACATACAGTAACAGCAATGAGACTTGCTTCATGGCAAACTGGGTAGTTGAGATTAAAGCCTGTACGTTCTGGACTGAGGCAGGGAAGAAAGGGTAAATAGAGTCTACAGGGTTGTTCAACATAGTCTACTGCTCAACAGAACTGAGATTAACACTGTTGTCTTACATTTTACCAAAGGTCCTGAATAATTTTTCATCACCTACCTAACCCTTATTTTGAATTATTTAGTTGTTTCTATCTCTCCATCTCTTTTTATTCAACCTCCTGACTATATCCACATGATTCTAGAAAAAAATTCAAGTTGCAAATTTTCTTTCAGTTTTAAAATCCATCTATCTTCTAATCTGTCTGGTATCTTCTTTCTCAGTAATGTGTGAAACTCTTGTGTTTGCAACTTTTAACACTGTCAGTATATGACAAATTGTTCATAGACAGGTATTTAAATAGAATATACAAAATGTGACAGAAATACAGTTTTCAATTTAATTCTAGAGACTTTATACTGTGTTCTGGTGGGCTTTGTAATTCTCACAGTTTTGCCTAAAGAACAGTTCAGATCATTAGTACTCTTCTTCACAATAGGGGAAAGTTTTGCCTAAGTTATCAGAACTTTCATAAACCTTTTTGAACGAGGACTCTTTTAAGTTTTTAAAAGATGCTTCTACCAATTATAAAGGGTGCAGAGCCTGGTTAAGACAAATTGTGCACTACAAATGTAGATCCTAGAGAGGGCCTGCCAGATCAATGTTGTTAGACTGCCTAAATCTCACCACAGTGACGTTGTTATCTTTCTTCTTTAGTGTCATCACACAATTATATGTTGTCCTTTATCAAGAGTTTTAGGCCCTTTGCTCTTTCTCATGAACAACATTTTAGTCAAAATGTACTGGAGCTCCAATTGCTTAGTGAAAAATAGGTCACTGCTAGTCATGTTTAGCATTCTTCTTTCCTCCCCTTCGGGATAGAATCTGCCTCAGACTATTTTTCATGGAGAATAAGGATTAGTGCCTCTTTATCAATGTTGTCCACATTCCCCTTAGTTCACTTGATTATCACTGCTGGAAGGTACTTCTCAGAAGTTGAGTTGTAGAACTGTTAAAAAAAAAAAAGTCAAGCTCCCCAGAGCCAGGGGAAATTGAAATGTCACTCTTTACAAGGAGTTTTAGAGGGAGACTAAGCATTTACCTCAGTACACACCATCTATTCTATAGTCTAGTTTAGGAACTTTCAAAATCAATTTTAAATCTTTTCTTTATAGCCTTCCTATCGCCTCAGTATCATACCTTGTCTATTTTGACATTGTGTGGGCCAAACTAAAAGGCTGGAGTGGGAGGGACTGGGAATTGATTGATGTATTGTCTTGGCTCCACCCCATTCCACTACTCCCAGCATGCACTTAGTCTGGCTGTTGCTGTCTGTGCTCCAGCCTTAAGTGCACTAAACCTGCCTGCTGTTTGGCAGACATTTCCCTTTGTTTGTGCTCCGTGGGATGCTCTAATAACCCTCCTCAAGGCCAAATTAGATTTATAAGGGAGGGGAAGCCCGCTAGAGGCCTCAGAATGACTATGCTAATTAGAAAGCAAAATATAAACAGCAACTCCACATGGATGTATTAAATAGGCCAGCATTCTCTATAGCAAATCAAATTAAGAGAAATCCCATTATCTTGCTCAGGGTTTTCTGCCTTTTATCTGACTGCTTGCTTTACTGTTTGAGCAAAATGAGAATACTGAAATATTTCATAATAGGTCTGTTCTAAACTATAGCCTTTTTCTCTCGTGCCCTAAATTATACTACTACCAAGATATTTTTCACAATTAAACTAAACTGTTCTTTTATCCACTGTTAAGTTTCTATCACCCTCTAAAGATTTTAGATTTGACTGCAGCTTCAGATATTTCATTTATACACACCAGCTTGGCTTCTGTGTAAACTAGTTCCCACAAAATAATTTTGATCAGCTCTTTGTAAAGCCCCATGTATCCTATGAGAGTTCATGTTTTTAGATATCTGCTACAGGAAGTAAATATTCCACCCATTCATCTCTAACCTTGTGCAGAGAGGCTGATTCTGCAGAAGATACAAAACAAAGTTTACCTGTCTCCTTTAAATAAAGGTCAGGGAGTCTCAGGAAATTCCAGGTGGAGGCTGGGAAGCAGCTGGGAGGTGGGTAGCTTTTGCCGCTCACTGGAGCTTAAAGGGTGGAGTAAAGAGGCAAATTCTGATAGTTGTTCTTCAAAATTTCCCAGTGGTCACTATTCAGTACTGTTGCTTAAAAAGCAGCCATGAATGGGATGGAAAACTTCTTAGCTACAAACATTTGACCTTATCACTGTAAGCTTAAGGATAGTGGAGAGCAAGATGGCTGTCAATGAGGGAAGAGTAGGACCTTGCAGACAAGCTCCAAGGCAAACCAGCAGGCCCTGGAGACTTGAGCTTCAAGGCTCAGTTGTTTGAGTTGGTTGAGGAGCAAGTACACATGTAGACTTGTCTATCTGACTCTGAATGTTGTATGGTTTACTGATTCTCTGCTGCTTCCCTATGAAAAGAAATGATGTCCTAAGACACTTGGTTCCTTAGTTAAAATTTTTTATTGGGATATGGAAGGGAGAAATCTAGTTGATATTTCACGCAAATATTTTAATTTAAAACACTATTTTTGAACCAGCTAAGTATTTGTGAGCCATCAATGGAAGCTGTACTTTTAATTCAGTGCACTTACTTAGGTAAAGCTTTATTGTAAAACATGTATCCACATTAGATACAGATAATGTTACATTATGGCCGGAACTGCCAAAAGTAAAATAATAGCTCCAAATTAGTCTCTTAAACTTTTGAAATGGGGCAACAGTAAAATTCTTATAGACACAGTCATTGTATAAAGTCTCTGCAATGCTATAGATGTTTCTCTTCTCAGTTTGCAAAATTCATGAGGTTAATAAGTATTAAAATTCTCATTACTATATCATATCAGGTAGGGATGTAGCTCATGGGTGTAATAAACTTGTTCTATTGTTGCAACTCCATCAAATGTCAAGACTACACTTACCTAGCATGATAAAAACTCCCATACCTCTCTGCATACAAACTAATGTGATGAAAAATATTACATATGGGGTTTCTGAGAGCTCACAATTTAAATCCTGATACCCATTGACTTCCCACATAAGGTTTTAGTAGGTGGCAATTAGGTTTTGAAAGAGAATCACTGTTAGCAACATACTATTGGTTGAACTGTAGACATATACTGGACAGTTACATCATTCACCACCGTTGTCGTCCTTTTTTCGATTTTGAGTGACTTTTCCAAAGCATCACTAGTTCCAAGTACTTACATAGCACAACTCTTTCCCTTCATTTTTGTAAGCCTTATAGGCTAGTATTGATGGCCATAATAGCTGACCCTTTCAGCAAGAAGTGAAAGAAGTTTCTCTGGCTGTCTTCTACACAGGCTCCTCTGACTCCCCTCCCCTTCCTGTGATTTTCTATCTCTGATCTTCTCTGTTCATTTCTGGAGACCACATCAGTTTCAGCTACCTCTCACAACATCACCCTTCTCAAATACCACTCTTCTTTTTTTTTTTTTTGGTCAGTCATGGGGCTTGAACTCTGGGCCTGGGGACTGTCCCTCAGCTCTTCAGCTCAAGGCGAGCACTCTACCACTTGAGCCACAACACCACTTCTGGTTTTCTAGTGGTTTATTGGAGATAAGAGTCTCACGGACTTTTTTCTGCCTGGGCTGTCTTTGAACCATGATCCTCAGATCTCAGCCTCCTGAGTAGCTAGGATTATAGGTGTGAGCCACTGGCGCCCAGCAGATACCACTCTTGTAATAAACAGCTTAAGACAAATTACCATTAGCGATTCATTTGGGGACCCGTAAAGAAAAATGGAATAAGGAAAATTCTACCTAGAAATTTAAACCGTTGTCATAGGATGAGGAATTTTGTCCCTCAGCTCTTAGGTAGAGGAGGGGATGGAAGATAGATCACCTCCTACCCACATCTTTTTCCCTTTTAAGTATGCTCAGTGTTCATGAAACAGATAGGCTTCTGGCTGTGAGCTAGGCATTAGGTTCTTTCCCCAGCAATAAATCATGATTTGTCTAAGCCAAACACAGACCCATTTCCTAAGATTAATGTGAATACAAGGGAGGAGGTGGGGACCATGACTCACTCACTTAGGCCAAAGGAGCCAGAGGAATCCTGGCCAGAAAAATTTCATTCAGAAAACCTTTTCCTCGGTCAAACCTTAAGAATCATAGGTCTTTTCTTCTTCCCCATTCCTTTTGCCTGGAATTCAGATCAGCTGCCTGGCAGCCATCTTCCTATCACAAATTGAAAATTGGGGGACAAGATGCAACATTTTAAAGATAGATGACTTATAAGCCTGGTCCCATAACCTCAATGTTGAGCTTATTTCTAGAATTCTTATTCCTCAAAGAAAAAAACCTGCATTTTAAAGTTTCTGTTACCTGGATCTTGTAGCAGAAAGCATTGCAAAGTAACAGCAGCTGGTAGGCATTAGTACTCAGGCCACATTTTATTTTTCATGGCTAGGACAGTATTTTAATAACTGGAATTCAGTGCTTTTCAGCATGGTTGGCTGTGAATAGATAATGATCAGTCTTAGTTTAATCATGTGTCAATAATAATTTTACTTCTCAGCCTTTCAGAGGGCCTTGTGTTCATGAACTTTGTCTGAGGACACTTAGACACATATCATTAAAATGGGAAGCTATGCTGGCTTCCTGGGCTTGTTAGGGCTTGTATGATATGAAACCATATGCTTTCCAGGTTTGCACTGGTTTAGGTCATTATTAGGCACTAATAGTGTTAAACACTCCAAACTCAAAGCAACTGTTCAATCAGTTGGTCACTCCCGGTTGCAACAAGGATAAACCCAGGATTTTATCTTCTACTCTTGCTCTCTGAGGTTTCTAAGACTGATGGCAAGCATTCCAAGAAATGCTTTGAGATACTGGCTAGATGAAGTTGGCTATGTGTGGCTCTGTGTTCCACATCTGTCTCCTGTAAAATGTAATGGTATCCTTATGGGTCTCCTCATGGACTGATATTTACCACATACATAATCGGTATATTCAAGCAGTAGAAAAAGATTAGAAAATATGAATTTTAAGTTTTTCTAGCTTCAACCCTATCAAGCAGGCAATAACTTAACATTAATTCTATTGTTTGCATCATAACTTTAAAGCTGATAAGTCAAGAAATAAAATTAGTATTTAGACAAGATTTATTGTCTCTGCTGGAAAAGATGAGGAATTTCCTAAATTTACCCAACATCTTACCTCTTCTACTAAATCTCTTAATTATAATTACAGAAAAGATTGTAAATGTCATAGCTTGATTGAAAATAAGTTGCAAGTAAGTCTCCCATGCTTTGCTTTATAGATTCAACTCTCAGATAATGAGTGGCATTTATCATATTATGTAAATGTTCTTTTAAAGCCAATTAAATGAATGGATTCTTACAGGAGACAATCCTATATTATTGAAACATTGCTCTTTGGAGTAGAATTTTCCAAGTATTACGGGAAAAAATGCCCTATGAATCTCATTTTACCTACCTTTTTGGGTTCTCATGTTTTCATAACCCTTTATGTCTCAAGGTGGAATATCCACTTATGGAGCTGAAGTTTTTTTTTAGCTAAAAACAAATATTTGAAAGTAGTTTAATGAAGATTATTCATAAAAGAGCTCACTTGATGAGCTGAGTTTTCACTCTAGGACATCAGTTTTCCCATCTATTACTTACTCAAAGAAGTACTCACATGTAAAAGTATTAAGTTTAAAATTTCTTTCCTTCTATCCTCCCTCCCTCCCTCCCTCCCTCCCTCCCTCCTCCTTCTTTCCTTCCGCCCCCTTCTTTCCTTCCTTCCTTTTCTTCCTACTGTGTTTGAACTCAGGGCCTCATATTTGCTTGGTGTGGTAGGCAGGTGCTCTACCACGTGAGCTATGTCCCCAGTCCTTTTCTGCTTTAGTTATTTTTTTGGATAGGGTCTTGCGTTTTTGCTCAGGGATAGCTATAGATGCCGATCCGACTACCTATGTCTTTTTCATAGGACTATTTAAGTGTGCAAAACCATACCTGATTTTTGCCTCTGTTGACTTCAAATTGCAATCCTTTCAATTTCAGCCTATTAGCTAGGATTGCAGATATGAGCCACTGTACCTGGCCCCAAATCCTAAATTCACAAATAGAAAAACAAAACAAACCACAGTGGATAACATCATAGGTAAAATGTTTGGCATCAGTATGATTGTTCCAGAGAAATTGATCCCCCCACCCCACTCGCACCTCCTTCCTACTCTCTTCTTTCTTGTACTTAGGGTCAAACCCAGAGTCTTGTCTGTGCTGGGAAAGTGCTCTAACACTGAGATACATCCTCATAACAGACATTTTCCTTCTGAAACCTGATGCAAGTGAGCAGTTTCAAAAATGACCAAGTTTTCAATGTATACTTAGGTATGAGTTGAATTTTGTTTATCCTGTTCAGTAATTGGTAGTTTCTTTTTATCAGAAATTCTTAAAACTAATTTATAAGACATTGGTCAAATCAACAGTCATCAAATGAAACCAAATAGTGAGAAAAGAATTAAGGAAAAACATACAAAAGAAACAAAAAAAATCACATAGTACATTATAAATACATTAAATACAACAGCAAGAAAGATAAAAACACTTGTGTCCTTATCTTGGGGTTCATTTCGCTTAGCATCATCTTATATAGTCATGTGTACATAGCTTTTGACCATTTTTGCTTGTCCTAGACATATACTAGTTATTGCAAATAAGGGAAACTATGGGACCTATGTTTCTTGGGGCCTGGCTTACTTCATTTAATATATTTATATATTTATATATATTTAATATATTTTTCCTAACAAATGGGGTGGTGTCATTCTTTCTTCCCCCATGGTAAACCCCTGTTTTCACTGTATTTGATTCTTGTGCCCTACATCTTGTATGTACATTTTTCTAATTTGGGGAAGGGAAGGGAAATAACAAAATGCTGAAGTAAGGATACAGGTTGACCTATTGTAACAATGACATGTGCAAGACACTGTTGAAAACGAACTTTACAACTTCGGGTGGGGGATAGAGGGTGGAGGGAGGATTTGAAGTAGGGTGGAAAGGAATGGTAGGGGAAAAACAAAGGAGGAGGTAACAATTCTTGATAGGAAAGGTACTCATTACCTCACTCATGTAACTGTAACCCCTCTGTACAGTATCTTTATAATGAAAATATATATTTAAAAAGAATTAAGGAACCCCCTCCCCATAGATCCTTTAACCCATCACACTATATCCATGATTCACTTGGAGAACATTTTCAACTTTTAGCTTTATCTGGAATTCACTTCTACACAGGTAAATAACACATATACTCTTTTGTTTATTGATCATCCATTGGTATATTATATCCAATAGCAGACATTGATGATTATTCCAATTTGATATCCCAGCATTAATCTATTCCCGTGATTTTCTCAGCTTACTTTTTATAATTTTCATAGTGAAGCTAGTATTTTCAATCAGACTACACCAGTATGGCTCTATATAGTATATTATAATTGAGATTGTTTTGTACAACGGTTAGTTTTCGAGTATCTTTTATAAAAATACTTCAGATGAGCTATGAAATACTGATGTTTTTCTAAATACCAAAATTTAAATTGATCCATGCTTTCTGTTTCCTAGCTAGCTTCCCTGTGTAGATTTGTATTCTCTATCCCCAGGCAGGATTGATTATTCTCAGGGCATGACTTATTACTCATTTGGGAGTTTTTCTGCTCCAATATTCAGTTTCTCCTTTTAGAATCATATATCTTATTGTTGTTGTCATCATTGTTTATAATCTTGGTTTGATGGAATTCATCTTTCAGTACCATCTGAGAAAAGGTGTATGAGAAGTATATTTTAGTTACAGGTCTGAAAATACCTTTTTCAACTTAGATTTCTCTGCCTGCATAAATCATTAATAAAATATATGCATTGGACAACATTTTTTCTTTATAATTTTGAAGCCATTATTCTATTGCTTTCAGATGTCCTGTGTTGATGTTTCAAACACATTCTTCTTTCTCCTGACTTGTTTTCCTCCTCTGGAAAATTTTAGGGTCTTATTGTCTCTGTGATATAACTTTGATATAACTTTGGAGCTTATGTACTTTATAGGCTGAGATTTTAAATGACAGTTAAATATATTGATTTTTTTCCTTACTGACATTAAAAATTAACACCTTAAGGGTAGAACATTAATTTTGATGCCCAAATAAAAAGAAGGAACTTCTGTGTACAATACATATCACACCTATATTTCAAATAAATGTGTTGGCTCAATACTATATTTTATGTACAAATATATAATATTATAAGGCATTGGATTTACAATGTATTCATATCGAGAATCAAATTTATTGTTATTTTTCCCATAGAATTTCATCATACTCAATTCTGAAAAGATGAGTCAAGTAGAAACTTTTCTTTCTTTTTTGGCCATACATGGGTTTGAAATAAGTCCCCTGGATGACTAGGTTTGAGTGATAGCCCTGGTCTGTGCCTCTAGGCCTGGTTTTCTCTGGCTGGTTCTTGAGCCTGCCTTGGTACTGCCCAAATGAGCTGTGATCTTCTTGCTTCTAGGTTTCCTGTTGTGGCTTGGATCATAATATCCAGCTTCTCTCTATGTAAATGGACTTTGCAGAGTTTTCTGTCGAAGGTTGGCCTGACATCATGATCTTTCCAATCTCAGCCTCACAAATATCTTGAAAGACAGACATGCAGACCCAAAGAAACATAGGCTCCATGGTTTCCCTCATTTGTAATAATTAGTGTATGCCTTGGATAGTCCTAGCAGAGGATCATAATAGCTCCCTATGACCACATAAAATGATGCTAATTGAGGTGAACTCTAAGATAAGAGGTTTTCTTGGTTGTTCTCTTTATATTTCTTTTTTTTTTTTTCATTTTTCCCCCTTTGGCTTATCTCTGGTCATCACTTTTTATTTTGGTCCTCTGTGTCTTTGTATATATGTTTATCTGATTTGGGGTAGGGAAGGGTAATAACAAAATGACGATACAAAGGACAAATGCAACAGCGATACTGATAAGACACTATGTTGGAAATGAACTTTACAACATGGGCAGTGGGGTGGCGAGGGAGTGTGGGAGAAAAATGAGGGAAGGAGTAACAATATTTGACAGAAAATGTACACACTACCTTACCTATGCAACTGTAACTCCTCTGTACATCATCTTTATAATAAAATTAATATAAAAAAGCAGGATAAAAGTTATACTTCCTCACCACAACCAAAAAGAAAAGAAAAGAAAAGCTAGGCATATGCTACCATGCCCAGCTATGGGTTGAAAAAAGATCTTACAAAGTTTTCTTCTCCTACTGAACTTGAACTCGCTTCCTGTTCTCAGTCCTTCAAATAGCTAGGATTACAGGTATAAGCCACCAGCTCTTGGCTTGAAAATTTTCAAAATGTGATTAATAATGAAATGCTTTTTAGCAAATAGTCATATTAGATCAGTGTTATTAGACTTTATTACATAGTAATATGGATACACAGTAGTCATTTAACAAATACTTGTATTTATCATCAAATTCCAAGTACACAGCATAAAAATCTGAAGTTTATATGTGCTATATTGTAACCATTATGAGGAAGAATGTTTACAATTAATTCTTAGGATATTGTATTATCATGTACAGATTTAACAAGAAAATATCAATGTATATAAATTAACTGGGTTACTGCCAGACTTTTTCCTGCCAATGAAATCCTCTGAAATTTGAGATGTATTTCATTCCTTAGACTTTCAAAAGGACTTTCTTCAAACTTTCTCATATTCTCTTTTTTGATGTACAATAGAGAAAACCATGGGCAGTGGGCCAACAGCCTATCGTATCATTATTCCTTTAGATGTAAGTTTCTTAATCTATTAAATGAGAAGAAGCAGATTCATTCACTTCCATAGTGATGGGTCACACTTATGAGAGAGAGATTCTCAGTGTCATGGACAGTTTCTTCTTGCTTTTACTATTTGCTTAAGAAAGGGATGGAGGCATTGTCCTGAATGAAATGTCCACTATAACTCCCCTGGGTGATATGTCAGAGTATACAGTCACGTGCACCTGGGAGCCCCAGGACACAGAGGGTAGGCATCCTTCAGCAAGACCAAATCATGGCAAAGGACTTGGTTCCTGTGACAAGTGCTGCTTTCTTACAGACTTGTTTGACCTAAGTTTTTAAATTTTTCCTACCTATAGATCCAAGAATTGATACAAAGTCTCACCTGCTTGCCACAAAGAACTTTCAGGGGTTAGTGTGATGGGAATATAGTATTTTTTTGTCACAGGAAGGGAGCTAGCTAATGTACACATAGTCTGAATGAAATGTATCACACATTTCTTAAAATGGGAAGGACATCTACCAGTTTCTTACTTGTGTATGCCTCCCCTCACTTCAATGCTTAGAGGACCTTTGAGAAGTGTGATTTAGACTATTAAGGCTCCTAACTGGCTGTCCTACAGAGAGTTAATGACTAATGTGGAGGGAGGCAGTGACCAGCCTCTGTTTCATCTTTTCATTGTCTGCCAGAGTAGCATGTAATCTCTTCCAGGCATCTGCAACTAAAGGCAAAACATGCCAATTATTTTTATTGATCTAAAACCTTCATAGGTGAAACACCTTGCCAGGGCAGCATATGGAAATTTAGATAAGGAAATGATTGCAGAGACACAGAAAAGGTTTTGCTATTTGGAAGAGAATGTGTAGACCTTTAAAAAATGAGGAGGTACTTGGTATTATAGAGCTTACGAGTGCCAAAGACGAATCATGCAGTTGCTGCAATGGAAATTGATTACCAAGGCTTCGATGAGTCACATGCCTTTGGAATTAAGTACTCCAATCTGTTATTGTCAGTATCCTGATGGGTCAACCAGGCTGTGAATGGGAATTTGCATTAAACTGATTTGAGTGTTTTTTCTTGAACTAACATCACTCAATCAAGAAACATATTCAGACAGAGTGAGATAAGCCTGACTGTATTTGATTTGGAAAAGCAGAGGGGCAAAGGATTAGCAGGCAGAATTTAAAAGTACCATAAAGCTGGCTCTCCAAGCTGGTCTAGGGAAAAGCAGGTAAGAATTCTCTGTGCCATAAACAGTGTGCACAACCAAAGCAAATTCGTTTCTCAGCTCTGTAGCATGTTGATGTAGTCATGGATTACAAACCCATCTGGCAATGCAGAAGGCTTCTTCTTAGATGATTCCATATCTGACTGCAAAAGGACAAGTATTTTCCATCTGTCTCAGGGTCAAGCACCTATATTTCCACTGTACCTTTGCCATGTACTCTACTTCTTTTTCATACTTTGTATTTTCTCATTCACTGATCTTTTGACTTCAGGAAAGCTACTTGCTTAATATGGAAAGAAGCATTTATGTAAAGAGCATAAGTAGGCTAGACAATCTCAGGTTCACTCAGGTCTGACATTGTGTGAGTAGAAAATATCATACAGGCCACATTTCATTTTGACAGTGGATGGTGGATACTTTTTGCAGATTAGGTGCTGTGACTCACAAGGTACCTTCTCTGCGTATTGTTCTCATGACACATACTAACTGATGTTTTCAAGCATGCACAAATCCTCAGGGGCTATGCTGTGTTTTCAGTGTACATGATGGATTTTGGTAGTTATTGAGAATTGACAACATTTAATTGTTGAGTGAATAAATGCCTTCAGTTTAAGAAGCAGCATCTATTAATGATAAAAATGATTCTGACTCACTAAACTATGCATAAAGCAAAGGAGTCCCTGTTATCTACTATTAATCACCCATATAGATATGCTAAAAAGGGTTTTGAAGGGTGAGGAAAGAGCATCAAAAACTTGTTAGTTAGGATGGATGTTGCTGATCTTGCCTTTAAAACCAGTTAATGTGGAGACAGAAGTGGAAGAATTTTTGAAGCCAGTCTAGGTAAGTTAAAGGGACCTTGTCCCCAGAATAAAAGGTCTGAGATAGAGATGTGGGAGAGTTCTTGGCTGACATGCCTGAGAACCCTAGGCTAAGTGTTTACTACTGCAAAACAAACAAAACCAACATTATGTGCTGGACAGTCCTTTACAGGATGCAAAAAAGGCAAAATATATAGCTTGGCATTATAACACATTCTAAATAATGCCAAGTTCAAGCTGTATTCCTTCAATTAACAATAAAAACAAAAGCTATCTAACATCTAAGTATTGTTTTTACCTGGTTCAAGGATTACTTACAAGTATCACAGCTGACTAATGTCTACCTTACTAAGCAATAAAATAAAAATTTGGTGAAGACGTAAGTTTTCTGGTTTACAGATCAACCAGGACTTTTTGGAGTAATAGCTGACCTCTTATCAGTGCCAAGAGTCCCTTACGTTTCCATTCTGTCTACTCCCAGGGTTGCCATGGTAACACTATCAGAGTGTTCTTACTGATGATTACTGCCTGCCAGAAGTCTAAGAGATATTTTACTCTGTAGGAGACTTCACTGCCATACATCCCTTCCATGACTGTCTGCCACTACCAGATATAGGAATCATGAACACTAGTTTTGTCTGTAATCATGCTGGGACTTAGTATTCACAGGATATGCACCTTCAGTTGTTTTTTTAGGTCATGTCTTTGCTTGGTTTTAAAATACAGGAAGTGTTTCTTAAAAATCAACATATTTATCTTAAAACTTGCTGAATTTGTCTCTTGAACTTCCTTTCTTAAGCAGAAGTCAGTGAAGTTTTGGAAACAAGCCATTAGCACGAGGAGCACTCATTGTTTGAAAGTGTTACCATTTGAGCAATCAATATTTCTTTCCTCAGTGTGAGTCTGGGTTTGTTCTGAAATAACCTCAGAGTTGAGAAAATCCCTGGAGACATGGTCAAAGGTGACAAAAGGAGTTTTATTAGCCAGTGTCATGCCACCCTGCAACTCAAAGACTGTCAGGGCTGTCAACTGTTAAACTGGTTCAGAGTCCAAAGAGCCAACTGCCAGGTGATTCTGATTGGCTGAGCCCTGTGGCCACCTAAAAACCTATGTAGCAGTTGCTGGTCATCAACTATGGTTAAAACTAGGCAGACAGAACTGAAAGTGGGGGCCAACAAGAAAACTGGGTTCTCACAGTTCAGTCAAACACCATTCAGCTTGAACTACAGGTTCTGTTGTTGACTTCTTGTTTGAACTGGAGGTCTAGCTATTAAAAATCCTGAAACAGTGCACTGAAGGTAATGTCTGGGATATCTTGAAGTCTAGAATGATAAAAATTAGTAGAACACTTATGACCTCAAAAGAGCAAGACCACTGGTTATTACAGAGCCAGGCACTGATGGTTCATACCTACAATCCTAGCTTCTCAAGCAGCTCAAGCAGGAATGTCCACGAGATGTTTATCTTTAATCAACCATCAAAAGCCAGAAGTGGAGCTGTGATTCAAGTAGTAGACTTGAGCACAAAAGCTCAGGGACAGTGCCCAGACCCTGAGTTCAAGCCCAAAGACTGGCAATAAAATAAATAAAAGGTAGAAATCAGGCAAAAATTTCAGAATCTAATTTTGAGAAGTAATTTCAGGAAGTAATTTTGTAATAGGGTTAAATAAGAGCCTGAGAAAATAAATCTAGAAAGAACATTGTGCAAAGGGAAGACAATTTAGGACTTCATCATTTAATGGTATAAGGCATAACTTTCGGGAAACTAAGAAGTATTTAGAGGGTTGTGCTACAAGAGGAGGAAGTAGGATGGAAGTGTGTGTTAAAGGTCTAAGGAATTCACCACAGGAAAGACGGCTGTATTCCCATCCAACTTCTGTTAAAATCGAGAAAAATTGGCTGGGAAGAATAAGGCTTAGCCTATTCCAGCCACCGGGGGGCTTAATTTAATGTTTCTTGTTTACCTAAAAGTCCTTTTCCCAAATTCTTCACCCCTCCCTCTTCTGACTCTAGAGAAGAATAAACAATTGATCAATGTTTATACACATATCACAGTCTTGAGTTTTCAATTGTAGTTATATGACCTTCAGAGAGCAGAGACAGAAACTTGTTTTTGTAGTTTCCCTACTTGAAGAGGTATCAGGTTTCTAAACAATCATATTGTACAATCTTCCTTCAAGTTCTATGATATGAAAAGTTATGAAGTTGACAAATACATAAAACTGTGTCATTAACATCATGGAAACAGATATCAGTATTAAAACTAAATTTCAGCCAAAAAAGTCAATATAATATTATGTTCTAGAATATGTAATAACCAGACCTGTGTCATAGGCATTCATTCTTACATAATTTTCGTAAACATCAGTCTGTCCAGATATTTTTCTTTTGAGGTGTTTGAGTGCTTGCTGTGCCTATCTTTCTCAGTACCTATTACTTAGTACCTATTCATATATAGTTATAAATAAACAACTGGGTCCAAAGAAGTGCCCAAGGGAGTCACTTGCAAATGACCCTAACTCCTCCTTATGATTAAGGTCAACATTCCCTAATTTTTCTTCTTTATTTACTAAATACAGGTTGGCTAAAATACCCATGGACCAACCAACTGTAGCTTACAGTTCTTGCTATGTTGTTTTTAAAAGTGTTCAGCTTTGGGGCACTAGGGGCTTTCCATACTGGTGTTTTGCAAGGTGTTTTAGAGAATGCAAGTATGTAAGTCCTTATGATTGAAGTTATTACTTGGTCAAGCTTTTAGTAGTCCATAACCATCCATAGAGTACTGTCTGTTTTTTTCCTAGAGACCATATAGTAAAATATACAAAGCCACAATAGAAATCACTGTTTTGGCATCCTTAAAATCTTTAGAGGAGGCTCTGTCATTCCCCATCCCCCTTCCTAAAATAAGATGTTGTTGTTAGTTTGCTACTTTGTGGATGGGGCAGTTATAATTTCCACTTAGCTTATAGGATTTACATTTAAATAGGATCTGATCATGACTCTAAGATGGGAGTTGTATGCCACGCTGACTCCAGTGGAGTCTGCTTAGCATGGGAAACCATCTATCAGACCATGATAGGGGCTTCAGAGACCTATCTCCAAGTTTTGGGACTTCACCGAAGTCTACCTTGGAGAATAGGGCTTCTAAGAGGCCTACTCCTGGAAAAAGGCTGGCAAACCCCTGGGAAAAGATGTGTTTCTGTCTTTCTTCCCTCATAAGAGTGCCTGTTAATCTTTTACTGCTTCTACTGCTTTTTGTACTTGCTCATTATCAACGTTCCCTTATTCAAAGCTCTTTCTTAAGAATGTTGATGACTCCAATATCTGATGAGTGTCTTAAAAAATATGACGGACTCACCAGAGTTAAGTGCTACCCTGAAACCCCTCTTATGAAGGCTAGTAGACAAGTTATAAGTAAATATAAAAGTATTGGGGGTTTCACAAAGTCACTTCAGCAGAAGGAATTATTTGTAAGGGATTTACAAGAAGCTATAGGCTCAGCTAAAACAGAAAGAATGTATGGCAATTGCTGAGATAATTATTTAGGAGAGAGAATTTCCTGCTATTTACTAAGAGAATTGCTAGGTCTCCTTAAAGTTTACTATTAAAGAAGAGACAGGAAAGATCTTATGGGAAAGTTAAGGCCTCTATAAAAATAGGTAATGGTTAATTGGTGACAAACATCGAAACCCAAACCCATTGTATTCCTTAGAGATAAGCTGGAGACAAATGCCTATCAGGTGCCCAGCTGGTGACCACCCAAGAATGAAGCCATGCAGCAAGATTGTGTAACCTTTTGCCCTTTCTCATGAGACTTCTGTTATAAAAGTTTGCTATCCTCTGCATTAAATCGCACTCAGCACTCAGCATCCACTCCTAATGTGTGTGAGTTGTCTGTTTGCCATCTCCCCACCTATTCCAGGTTCCTCCCTTAGGTGTCCTCCGTCGTCCCGACAGAACCTGGTCCGTGGCAGTTGTCAATATCCAATTTCCTTTGGAGAACACTTAAATATTTATATACCTGTGATAGCATTAGTATTGAAAATTAAAATGTTTTATTCTCTTATCTGAAATGTTTTTCTTCATCCATTTACTTTGTTTTTTTCTTTTTTATTTTAAAGGCTTTTATATTATTTGTCTTTTTCATGTTTAGGTCTACTGTTTTAAGAATTCTTTTATAATGATGGTATTACCTTCACAGCCATATTATTCACAGGTATTGTAATATGCAGTTCCATATTTTCCTTTACTACTGAGAAACTTTAGGTATATAATATATATCTATATATATATGCACATATACACACTTACATCTTTCAGGCATGTGATAAAGTCATATTTCTGAAATAATCTATACTGCCTTGATACTTAAAATAATTTTTGTACAGAATTACACATTCAATTATTTTCTCAGAAGTTTTCTTAGAATTCTGTTTTCTAATATGTTTTGATTGCTTTAGAGAAAATACATACTACCTTCATTTTCATTCTCTAGAAATCAAGGTTTTATCATTTAAGAGATGACATTTTATGGAAGGGACAAGACCAGGGGAAGAAAAATGAGGGAAGGAAAAAAAGAATGGAGACACATAAAGATCCACTGTGATAGGTTTCTGTGCAAACCACCACCTTGAAACATGTCATGAAGAATAGCAGGTACAACCTAAGAATGATGATGACAATAATGATAATGGGGAATGTATATGAAAGAGGGACTGTCTAGGAAGGAACAAGTAGAAGGGCGAGAGGGGAAAGGAAGGGATAATGAGAGGTAAAAAGAATCAAAGGGTATTACATATGTGTATGTGATATGCAGAAGAATGCGTACTGCATACATATATGTATTTTTGTGCATGAGGGAAGGAATGGGAATATGGTGAAGAGTAAATTTGTTCATTGTGCCCTGTTTACGTGTATGGAAATGTCACAAAGAAGCCATCTGCTTATCATGCATATCACAACATGATACACTATTTGAAGATGATATCAATGAAGGACTTCTTTTTTTCTTTTGTATTTCTGGCTCTTGTTTTGAAAAACTGTATGACATTCTTATGTGAGTATACCATAGTATGGTAATCAATCCTGTGGAATCATTTGGAGATGTAGCTACTCCTATCTAAATTCATACATGCATGGCAATGCATTTCCCATTAAGTAAATTCACACATTTCCACAAGTATTTCCTACTGAGGTGTTGGCTGCTGTTGTTTTTGAAACTTAAGAAAAACTATTAGCAAGTCACCTCAAAGACAGCTAATGCGCACTACCAATGCATATATATTCCCATCATCTTGACCTTATAAGATACTGTGGCTACCTCAGAAACTTCTTTATTTTTATTCCTTAAAAGATAAAACACTGGGAACATCAGAAACAGAACAGCAATTAACTCTTATCTGAAGATGTTGAATGACACATTGACAAGCAGAATTCTAAGATTCCCAAACCCTGGCTTGCAACTCCCTCCCTTTGTTGTAGAGAGAAGTGAATATGATGGGATTTTACTTCCATAATTAGGTTATATTATATGGCACTGGTGATAGAATTTTAATGGAAATAATTAGTGTTTCTAATAAGTTGATTTTTGAATTAATCAAAAGGGAGAGTTTTCTGAGTGTTTACCCTAATCAGTGAATCTTTTCTCAGATCAAGACATTGGAGGCAGAATAATCAGAGGTTCCAAGCAGGAAATATGCTCACTTGTCAGCTATGAAGATACCAACTGCCATATTTTAGAGGATCACATAGTAGGAAAGAGCAAGCAGCATCTATCAACTATAGCTTGATTTCTACAGCCACAGGGACTGAATTCTGCCATTAGCCAATAAGCCTTGACAAGGACACCAAGCCTCAGATAACATCACAGCTCTTACTAGCACTTTCATTTCAGACTAAGAGGACCCTACTAACTTGCATCCGGAATCTTGACATATGTAAATTCTGAGATAATAAATTTGCGTCCTTTTAAGCCTCTAAATTTCTCCTATTTAGCTATGTAAACATATACAATTGATACCATTAATTCATGTAGAACTAATCTATAACTTCAGGGTTATGTTCACCTTCAATGCTTCTACCTCATTTGTGACTACATGTGGCAGAGGACAAATCTGTCTCTTTTAATAAAGACCCACATCCCACAGAGCTATCCAAGCAACCAGAAATCAATGGGAAAGTGAAATAATCAATAATGACGACTGCACTGAGGTCACAGTTCTGCCACAACCAGAAAGCCCTGTGAGAGAAGGGAATATGGTGAGTATCTGCCTTTATTTGCTATCCATGGGCCACAGACTCAGGGATGCATTATGTTACTACTTGGCAGAAAGGCAAAATGCAAATGGATTTAACAGTTGTTTTCCAGTAGAGTTTGGAAGCTTATTTGCATTAAAAAAAATTCTGTAAAGCTTAGCGACAGAAAAAAAAATGTTTGAGAGTCATGAATCCAGAAATGGTTTAGCTAAGTGTTTCTGGTGCAGGATCTCCCACAAGTTTGCAATCAAGCTAAAACAGGGCTTCACTGAGCTGAAGACCATTGAGACAGTAAGATTTGCTTCTCAGTTCACTAATGTGGCTTCTGTTAGGAAGAGATCAGTGTAGATCTCACCATAACACTGTTCACAAAAGACAGTGGCTTCCCCAGAGCAACTGAGAAGGAAGAGGAAGAAGAAGAAGAAGAAAGAAACTTCCCCAGAGCAACTGAGAAGGAAGAGGAAGAAGAAGAAAGAAAGGGAGAGAAATTAAGTTGAAATCACAGCATCATTTATAACCAAATGCTGAAAGCAATACACAATGATCATCAAGACATACTAGCATGAAATGGAAGACAAATAACTATATGAAGGTATAAATATCAAGAGGCAGAGATCAAAGAGTCATCCTTGGGCTGTATACTAACTACAGTGGGGAGTTTGGTCCAAGCCTTGAATTTGGTCCATATTCCTCTTGTGACCTAGGATACGACCAAAAGTTGACCATGTATCTAAGAATAAAAGTATTTCACAATGTGGGTGCTTTAGGAATCCTACTACCTTAGGATAATGTCCAAGCTACCACCAACTATAGATTTCCAGTGCCTACTTTATCCTACCATTGACCTCTGTGCTCTCTATTTAATAACCTCCGAACTACATGTTCATTTAGAGCCTTTCAGCTTGGAGACATGACCTGATCCTCACAAGTGATGACTTGAGCTGTTCTCATCACCTTCTCAAACACTGGTATTACCCATCCTTAGTAACTGACTCATATTACCTGACTTAGCTATGGCTCTCTTTAAAAGCAGATCCCGACAATGCATTGAAAAGGCACAATTCCAGGGACTCAAGAGAAAAGAGAATGGAAAATGAGACCTAGAAAAATGTGTGTAATTATAATGCTGGCTGCTGTGTCAAGAAAAGTCACAGATGGCTGCTCATCAGCATAACCAACTAGGAAAATCAGCAGAGAAATCATACCTGAGTGGATGGGAGATATGAGTTGTCACAAGTGAGTGCAGGGAAAAGTTCTGGGAGATGAGAAACACCAAGATAATATGAGGAGGTCATGGGACGCATGACAGTTACACCCATGTTCTGTCTTCTTTGCCCTTCTTTGACTTGGGGAAGAAATAACAAAAATTAAGTATATGATTCTCATAGTCATAATCACCACCAAAAGCTTTCCAATGTGAGACCGGATTTACTATACCTTCCCCTCTGACTTGTACTAACCTATGCTTTCATCTCTTGGACAGGGTAACCCTAATGCATGACCCCCTAAAGCTAGGTGATTGAAGGACAAACTCTAACTTCAGGATGAGACCAGCAGGTGATAGCTGAGATATGAAAAGGATGAAGTTTACAGAGATGATTCCCTGGTCATGATTCCATTCTCAACAATTCCATGAGGTTGGTTTAATACAGACAGATTGGCTCATTTTCGAACCTTCTTAATGGCAAATGTAAAACTCTTGTCCAACCGTTTTCCCTGCATCTTCTTGACCTTAGATACTATCTCATAAGCAATAATAGGAATGAAAACATTCTTCTCTGAGTTCTTACAATGCAATGTATAAAGTAGGAAATAATTATCTAAAAAAATCAAAACATCAAAATTACCTATGACTACATCAGAAACAAGTTATTTTGTCCTAATTTATTATTACACACACAGATTCTGGCCTTTAGGAATCATACTTCTCAATCATTTTCCATTTCATCAGTTAGTCTTCTGAAACAAAATTCCTTATCAGCATTCACAAGTCACCGGAAAAGCCAACCCTAAAAATCTATTTGGACAATTGTCTCTTGAAATTGACATTGGTCCCTTTGAAATAACTTCCAAGAATTCAACCAATATATCAAGTCTTATTTTCAGAATAAAAAAAAAACCCCGAAGTCCCCATTGATAAAGTTGTCCTAATTCTACAGACAGCACACTAGGTCAAGGTACAAAACAATTGCACTCCTTTCCAAAAACTGGCTCTGTCATCACAATTTACTCAAGTTTCTATAACTGGACAAGATTCCTGGCATTCTCAATTATTATGGTATGCCAAAGTATACATAAGAAATAAAGCAGGTGGTACACAATGTGATTTGGGGTCTGAATACTCACTGAATGAATGTTAAAAGGACCCAATTCAGGTGATATGTGACAGACAATCCCTGAAACAAGATGGTAGCACGAATTCGCTTTCATAGCTTGAGAGAATATTTTGGTAGAGAAGAATATCCTACAGTTACAATGAGTCATTTAAAAGGGGAAGGAGAGCCATTCATACTAGGACAATAGGATTAGCTCATTATTAAACTGTATCACTGCCCTGTGAAGAGATAATGAAAAACTGAAGGCATTGAAAAAATAAGTGTGAAGAACTGAAGAAGCTCTTTGTTAGATTTCAAAGAGGTCTTATCCTGTACAGTGGGAGAGTAAAAGAAGCCGAAGATCAAACTTAGGATTTGACAGTAAAAGTTACAGAGCTTCAACAATGACTGTTCCACCAGGAAGCAAAGCTGTTGGGCAAGTGTGCAATATATGAGGGGAAGAAGTCTCAGAGGTCCTGAAGGTCTTGACTCACCAGAATTCTATGAACACTTCGAAGTTATAGGGGTGTTCATCCTCCCTGCTAAGTAATCTCCTGGTACAGAAAGACACTTCAGAGACCTTTCCCACAAAAATCTATTGTCACCTCCTTTGGCTAGCTGCCTGATCAATTGCTTGAGGTAAATTAATACAGCTGGAGATGTACAGGGCCTGTTAAGGGAGGAAGGAAAGGAATTATATCTCAAGGAAGCTACAAAAATTAACCAAAATATATTAGCATATATTAAATATAAGAAAGAAGTTACAAACTCAGAAAGAAAGAACTCTCTCTGGATATTACATATACACCTCAATGAGAACTTCAAGGACTATTATAAATCACTGCTAAAGTTGCCTCAAGAATTCTGAAGAAAATGATAATCCATGCTGAGTGAAGTTGTGGTACCTAAATTTCTAGGTAGATTGTGGAGGGAAAAAAGAAGGCTCAGATACATGTATTAAAATTGAGGTTGTATTTAAAAACTCTGTAATGTAGGCTTAAATTTTTTAAGAAAGGTTAAATCTCATATTAGGTGTTCTCGCTACAACAACAAAAATGAAAAAAATATTAAAGGTTCAGGAAAGCGGACACTGCTGCAATGAACATATTATGATGAGTGCCAAAGACCTGCCAAGAAACTACATTGTACAACAGGCTTGAAAAACAGAGCTCAGAAATGTGCTAGTGAAGGGACACCACCATTACTTGGCAGTAGAAGATGGCAATGACAGAATGGGGCTCCAAAGCAATACAGGCCAGCTGAAAACATTTGTAACTCCCAGCAGCTGGGTCATTTCAACAGTCACAGTGATAAGTAATCTCTTAGTGACAGCCAAGTTTTGGGGGAGTATGGGTGGAAGAAGGGCAACCACATGAAAAATATACAATCCAAAGAAAGAACAAATGGGTGACTGGAAGGCCAAGAATGATCATCCCAATTGAAAAAGTAAATCTTTGCCAAGCTTCTAGACTAGTTTTCAAACTAAATCCATAATCTGATGACAAAACTAGTGGCCAGGCCATAAGGACAAAAGACTGAAACATCACAGTATGCAACAACTGAAATGATTCCTTAAGTCTGTTTCCAAAGAGACCAAAACTATTTACTCAAATAACTGTATGGAAAAGAGAACTGGCTGACAATATGGTTCTCAAATGTCCCTAATGTCAGAAACATAGAACATTGTTATGGATACCAGTCAGAATAAAGCAATAAAGAGTTGCGCAAGGTAACAAGAAGAGTCCTAGAAAAACTTCCGTTTATGCTGAATTTCCTGGACCCATGGATAGACTTGGTGGTCAATTTCACTGTTATTTATTTGAAGTGATACACTTGGAAAATGAAGTAACCATCATACTGGATCTTTGTTCCTTCCTACTATGCGACCTATTCCTCAACACAGCAAGGGATGCTGCCCATCCAATTTCCTGGATGAGAAAACAAGCCTTTCATATGAGTGGTTTCTGAATTAAAGATATAAAGGATGTAAGAGTGGCTGTTGAAATAATATCTTCATTATATTGCCCAATATCCTACCTGCAATTACTCTGGAAAGCAGTAAGGTGGTTCCTCAAAAAATTAAACATAGAGTGGGCTGGGAAGGTGGCTCAGTGGTAGAGTGCTTGCCTTGCATGCATGAGGTCCTGGGTTCAATTCCTCAGCACCACATAAGCAGAAAAAGCCAGGAGTGGCGCTGTGGCTCAAGTGGTAGAGCACTAACCTTGAGCTGAAGAGCTGAGGGACAGCGCCCAGACCCAGATTCAAGCCCAAAACTGGCAAAAAAAAAAAAAAAAAAAAAATTAAACATAGAACTACCTTACCACCTATCAATTCCACCTCTGGGCATGTATCCAAAAGACCACAAACAGGTTACAACTAAGTTTTATTCACCATTATTCACCACAACCAAAGTATGGAGCCCAACTAGATGCTCCTCAATGGACAAATGGGTCAGGAAAATGTGATATATATGTATGTATGTATATGTATATATGTATGTATGTATGAATGAATGTATGTATACACACACACACACACACACACACACACAATGGAATTTTACTCATCCATTAGAAATAATATTGTACTAAGGGCTGGGAAGGTGGCTCAATGGTAGAGTGCTTGCCTTGCATGCATGAGGCCCTAGGTTCGATTCCTCAGTACCACATAAGCAGAAAAAGCCAGAAGTGGTGCTATGGCTCAAGTGGTAGACTGCTAGCCTTGAGCTGAAGAGCTGAGGGACAGTGCCCAGGCCCAGAGTTCCAGACCCCACGACCGGGAAAAGAAAAAAAAAAATATATATATATATATTTATATATAGTACCATTCACTTTTAAAAAAAAGGAAAGACTTCAAAAATAGGTTAAATGAAGTAAGTGAAGCCCAGAATGACAAAGGCTACCTGTTTTCCCTCATACATGGAAGTTAGAATTAGCTTATAAACTAATAAGTGAATACATTAGTACATTAGTAGTATGCAAGTATATACAAATGTATTAGCTGAAATACAGTAGATTCAAGGGACACCTTATAGTGTAATTCCTTAGAAAGGTGAGGTCAAAGTTCAATAAAATGAATACCAAGAAACAGGTACTTGAAGCAGGGGGAGTCATGAGGAGAGGGACGAATGAATAGAGGATGGAGGAAGAATGCAATCAAGAATTCAATGCATAGCCTAAAAATTGAAGAAAAATGAGGGAAGGGACAGACGGATAAGAATGTTGAAATGGGTGGCACTGATCAAGATGCATTGTATGTATTCACATACTGCTTTGTAAAAAGGACAACTTCTGTGTATAACTACCTAAAGATAATAAGCATATTTGTGAAATTTTCCTGAGATGAAAACACTCAAATGAGATTCCAAAGGGTCTCTAAATTCTAAGTAAAATTAAATACTCTACTCTAGCAAGATTTGAAACTAAAATCCTGGACAATTCTACAATAAAAGAAATACATTATTCTGTAAATGTTCATTGTATCTACTTACTACTAGTATAATTAAATTTAAGTGATCAGATTTTGTTTACTAATTAGCTGTTTTGTCTGGGTAGTTTCTCTGAGCCTATTTAACATCTTTAGTAACCCTCTATATATCATCTTTATAATAACCATAAAAAGTTGTGTTTTCAAGATAATCTCCAAATGTAAGACAATTAAACAGTAAACTAACCCTTCTAAATTCAGTGCAACCAAGATATCTTTAAACATACAGACAATAAAATATTATTCAGAGCTAAAATTAAATGAGATATGAAGCCATGAAAAGGCATGGAAGAAGCTTACACATATGTTAAGTGCAGTAAGCCAGTCTGAAGAGGTTATTTACTTTACTACCCCAGCTGTACAAAGCTGGCCTACAGCCTACCTGACTTTGTTCAGAACAAAGTCACAAGACCTTACCTGAAAAACAAACTAAAAACAAGAGAAAACAGAATCATGGCTCCAGAGTAAAACACTAGCAGGTATAAGACCCTAAATTCAATCTCCAATACTTCCAAAAAATAAAATCTTCCAAGATGTATACCTAAAAGAAGTATACAATATTGCGGACAGTGAATCTAGAGGATTGTCCCTCTAGATAACAAGACACATGGTCCCACACTAACATCAGAACGCCCAAGTAGGAAGCAAGAGATTCACAAAACAAGGTTGGAAGAGAGTATATTGGTGCAAAGCAGATTACAATCAATGTTAAAGTGTTCCATAGATATTGGTGAAATTGATGAGGCAGAAATGCATGAGATTTTCCATGAAGATGGTCCAATATAGGAATCCTTGCACATTTCACAGTTCTAACTGAATAGTATTTATGCAGACATTATATATGTCTGTTAAATACAAGAACTAAACACACTGTAATAAGTTGGCTGTTACTAAGCCCTGAGTTGATATGATATCCCTTATAGTTCCATAAAATATATCTTCAAAATAGTTCCCTTATAGATAAACCTTCCTTTGTCTTATTTTGGGTGTGCCATCTGTTTCTTTTGGGGACACAAACTTAAAAATGTACATAACACTGTTTTGATGAGGCTAGATTAAGCACATTGCTCACATATCCCATTGACCTACAACTGCTTCCTATAAATTATGTAATCTGTAGCTCTGATTCAAGCTGGACTTCATCATCTAATAGCACTCTACTGTGTTATTCTCATAACTGGTCTTTTGTCAAGACTGGACCCATTGCACCATTTTTCCCCCTCTTAGTTATTGTTGAAAAGATGTCTCCTTGATATCACAGATCACAAAACAAGTTCTTACTGATTAATGAGACAAAAAGCAATGCTTGGTACTTCTTCCTCATGATGCCCCATGTATGCTGAATTGATTTTGTCCAACTATAAAGGCAAATTATCTGCCAGCATGTAGGTGACAGTAATTTCTTTTCCACATTGTATGCCACTGACATAGGAAATGTTCACACTCTCTCTTTAATAAAGAAACGATGCATGTAGCTTGTCTTTCTCTGTGAGCTTTATTTGTTAACTTTATGGGTGTTTTTATGTGCTTTTCAGCAAAAGTGGGTACTATATTCATGTTTTCTATAAGTATTATAGCTTTGAATGATGCTTCTGATGTTTTTGTCTCTTTTTCTTAGTGACAGCTTTTGTAATGGAAAGCATTATTTTATTATCTTTCAAAAAAACTAACATTTATTGTGTTAATTTGGTCATTGGATTTACTTAGAATATCATGTGAAAAGCTGTAAGTTTTATAGCGATTTCATGAGCCTTCTTTGTGGTTCCCACCAATAAAATAATAAAAATTCAAATTCTTCCTTATTTCTCCTTAGTCATCTATCAAAAATACATTCTGCAAGCCAAATCACATTTTTAAGTAGATGCTTATTTCTGTATATTCACTGAAGTAGTTATATATTCAACATTACTTAGCATTATAGTATTTATTATTTTTCATTACTTATCTGCTTCAGTTTATTATGAACTATGCTATAGTTTGTTTATGGATTGTCTTCCAAAGGCCTGTGCATTAAATAGTGGTATTAATGAAAGATTGGTGAATCTTAAAGTGGCCTTATTAGAGGTCCTTAGAGGTGTAATAGAGGCCTGTAGGTCATTAGGGGCATCCAATGGAGGGGGGAAGTGTGTCTCCAGCTCTTCTCCTCTTTCTTTCTTTCACTTCCTTTCCACAAAGGGAACAGTTCTGGCTGTCCTTGTATTCCTACCAGAATAAATCGCCTTGCCACAGATCCAAAAGCAACACGTACTGGAACCTCAATAACTATGTTCCAAATGTATCAGTTATTTGTCACAGTAGTAGAGAGCTAACATAAATTACTTTTGCACTGCTAAAGAACTGCAACTGTTTGTAAATTACCATTCAAACAACAATACAGAGAAATTACTATTTATTTTCATAGATTAAGTTCTTCACAATTGTATTCTTAAATGCAGTCTATCTTAGCACATGTGCAATTTATTATCAAGTAAGTCTGTTAATGGATGTATTTTTATCATTTATATTGCTTCTTACAGTTAATATGACATGGTATTTGTGGAAAATATCAGGTAAGTAATTAAAAACACAAAACTTCATATGTAATACTTAGTAGGACACCAGGGATCACCAGTCATGTGAAACTACATCAAGAAACTTTAGTCCAAAGGTTAGAAATAAGAGTTCTCAAGTTTGAACTCTAGCCTCTCTCTCAAGAGTTATGGTAAGTTCTACAAGTTATGAAGTCTCTTAAGTGTAGTAATCTATTATGAGCCCTATTTTACAATTAATAAGTTTACTTTACGTGATTCTACATTAACATTATTTTATTGTTTAGTTTTCATCCTTAGAGTAATGCTTACATCACAGAGCATGCATGCATGCATTATGACACAACCAGGCTCATCCTATTCTGACCCATAAACCTAAATGGACAACTGTTTTCCATTACAGTTTATTCCTTGCCAATGTCACATGTTCAATGCAGGTCACCAGGTAGAATATTTTCATCATTGTTATTGTATATGTTTTTATTGTAAAAATACTGTACAGAGGGGTTACAGTTACATGAGTAAGGTAATGAGTACATTTCCTATCCTCTGTTTCCCCTACCATCCTTTCCCACCCCACCTTCCCAACTCCTCCCTCACTGCCCCAAGTTGTAAAGTTCGATTTCAACATAGTGTCTTATACATCTCACTGTCACAATGGGTCAAACTGTATCCCTATTTCAACATTTTGTTATTTCTCTAACCTTCCCCAAATTAGAAAAATGTATACACAAGATACAGGGCTCCGACATCAAATACAGTGAAAACAAAATGCACTATGTGATCTCTTTGTCTCTCTTGTATGTTCATCATTGTTATTTTGTACTTCTGGTTAGTGAAAAAAATTAGTACTTCATAATCATTATCGTAAGATGGCAAAAACAGAAAAAGTATACCTTGCCTCATAAAACTTGTGTCTGATTCTTCTCACCTCTACCCACTTCTCAGGTGCTAACATAAATCTGTGCCTAGGACTAATGTCAAAGATCACTGAGTATAACCCAACCAAGTCATAGGGGGTAAAAGTCACACTATTTGTGAATCCTATGGTAGATCCACCAAATGACAAATGTGTATATGTAAAAAGAATTGGTCATCAATGATAGCCATGATTTTACAGAAAAGGGTTCATCCCGGTAATATTTATGTTGACATGTTTCCATTTTCCTCAATATCCAGTATTTTCCATAAAGACTGCACCAGTATTAGCACAGTCACATAAACTAAAATTATACCATCATTAAACAAGGCTTTCTTCTCTTCCACACTGTTTCTCTCAGAGAGCTACTTAGGTGCAGAACACTAAAATTAAGATCTATGATCCCAGGGAGTGTACAGTCTGGACAAAAGAATGAAACAAGGGAATGGGTGAAGCCAATACAAGACTATCTTAGCCAACACTACAGGACAGTTGATATTTCAATTCATGCAATGTTTACAACTACCCATTAGCATTGCAAAAATTTCTCCTCTTATCTCATCTGAGGTATTCTTCTAGTGAAGAGGACATGGCTTTTGTACTTACAGCTGGTCTTGAATCCTTGATCATTTTTTAGTTATGTAACCTTAAACAAGTTACATATCTTCTCAACGGTCTATGCCTATCCTGACTACTGTACGAAATGGGGTAATGAGAGAAATCAGTTGTAAAGGTGTATGTGAAGCAGAGGGCACAGAGGAATTTAAGGATCTAATATCCTCAGTGAACTTCTAAGTAGAAATGAATAGAAACATATACTCTCCTTCCCTCTCCCTTTCTCCCAACATATAGCCTCCTAAAGTCTCCAGGACACAATAAATATTGTTGACTGAATTTTCACTCACCAGCACTCAGGAGAAAGCCAGACTCTGAGGTGCTATCTCTTTGAAGTATTATAGCAATTATCCCCTTCAACTGTGAGCATCCTTGATTCACTCTGCAGTCCCAGGGCTTACCTCTAAGCAGGTCTCTTCTCTGAACCCACAGACAGAGCTTTGAATAGAATCATTTATCCAGTAGTTGCCCCTGAATTTGACTTTCAGGGCAGCCCTATGCATGTTTAAGCCTCCCAATTACTTTATCCTTACTGTAACTGAACTAGGCTTGGGATCAACTCTTGGTCCCTTTACTGAATTTCTCTATGGCTCATCTTAATTATAGTTGAACAAAGCAGAATTTTCCAGGCCCAGAAGAGCAAATACTTCTTGTACATATGCATGGATTCTGGTTAATACTGAATAATGCCTTCTTCTGCAACTGGTTTCAGATTAGCATTCTGACCCAATCCTATAAAATACGAAATTTTGAGTTTGGAAGCTCTGAGCTCCATCCTAATGTACACAGTGCCGAGACACCATGATGATATGTTTATTGCTGTGCTAAATCTTGAGTTCTTGGCCAACATTTGTGCTTTTAACATGAGAATAAACCCCATGGCCTGGAAGGGAACCATGCAGTTAACTCAGCTAACAGGGAGGACTTATGAAACCTAAGTGTTCCTTAATAGACCAACATTTTTGGCAAATACATCTCAACTTGATATTTTATTTATAAATTAACTTCAATTAGCAAACCAGTAAAGGAGTGCTTCAAAGGCATTATGAATAAAATCAACTTCTAAATGTTATTACCACCCTCTCTCTAGTCACTTCAAAAATTTTATTCAGGAACAAAAATATTTCGTATGATTTTTGAACTTAGAATTGTTTCCTCATTTTTCACATAGCTAATACACTTTAAAGATATTATTTCCATTTGCTTTTTAAAGGTTATCTTTTAGTGATTACATCCTTCTTTGGAGCCAGAATGTTCATTACCCATGGTAATTTTACCATGATGAATGTAAACCAGGTAGCTGTTAAGTCCATTTGCCAAGGGTGGAAATAACTGTTCATTTACAAAACATGGTTTGAATTCAAGGAACTAGGGAGCATAGTATGGCTAGATTAGCATTGTGCACCAAACCATCCTAAAAACACTAATGTTCAAAAAGTATCATATTTTATATTATTCATGTTATTAGGGATTAGCTTGATTTTTTTCTGATGGATTTATGAATGTTCACACACTAGCTATAACTTGAATGAGAAGTTCTGCTAACCTTGGCTTGGTTCTCTTACTTGTTTGGGGATCAGCTGATATCAGCTTATCTAAAATGGCTTTAGGTCTTCTCTTTATGGTCTGCCCCATAGTTTGAGTAAAATATGCCCAGGCTAATTTAATGAAAACTAGAGCAAAACCATTCAAAATCTCTGAAAGCCTAGCTTAAGAATTAACATATTGTCTTTTATATGAGCCAAAAGTCAACCCTGTTTCAAGAGGTAGAGGGAATGTTTATGTTTTTCCACTAAGAAGTAGTCTCTAAGTAATTGTGCAAAGGGTATAGATATAAGAAAGCGAGAACACTGGATATACATTCATATGAGGTCACAAAATATCAAAATAAGACAGCATATTGTGTCATAAATTGTGAGGAAATCAGTAACACAACTCTAGTGATACCTGTCATGGTAACAAAGGAAGCATAAGTTAGCAGAGAATCACAGAAGACTTCAAAGAATGCAATTCTTATGGCTCTTCGCCTACAAAGGATTGGTAAAATTTCAGCCTGCTGAGTGAAGCAAAGAACAAAGACAAGAGACATGTGACATATTTAGGAAATTCCCAGAGTCTTAAGTGTATGGAGGGTGGAAACGAACACGAGAGCATACAAAAATCTCCCTGGAGACCTTCAATTTCTTCCTAGCTGTTTTTCCCAGTCATTTTTCACAGAGAAACATAACTTTGAGATCTCCAGTCACACATATAAACACATACATACAAACACACAGGGAGGAGGAAATTAACAAAACTAACTTTTAGAGAAAAGTTTAGAGAATACTAACATATATATTAGGGGTGAGTTTTGTTTTCATCAATAAATTACTTATATTATCAAAACTCATGCTGAATTTTATGAAAACCATTATTACATCATTCATGTTATTAGGGGGATTCGATTTTTTTTCTGGTTTCTGATGGATTATGAATATTCCCACAGCTGACTTGAGTGAGCAGTTCTGCTAATCTTGTCATGGCTCTGTCACTATAATCAAGCTTTTAATAAGAACTCAGATTGGTCCATTTCACTAAGCATCAGGTCCCTTTGGTTGCCTATTCTCCAGCAATCCTCTATTAGAGAGAGTATAAAGACTGTGGATAAAGTAGAGAAATATCAAACATGTAATGCCTTACTCCTGCCTTACTTTCCTGCCTGGGCTGAGATCTAAGGATCGTGGTTCAAAACCAGCCCAGGCAGGAAAGTCTGTGAGACTCTTATTTCCAGTAAACCACTAGAAAACCAGAAGTGGCGCTGTGGCTCAAGCAGTAGAGTGCTCGCATTGAGCTGAAGAGCGCAGGGACAGCGTCCAGGCCCAGAGTGTATATATATAAAGTGTATATATATATATATATAAAGTGTATATATATATATATATAAAGTGTATATATATATATATATAAAGTGTATATATATATATATATATATATATATACACTTAGAAAAATCCACATGGGTCAGGGTACTTACTTACACTCTCTGGAATTATGGCAGCCATCTAATAGCCATGAAGGGAGAAACCTGAAGACCAAGTTGCCATGCTAAAAACAGTCATAGGAGGGCTGAAGGCAAGGCTCAAGTATAGCACTTGCCTAGCAAGCTTGAGACCCTCAAGTCAGACCCTAGTACCACCAAATAACTAAAACAAAAAATAAAATCAGAATATTTTTTAAAATAGTCATAGGAAAAGTACAGATTTTCATGGGCAAAGCTAAGGATAAATGAATGATCTGGGGTAACAGCTCATAGACTTAGTTTGTGTGTAAAGCTCATTATTGGAAAGTCCATGTCCTACATTCTCCACATGGGTGAATTTCTAACTCAATTGCTTCTACCCCTACAGTCCACAAAGCTCTAGAGTATATTAAAAAACAGATGATAGAGTCAAAAAGTGATCCCAGGGGGAATGGTATTAAGTGTGTTACTGGGTTGGGATTGGGTGGAGGGGGGAGGCTGGGAAGGGATGTGAAGGGTAAACAAAGGAGGAGGCTGCAATGCTTGGTAAGAAATGTACGCATTATCCTGCCCACGTAATTGTAACTCCTCTGTACAGTATGTTCACAAATAAAATTAAATTTAAAAAAAGTGTGTTACTGGGTAACAGTTACTCAGTTTAAGATTAGCATATTATGTACAAAGTGGAGATACCTTAATATGTGTACAGAAATAGAAATTAACATAAGACTTTGACAAAGTGTCATAAGTTTTAAATTTATTTGGTATCTAGTCAGACAGTCTCCTTCCTATTTCAAGCTACCTTACCTAGCCCAAATGCCTCTGTTTTACTCTCACTTGTCCTTGTTTTCACATCTAATAAATTTAGCTCTGGCTTTCATTTATATTTGGACCCTAGAGATCAAGTTAAAGGCACAAACAACAAATGCCTATTTTTCCAATGAGCTCTGAAATTTCATCAGTCTCCATTATGTAGGAAACACTCAACTGTGGAAAATGAATGAGATTGTAGTTCAAATCTCAACAAAATAGGTGAACGAAGGTAGGAACATTTATCATGGAAGTTCTACTAAGAAGCCCATATTTTTCCATGTCTGAAACAGAGAAATACCTTTGCTTCTTGACCACTGAAGTATTATTTGATTCATTTTTAAAGCTCTCACATGTGTAAAGTATATCTAGTCTGGTCCAGCTAGACTTGAAAGCTTGAAGCTGTATCTCTTACTGGAATGAGAGATGATTGGGGATTATTTAGGAGGATCCTGATCCTGAGCTACTAGTTTAATTGACCAGAAAATATCCCTCCATAAGCCAGGAGGGGAGTAAGATATCATATGAGGGATTTTTGAGCCATATCCTATGGCAGCAGGTAAGTAAGATAATGAAATGATCACTTTATATTTTAGGAGATAATGCTTCCTGCACTTAAATCTTTTGTCTTGAGGTCTGTTTGGGGGGTAATGTAGTTTGAGGCAGGACCCTAAGAAGCCAGGAATAGGGAAATGATACACAAAAATGACACGGGAGTAAAGAAGTAAAACAGGGAAGGGTATCAACAAATGGTGAATTATCATAAGGGTTACAACTATAAGTACTTCAAATCCACAGGTGATTTCTGAGTGACACATGTAGACAGATACATCTATAGTATTTATCTAATAACTCTCCATTCGCCTCTTCTACATTAGGCTACTTCAGAGAGAGTTAACTCCTGAAAACTTCCAGTCTACCCATGGCACAAATTCAGAAGTCTCCAGAGGACAGAAAAAGCCCTGAGAGGGGCTGGGAAGTTGGCTCAGTGGTAGAGCGCTTGCCTTGCATGCCTGAGGCCCTGGGTTCGATTCCTCAACACCACATAAGCAAAAAGAAAAAAGCTGGAAGTGGCGCTGTGGCTCAAGTGGTAGAGCACTAGCCTTGAGCTGAAGAGCTGAGGGACAGCACCCAGGCCCAGAATTCAGGCCCCACGACTGGAATCCCCCAAAAAAAAGAAAAAAGAAAAAGCCCTGAGACAGAAAGTTACAGTGCTTGCTGGAACAGTACTAAACAGTGAGGTCCAGGGGGACATAGAAAAATACAGAGAAGCTACAAGTGACTAATCTATTATATAACATCAAAAGGCATGTTATAAGGCTGACGTTCTTGTTAGATGAGAAATAATAATGATCTGACCCATACCAGCAACAACGGGCATGTAAAGAACATGGAATATTTCAGGGTGATTTGGAGAAAATAAACAACTAAAACAAAAAATAAAAATAAAAATGATGATGTAAAGAATCCAGAGTAACTCCCAAGTCCCTATCCACCTGGCTTAGGAGCCAGAGTGAAAGCTCTCCTCTTCTTCCCAGAATGAATTAAACTGTAGGCATACTGGAGTTGTCAGTATCACAAAACAGGTCTCCCAGAAAGTTAACTCTGAGATGGAGATTAATGTGTAGGAGGGTTGTTAGAAAGTATACTTGGAATCAACTCTTAATGAAAGAAGGGAATGTAGAAGGATTAGATAAAGAATTTAGGCAGCAATGCCATCTCAATGGAAACCAGTCATATGAAGAGTTCTGAAGATGGAATTACCCTCAAGGATGTCCATTTGAGTGGTAAGTTTGTTTCTCTTCTTTCATCATTTCCTCATTATAATGCTCCAACGAGAGGAATATGATATTAGGTGATGTGCCTCTCTTCAGCACACACAATCCCTAAAGAGGATTGATAGTTTGATGGCTGTGGACACTCCCATAGCTGAATATGAAGTATGTTATTTCTAAAGAGGGTTTCTGAAGAGACAGCACATCACAGCATCCTCCACGGGCAGTATCAGAATCAGAATGTCAAGTTGATAACAGACTCATAGAGCCAGTACACAGAAGAAAAATCCTGGCTTGTAATGTATTTGGAGAGTTCTCAGATTAAAATAACATGTAAATACATATCATGAGCAGATGGTCTAGAACAAGCATTGATTTATGAAACATTCCAATGGTAGAATTTCCTCCTTGGAAAAGATACAAATCAGACCACTATTACACTCTATAGCAGGTTATAGATTATCTGTTGAAAATGTACAGACAGGAAACCCAATTGCTTCATTTTAAAGGTGAGCAAGTAATATAGTAGAAATGTTTTGAGGAGCATAAACATATAGGTCATATGTCTAGCTTGGTGTATATGGAGTCATAGCCAAGAATTTTTTTCCATTAATTACATCTATAAATGGGTGATACAGAAGCATTTTGATAAGCCTAAAATGTATCTGTAAAGCTATATTTATCCAAGATATGGGTTCCATAGCCACCATTTAGGATAGAGGATCAGAGATGCATGCAAACTATGCATTCTTGCCACTTCCATTTTCTCACTTCAACACAGGGCATGAGCTGTGATTCTAGGAGGTACAAAAGGGCCAAGTCCCAACCCAAGGACCACCACCAAAAATATCTACTTCTTTTCTTCTAGATTGAGTATAAATAATTCACAGCACCGCTTTATATTGTCTGATATATTTATTCATTCAATTTCAATAGTCATTAGCAAGAGATAATTTTAATATTTACCCAAAAAAGAAAAAGATATGTTTTTAAACCTCATGACAAGAATAACACTTCCCTATCTATACAACAGGCAAAGGCCTCATATCTAAAATATACTTAGAACTCAAAAAATTAACCCCGCCCCCAAAAAATCCTCAGAGAAACAACCACCCTAATAAGAAGTGGGCTAAAGACTTAAAGAGAGAAACAACATTGAGATTCCACCTCATCCCATTTAGAATGGCCATTATCAACAAAAATAACAGATCCTGGTGGGGATATGGTCTGTTGGTAGAAATGTAAACTTGTTCAACCACTCTGGAAAGCAGTATGGAGATTCCTCAAAAGGCTAAAATAGAGCTGCCCTACGACCCAGCAATTCCACTCCTGGGTATTTACTTAAATGACCACAAACAAGGACCAGCACATCTATGTTCTCTGCAACATTATTTACCATAGCCAAGACATGGAATCAATTCAGATGCCCATGCCCCTCAGTGGATGAATTGATCAAGAAAATGTGGTATATATACACAATGAAATTCTATGCTTCCATCAGAAAGATTGACATCACCCCATTCATAAGGAAATGGAAAGACTTGAAAAAAAAATATATTAAGTAAGCCAGACCCAAAGAAACATAGGATGTCTGGTTTCCCTCATTTGTAATAATTAGTATATGTCTAGGACAGTTCTAGCAGGGGAATACAACAACTCAGTAGCTATGTACATATGATCTTATAAAATGATTAATCAAAATGAACTACAGATGTGGAAACAAGAGGTTTGAGCGTTTTTTTCTTTCTTTTTTTTTTGGTTTTTTTTTTTTGGGGGGGGGGTCCAGTCGTGGGGCCTGAACTCTGGGCCTGGGTGCTGTCCCTCAGCTCTTCAGCTCAAGGCTAGCGCTCTACCACTTGAGCCACAGCGACACTTCCGGCTTTTTTTTCTGCTTATGCGGTGCTGAGGAATCGAACCCAGGGCTCATGCATGTAAGGCAAGCGCTCTACCACTGAGCCACCTTCCTAGCTCTTTTCTCTTTTTTTTTTGTATACTGTGTGAAGTTATTTCTTTTTTCTTTCTCCCCCCGCCCTTAGGTTTATCCTCTTGTCACTGTTTTGTTTTTTTTTTTAATTTCAGTATCTTTTGTATTGTACATTAAGTGTATCTGGTTTGGGGATGGGAAAGAGAATCACAAGAAATGGTGAGACAAAGGACAAAGGGTGAACCAATTCAACAGTGTTACTCACAAGACACTGTTGGAAATCAAATCAAAACCACAATCAGAAAGTACTGCATATCAAATAGGATGGGCATAATCAAAACAACAGATAATAAACTGTTGACGAGTATAGGAAGAAATAAAAACCCTCATGAATTGCTGGTGCTAATGTCAAATGCTGTAACCACTCTGGAAAACAACTTAATAGTTTTATAACATGGTGATCATTGAGTTGTCACATGACTTAGCAACTCCACTCTCAGGAATAACCCAAGAGAAGTAAAAACATATGTCCATACAAAATGTTGAGTGCAAATGTTCATATAAATACTATTCATAATAGTTAAGATGTATAAACAACTGAAATGCCATATTTATCCATGTGTTAGGATTTTACATACTAAGGAGAAATAAAGTACTGATACTTGATAAAACTTGGAAGCAGTAAAGAAAGAATTCACTTATATAAGATTATATATCTTATGATTGATTCCATTTATATGAAAAAGTCTATAACTAGCAGATACATAGAGGCCAAATGTAGATTAGTATTGCCTTGGGCTAGGAGGAAATATAATGCAGGGACCAGAAAGCAACTAGTAATATGTATGGGATTTCCTTTTAGGGTTTTAAAAGTGTCCTAAAATTAATCATGGTTATGATTATGTGAC